>NW_024884722.1:8402201-8636677 GCF_019232065.1 Centrocercus urophasianus
TATTAGACTGAAGATATTTTCACCTGGTGTCAACACAGGCCAATACGCAAAATCTAGATTTTGGGTTAATGCGCAGTGATCACGTGTTTGTCACTGGATCTCTGTTTAATCAACAATGAATAGATTAATATCTTTATACATTTTTAATAAAGGTCTGGCATGTACACTTGGTAGCACATATATCAACACTGGAAGATTCGAAACAGATTCAGCATATGGGCCGCGGTCACAACTATGTTTTCAGCAAGTGATGCTTTATCATGATCTACATGAAAACAGAATTGTTTTGAATAAGCAGAAAAGAAAGTTCAAAGTTAAAAAAAAAAAAAAGTTAAATAGTGTGTTGGATCCACATCAGATATCAAACATCTTCTAGGTTGCTCACTTTTTACAACTACCATTCCTAACCAGCTTACATCTATTACAATGATTCATGATCAGTAGTTAGTTACAGGAGACAGGTTCACTTTCTACATCATTGGTCTGCGCTTCACTTATATTCTGTATCACATAAGGTCAGGTACTGCTTGATATTCATACACCCCACATAGCACAAGAAAAGTGCAAAGATCCCCTTTAGCTGTCTAAACTCTTGCAGTTTACATGCCAATTGTCTGGGGTAGAATTGGACATGTTAGGCCTTTCGATATCGGAGCAAGCCCCCCCAAATGAATATTAAGATTCCAAAAACACTCAGATGAAGACAAAAAAAAAAAAAAAAAAGGAGAAAAATAATCAACGCCACATGCCATCAACTATGCCATCAATAACATAAAGTATTTTACACCACTTGCACCTGAGTTGAATAGTGGAAAAGAGAAGGAGACTCTGTCAGTGCAAGAGAATGATTCATGTGACCACTTTGTCTTAATTACTCAGAACAAGCAGTTTGTTGCAGAATAAAGATATCAGCGTCCCTGGACAGAAAAAAAAATAGCTGCTGCGGTGGTGAGGATGATGAAGACTGCCAGAACAACGATCAAAATTCGGTTTTGGATGATCCTGGAAAAAAGCAGAAGAGATAAAAAAAAAACCACAGTGAAAACAGTGGAAAATATGTTAAACAATGTAAAGAGGTACAAGGATAAATATCATGGAGAAAAGGCACAGGGCCACAAATTTAGGTTTTCCAACACCATTCTGCATATCCTGACTGTTTTCACTTCTTTCCATTTCCAGTACTCTACGTATCTCTTTATGAAGCTATTTAATTCGACTTTGGGGTTAAAGAAAGAATGAACTTTTCCTTAATTATGCATACAGATACACACGTATTAGAACTGAAATGCATCATGCTACTATTAACATTAACTTTCTAAAACAAATTACACTATCAGTCCTCAGTTGATGCAGTCCATGCAGGGTGCTCTGTAGTAGTAAATACCATTACATTTTCAACACTATTCTAAAAGCTTTTTTTTTCTGTTTTAAATCTGAAAGGAAACTTTATTAACTTTCAAGGGATTTTATTATTAGGGTACAACGTTTCAAGGAAACACATGTCAATGAGGTACTTACTTGTACTAAAATACCAAGGGAAAAGTATGAAAGATAGTTTTGAAGAAAAGGATGATATAAAGAAGCAAGTGTCAAACTGTGAAGCTTATGTTGTAAAAACACCTCCGTCTCTGTAGCATACCTTTACTTATGGTAATAGACAAATGTTGCATTTACTATTTTGCATAAGAAAGGGGAAATTTGTGATAATACAAAGATACTAGAAGTAGTATCCTGATACCATGTAATCATTTCTGGGAGAAATCCCTGCTTCTAAAATCAGACATCGTACGGGTCGAGATTTGGCCTGAAATTAATAGGTCATTTAAAATGAAAAAATCAATTAACAATGGAATTTGAGATATTTTACAGAAGGATTCTGAACTGTAAGAACCCAGTGTTTGTTATTCTGTTCTCACAGAGGAGGAAGGATATTTTCATAGGCTCTCTGTGACACAGGAACTTTTGCAAGACATATTTGTATGTGAACCATATCATCAGAATTGGAGAGAGACAGCAAAAAACCAAACCCAAACCAACAACGGAAGAACCCCAAGTTATTTTTGTTCTTATTTTATTGTGGGTTGTTGGGTTTTTTTTGTGCTTCTGTAAAACAGAACAAAACAAAGCTTTTACCAACCAAATAATGGTAAAAGTAAAACGGCGTCTTGTGAAACGTACTGACTGCAAGTCTCAAAGTTGAGAAGGAATGTAATGTGCAAAAACTGAACATATTTCATGCAGTGAGAGGGGACAGAAACTAGAGAGCAGAGGGGAGTTTTCCTTGGAAAGCGTTTTTCATTTGGATGTGGGTGGATATACATATAAATTATACTGGAAAGTGGAAGGAAAAATACAGTTTTAACCTACTCCAGCTCCCCCCATGCTTACCCCCCACCTAACGAAAAAGCAGCAAATGGATGGATGCAAACTGTCACATCAGACAGACACCCTCCCCTGTGACACTCTAAAAGGACTAGCTCTCTATCCTCCTGACAGGTTACAAAATGATCACATTTGCTGACACGTCTTCCGCAAAACTGCTTTAGTGTTTGTGTCCACTTTCCTAGCAGGAGATGAATGGGCTGCTTTGTCCTCATTTATCACTTAAAGCTGAACTAAGATCTGTCTCGTTTATTTTTCCCTTCCTCACTAGAAAGGCTCAACCACAGCATTAATTCTTTTGCGATGACAGCTAATTCAAACTTAACAGGCAATATTTACTCTGCCAAAAGGATGAGGAGGAGGGAGGGATGTTTCTCACTCTCAAGAAAGAAAAAGAAAAAAAGGGGAGAAAAAAAAGTAGAGGGCTAACAAAATAAAGCTAATTAAGAGCTTTTGGTTCTTGTTGGTTTGCACTTCAGTTTAACACCTGAACTTACAAGCTTCCATTCTGTGGCAGGGTGTGACATTCTCTGCCAAACACCTGACAACAAACGATCCACCCAGGCAAATGCATGAAAACCAGAACATATATTTACTCACTCAGCCTCATCACTCCTGAAAAGATACTCAGCAAAACTGAAACTCAGCAGTGAAATAGATTAAAAGCATGAAAAGTTTTAAAACATTCAGCCTTAAGTAATACACAGTGCAGCTGGCTTGACAACCATTTTATTTGTGGGATGTGGGCCCCAAGGCATCCATAATGCTAATTTACAAAGGATTAACTGTGAGTGAAACTCGCTTAATCTAACACATAGTTAGGCAAAGGCATACATAACATACCAAGTGTTTAAATCAACTCCTATCTCTGGCCCACCGGAAGAGCATTTCATCACCTGAGATTTAAAATTACAAAAAAAATCAGAGGAAAAAAGAAAGGTACCAAATCCTCCAAAAAACTTTATTTTCAATGCTCCGTCAGTGCACACCACGTTGCAAGATTATTTAATCGGTGTCCACGTTCCTAAAATCCTCATCAAGAGAGCATTGAGCATGGCATGCTGCCACCTGTATCTGCTAATTGAAGGTTCACTTACAGCGAGAATCTAGGAAATACATATCAAAGTTCAATTTCTAGGAATCTGAATTAGTCTGCACACTGCAGCAAAAGAATATCATATTAGAAGGAACAAATTAATCATGAAATAGGATGGATGTTATCAACAGACTCCTACACTGAAGCATTATATACTTTTAATATTCAAGCCCATAGTTAAAGATTAATTTTATATCTTTTTTTTTTTTTTTAAAAAAAGTATAACATTAAGTTTTACTGTTTTACTTTCAAGTGAGGAAGTAAGATTAAGCGAACTGCAAAGTGTCGGGAGGATGGGGCTCCAAGAGAGGCAGCCAGCAGCAGAATAGACCCATGGAGGGGTGAGCAAGTGGGATGTCTGAGGCTGGTGCTGGGAGCAGCCTGCTCAGGTGGAAGACACCAGTTCTGGGTGTCAGATTTCCCATCTCCAAGTCAGTGGGCAAGGGCAACCCTTTGGAATAAATAAAATATCAAGAGGAAATGGGGATTGGAGTGATAGATAGACTGCAGTCAAGCCAGCTCACAGCGGTAGAACAATGGTTGGCATTGGCAGGACCCATCTGTAGAGGAGCCTATAGTACTGTCACAGCCAGACACTGCCAGTGGGCATTGCTCTAGGCAAAGCAGCAAGGAATTTAAGTGGGGGAGGGAGTGATCATACCAAAGGGAAAGAAAATGGAGCCTAATACTCACTACAAAAAAATCCCAAAGGCTAACATGCTCACAAGAAGCAGATGATATTCTTTTATCTCTACTACACCTTAAATTCAACAAAATCTGGTGAACGAGGAAGCCCAGTTTCTTCTTTGAAAATGCAAAGCATGTTTACAGGGTAAATAATTTAAGAAAGAATATGTACTTGAAAGAAGACACCCATTGAAACATCCATGGCTAAAATGCCTGAAGGCAAAAACTTGTGCATTTGCATGCTGCATTTTATTAAGTTAGCACACTGTAGCTTTAAAAGAATGCATGGCCAAATTAAGAGGAATGTGTGACTGAAACATCAAGGATTCCTCAAGTTTACATTATGAATCATAGCACTGTTGATATGAGATGAATTAACCATTTAGTCGATGCAGCTTATGCACTGAATTCACACCAAGTTCTGCTGGAGCCCGGCGTGCTGGAGCTCGTTAACAGCCAATATCTGCTGCTCCTTTCATACTCAGGACTCCAAGAGCACAAGGGCTCATTCTGCTTTTAGTTAGAAGAGATGAAAAATCTGTGCTTTTAAACCAAGCTCCATCTAGTTTATCATGGACAGCAGCCCAAAACGTTTGGGTGCAAAACCACACAGAAACAGTAACTAAAGCACATGCAAGGGTAGCATTAAGCGACGCATGAAAAGAGCCTGCTGGACTAACACTCTGGGCTATCAGAGCAGAAAGTGCATCCTGCTCCTGCTTCTTCTGCTCCTCCTTTCTAAACGCCTGACCCGACTTCCTGGCTTCTCACCACTGGAGCTGCCTCTGGAGCTCATGCCAGCTGTGTTCTACAGCTGATCAACCACACGGGCTGCTTTCCTTCCTGGGAAGAGGGATCACCTGCTCTCACATATATAGAGATCACTGCTTTGGAGAACAAGTCCCACAGCCTTTTCCAAACACTGACATCCTCGGCAAATCACCCATAGTCATTCCATGCCAGATATTGTGCTGCCTTTCCACACTGTGAAAACCCAAATGATTCTCCCTTCTCGGTAGCTTCATACACATGCACACACAATGTCTCTAACTCTATTTGTGCAGTGTTTAGATCTGTGTCTTATAAACACAAAGCAGTTTCCCAATAAGCTTTTGCAAACCTTACATTAAGGATGCCAACCGTGTTTAAACCTTTTTACAAACCTGCATTCATTAGCAGGGAAGTGCACGACATCTATATGGGTTCAGCCTGATGTCTTGCACATGTCTTAGTGCCTGATTGACCAGCACTGAATAATGATGCCTTGCCATTAAGCACTGATGGTACAATAACAATTGTCATGAAAATTAGCAATCATGGTTACATGTTAACTAAATACAGATATACAAGAACCAGCGCAGACTCTGGGTGCATCAAGAGTTTCGTGTGCTTAACTTGAAATAATGAAGACCACAAATAAAATACTGCAAAAATGTCTTACAGAAGCTCAACTTCAACACTGATACAAATAAAAAAAAATGCAAATGGCTTGGGAGATCAGTTAACACACATTCATTACAACACAGCTCTTTATCCTTAAAGAAAATGTTTTGAAAAAGAGTGTCCTCAAGAACACAGACTGATTGATGACGGAGCACTGTCCAACAGTGTTTCACTGTAATACACGTATTTAAGATTTAACTAGAAGTGATTCCTATGAGGTAATTGGGCAGAAAGGCTTGTTCTTTGTATGAAAGAACACATTTTAGATGGTCACTTCAAATTACATTTTGGGTACCCTTTCATTTGTAATCCACAGGTTTACAACGTGACATGATAAAACAACTAACATGATAAAAAAAGAAAGGTGCATATAAATTGGTGATGACTTTTAAATGCCCAGTATTCATGATTCAAAAAAAACACAAAGTGAAGGTCTAGCCATACAGCCAAATACACAGCAGCATTTGGGAAATAAATATCAGCAAATATGAATTTAAAGTCATACAGCCATACTCAATTACCTTCTGGGACACACACCATTATTGCTATATGTAAGGACATCCTCGTTACTATCTATCAGGAGCTTTCAGATCGAAGCACTAGAGCCAACACAGGGGAATAAAATGTTATGATTGGTAAAGCAAAGCCTTAGATACATAATGATAAATCTCTAAGTTCAGGGTATCTGGGGGCTATTTGAGTGATTATTCATCTTTCCCATCTTTCGGTTTAAGAATGCTTTTCTTAAATAAAAGCAGCTGAAAAGAACTAGACAGGCTGTGGGAAAACTTAAAGACGTGGCAACCTACTGAAATAAAAGTGTAAGAGAACTATGTCTAGCAAAATTACAGCTGGTTGGAAATGATTTGAGATGTTACATCATTAACAGAAATTAGAAAACAGAAATTCTATCAGTGAAAAAATACCAGTGTAACTGCATACAACTCCTTAGCCCTCTTTGAGTTGATGTTAGAAAAAGTACTTGGAAAATTTTCAAGGTTTTTTCCACCCTACCAAAACTCTGAAAATAAGGCCAAGTTCTTTGTGTTCTCCAGGTGAGCAGGACCAATTCCATTGTAATTGACATTGCATATTTAAAAGTGAAAAGGCTCTGCAGGGTGGCAGAGAGTGAATAGGACTCCCCATGGCTTACTTCTTGCCAAAAAGACCATATTGCCTGGGCTCCCCCAGTCTGGAGACCAACCGCTCCCAATAGGAGCCTGCATCCTGGTCCCCGAATTCCCTCCTGAAGGAGTCTCCTCTTACCCTTGGGCTAATGGCTCTACTTTCTTATGCGTAAATCCTCTTGAAAACCCATTAAAATTGCTGAAAACTGAGCTGATAATGAGATTAAAGACTCAGAAACAGAGAATAAAAAAAGATGACATTTTTCTAGGCAAATAGCAGGGTGTTCTGAAAGAGACTGGCCTTACAAAGTGACTAAGATATTGTTGGTAGGTCTGAGAAGTTTTGCAGAGATACATGCTCTAGTTTAAAGATCAGTCTTAAGGACTGGAGCCATGCACTTATAAAAGCATGGATACCAATCTCTAGTTACAATATTACACTCAAACCACATCAATGTCTTTCCACCTGGGCCATGAATGAAAGAATGAATCATGTAATAACAGGTGCAGGAAGGTAGACATACTATCCAACTGTAAACATCAAAATTACATCTAGCTAATCTCTCTCAGTTCCCTGTCTATATGAGCTACAGTCTTGCTCTGAACTGCCTTCTCTTTTTCCTGCTCATATGCTCAGAACAAGTCAGTTAAGTAGCTAGTTTAGTTAGGCACATATTAGGTAGGGATGAACTCCTCAAAGCTCAAAGATGTGGTCCAAGAGAGAATGACAGTTTCCCAACACCAAATTTGTTTGGAGAAAGCTTGTTAGCTCTGAAGGCAAAATCATCCACCAAAGGTTTTACCATATTGTAAAATGTCTGCAAACTCCCATAAATCAGAAAAAAAAAAAAAAAAAAAAAACCCACCAAAAAACAACAAACACTAGAGAGGTGAAACTCAAACATAAAGCAGTAGATTTCATCAGTAATTAGACAAAAAGTACCTTGATTCACCATCTTTTCATGGACTCCTAGTTTCATAGAAGCTCTGAACAGAGTCAAATGCAACTCCCTCTTGACAGGAATTTTGGAGGAGCAGAAGATGGGAACCAGGCTCAAGGAACTATATTTTGTCACCTTCTGACAATCTTACCATTAAGACTGTAAAGTAAAATAAATTTTACGGTATTTGGTAGTTAAAACACTTACTAATTATGAACAGAAATCTTGTAATAGATAGCAAATGTGGCAAAAGCGAATGAACAGCACTGAAATATTTTTTGTGGTGTTATTTGGTGGCCATCAGGATCATGACTATTATAGCTTGCACGAGTTCTGTCTCCATGAGCTGGCAATCTCAGGAAGTACAAAGAATACACAGGAGACCACAAGAATCCAGGGGGAATAAGTGGATAACAGCTTGATTGAAGTGGCCTGGGAAGGCAGGATATCTACAGAAATGTCTGAAAGACAAATGTATGAAGACATCAGCATGTGAAGTGCAAGAACACAGATAGTCTGGAAGAGGACCTCATGGACTGTGGCAGCTAGGATATAAGGCAAAAGGAAGGATACTGTATATCTTCGACTAGCTGGGGTTTTACTCGCTGCCTACCTTTAGAACATATGGGGAGGTATTTTTGAAAGATGAAAAGCTCCCTTCTGCTCAGGAGAGTCCCTGACAGAGAGCATTTCTCTGCACTAACCTCTGTGACACAACTTCAGCTTTCTCCTGTCCCCATGTTTGCTCCTTCCACGGAGGGAACAAATTAGATTATTACTGTCATTAGGAGGAACAGCGGGTGGCTTCCAGGGCCATGGAAACTCCGCAACCAAAACTGGAGATAGATTAATTCATTTCATGCAAAGCAAAGGCAACACCAGATCTCTCCGGCAAGTCTAAAGGAAGATCATGTGCAGTGGCAACTGCAAGTGGAAGGAGTCAAGGTTGCATTAATCTCCAACCAGCCTTTCTCAGGGTACTGGAGTGTCAAGAAGAACAAATGATACATTTAGTCACCTGAGCATGACTAAGAACCATAGGCCTCAGCAAGCATTATGAGTGCTTTAGAAGGAGCTCTGAGGGAGGGCAGATAGCCCAGCTGTCAGAGTAATGGCATTCTTGAGCACATTGGCTGCATGTGGCCCTCGTCTCCAAATGGTAAATAGGGAAGAAAAAAAAAAACAAACCAACAAAACCACCCTAACCCAACCCCCTCAAAGCTAAAGCAATTACTTATTCAGCAGATGAAACTATGCAAACTATAAAATGACAAGAACATACATGATCACACATTGGCTTTCACAATAAATACAGTTAAGTTTACATTCTGTCCAATTTAAGGAAAGGAAAAATGTCTCAGTCTGCATTTTATCAACTTCCGTAATCATTAGATCGCACTAAAATATATACATCTTATATGGATAAAAGGAAGCAACATCTTTCACCTTGCCTCACTTTAATAACTACAGCTTTGAGGTGTGGTGAAGCTGGAGACTGGACATCATTTTGTTTATATTGCTTTCTCCTTATCACACTATATTTGACTGGGCGTCTTTTTGTATAGAAAGTTTGCTACAATTGCCTTAACAATGTTGACCTCTTTTGTAAAAACCTGAAGGCATCTGCAGCTATTGTTCCTGAAGATGTGCTCTCCAAAATGTTACCATTTCATGGCACCTCTCCAACGACAGAATGGAATTTTTTTTGTATATATTCTTTTTTTTTTTTTTTTTTTTTTTTTTTTCAAATGCTATAAGAGAAAGGAAAACAATCATGGCTAAGGCCATTTGTGAGATGGCATTAAAAGAGCCTACTCTGAGACAGATAAAAATAATGAGAATCTTTCTGTCAAGAAGGATTTAGAAAATATCACTAGCATTATTAAAATTTAATTTTTTACTGTGCTTTTTGGTTCCCCCTTTTCCAGTGATAATGAGCAGGACTGCACACCTCCACATTGCTAGTACTTGTTTTGAGCAATAAATTCAGCCTTCCAGTCTGAAGACATTTCAGACAACAATTTTGACTGCTATAGGCTTATTTTTCAACCTGTCCTGTGCTTTGAGTCTTCCTATAAAAACCAGTTCATAAGCTAATTTTCCACAAGGCCGGTGGAACAAATAAAAATCAATTTTTGCCCAACTGGTTCTGAGAAAACCTGGGAATAGTGAAGACAGAACAGTGAAAAATAAAAAGAATCGATGTATTCACAAAAGGTTTACCTGATAGAGAACTATCAAATTAGTTGACAGGAGATACTTGCCACTATTAGAGTATTTTCTTTTCAGCATGTTACAGTATTTCTATTAGGGGAGCAGAAATGCCTCTACTTTGTTATGACCTCAGACACCTTGGTTTAATAACCACTCCGAGCCTCCATGCATTCTGTAAAGCTACAGGGCACAAAGTCAAAGTGCAGAAGTATTCGCAGATCTTGCAACCGGAGGGACCTACAGGCCCAACCCGGCTTAGGGTGGGTGTAAGTTTTGATGATCTCAGAGAAAGAGCAAAGATTCCTGCCTCCGTGAACACAGGGAGATATTCATGACCTCAGGCCAACCTTGTCAAGAGGAATTTGGTCCATCAAGAAGGGAAAAAATTGTAAAACACTGCCCAGACTTTTCTCCCCAGCTGAAAAGAAAACCCAAATGTTCAGGAGAACACTGAAGACCAGTCAGTTTAATACCTCTTGGAGAGCAGAACGCAAATTTCTCCAAAATAGGAATCCCATTCTAAGACTTCCAAACTTTCAGAACTCCAAGTACAAAGCAGAACATAGGCTTTAATACTGCGGTTCAGTCCCTTTCATAATCCTCTCCACTAATAAGGCAAACGCTTTTGAAACGGTGATAGTGAGATGGATGGTTGCTTATGTCTGTCTGTCTGCAGTCAGGAAAACATGTCTGAAAAACCAACTGAAGAACAGAATCTGCTTTTTGCTACAAATTAAACATCACTCCAGTGGAAATAGTACAAATCTGTAATTTCCATGCTTAAGTATTAGGGAAGCTATTTTTAAGTAGCTGTAATCTTCACCATAGTACGCAGCATTTTATACACTCCTTCATTTTTATGAGTTTGCATTAAAATGTGACTCATTTTAACAGGAAAAAAAAAAAAAGATTAAGTATGTCAATCTGAAGCAAAGCTGCACATTACCTATTTTAAAATATTGTAACACCATGGAGACATCATTTCTGAGGCCAAACAAAACATTACTCAATAAAGAAATGGCATGAAATATAAAATATTCAGCAGAGGAAGGGTACTTGGAGTTAAGCAGTTTCACTGTCACTAAACAGCACCACAATAAATAATATGCATTCAAAAAAAAAAAAAAAAAGAATTCCTGTTCTTCACTACTCAAGATGTAGCACCTTAGTCTTGGAAACTAATACAGATACCAGTCATCTACTTAAGCACATGCAGGGAGAAACTAAAAACACCACACGTTTTGATTGTGAATCTCCTACAACTGATGTTAATTTGCTTATGATATCTGCCTGATTTAGAGCTAATCTTCGGTAAATTAACTCCTAATGCTGTCTGAAATAATCCTCTTAATGCTGGTCTGTCTTGAGTACTTTGTATCAAATACCATGAAATACGCAAGCATAAACAAGGCATGCAGTATTTGCAGTGCTGTTGGCTGCTCTCAAATATTTGCTGTGGGGCTCAACTGTGCCATGAAGACACAAGTGTGGTGCAGAGCAGTGCTGCCCTGGGGCAGCTCCGGGAAGGCACAGGGGCGTGTTGCTCCGGCTGTCCCTTTCACAGGGGTCAGGATGCCAGGACTGTGTCCAACTGCTGTTGGCTGCCTCAGAGAAGAGATGCTCTTTGCTCTGTACAAAATGGTGCAGGAAGTGCAACTCCATATTCCAAACCTCCCACCTCCAGCAGCACATGGTAATGAGGAAAAGCAAACAGTTTGGGCTTTGAGATTTCAGAATGACAAGATGGGTATTAAATGGCACTAATTATCAGCTGGAAGCCTAATTTGACAACTGGTTTGAAAAGAGAAAGACAGATGATTTCATTTCTTCAGATGGAGAAATATTTTAAGGGTATTGCTTCAACACTGGTCAACATAATTATTATTGTCAGTGTGCAAACTCTGTATTCAAAAATATATTTTTTCCACTAAATCCAACGGAACAATTTTCTCCCCCCAAATTAATTTAATGATACAGCTGAAAACCTAATTGATATTTGTGAGCAATGCCATTCCAACATATTATTTTCTCAATTTTTGAAACATAAATGGCAGCCACAAGTTTGACTGAATGGACTTCTTTATGTTTTAACAGGCTGTTTATTGGCCCAGACTCCAACATGTAATAAGCACAATTGCAAGATACATTTTTAATTGAAAAATTCATGTATTTTTACCATGAAAATAAATAAAAGGCAACTTTGTCATGTAAAAGGCTTTAAAATTTTTTTATATGTGGAATGTTGTTTAGAAATTATATGCTCACCATAGCAAATGCTTTTAGGAGGTTATTAAAAGAAAAAAGGTATATATTGTTTAAATCATACTTTATTGGAGCTTGCTTTTTCAGTTCGTTAAAGAACAGATAAAGCACAGTGATCAGTGAGCCGTATGTGTCCAACAGCCCTTCAAGAGTCTTGTGGAAATGTATAAAACAAGCAGTGATACAATCCTTTGCCAAACACCATCATAAATTTTTTATTTGGCAGCTAACATTCTCACTAGTTTTCTTGGCAGCAATTGGGACCTTTAGCAAGAAAGGTGCAGGAGAAAAATACCTTGTTTAGAGATGTTTTCAACACTTTCTGGGATTTTTCAGAACTTCTGCCTGCAGCACATTTTACAACCATGGTCTCCAGTCACCTGATGAGTAGGTGGTGGTTTTAAACTTTTTTTTTAATATAGACAGCCTTCTACCCCCCTCTGGCCTTCAGCCTCCGATGTGAGTGTGGAGGGGGGCTGATGTGCTCCGCAGAGATACAAGCAGTTGCTCTTCTCTGTCTAGACAAAAAACTGAAAATAATATCAGAATGTACCTCTCATTGCTCCTGATACTATCTGTATCTGATTCCCTGACAACAGAGATAAATGAAAAGCAAACATATGCTGACTACTTGTGCATTACTTCTTTGGAGATCTCTGCAGAAAAGCTGGTCACAGGTGCAGAGCCTGGTCAGCAGTGGGCTGCCTCATCCACAGAAGAGTGGGACAGAGTACCCAGATCTGCTCTTCAAGGAGTTGCTTTTTGTTTGTTTTCTAAGATGTACTGTACTTGACATCTGATTCACAGCTTTCCTGAGCACACACAGGTTTGCCAGTGCATTGTCTGTGTGCAAACACGGCTCCAGCAGTGCACTGGTTTGGGTTACATGGGATGGAATCACACAGTGGGCTCTCACCAGTTCACTTACAGAGCAGATGTTTTATTTTATGGAGTTTCACTGCTTCAGAATAGAAATAAGGTTAGCCTATTCCGCATCTCAGCAACTTCCTCCAAAAGTTTCACAACTAGGAGACACATTTCAGCCCTTCGCATGGACATGAAGGAAACAGTTTGTCTTAACCAGATGTGGCCCAGGAAAGGTACATTTTCCCCACTTGTTTCAAGTTGGAATTTACTTTTAAGACAGCATAAATTGCTTTAAACACAGGCTTAATGAAAGTGATGATGCTACACTTGCAAAGGCAACCCAATTGGCTTTCCCACAGCTTGTGCTCCAGTTTTGGCTCTCTTGTTTACTAGGGCCATCATCCACCCAAAACCTTTAAAGAGCACACACAGACATCTAGTGGCTGGTGAAAACACTGCAAGCAAGTCATTCTATCTGAGACAGCTCCACCGGAGACACTGAAGTTATGCCAGGTATGAGTGAAGCTAATTTCGTTGCTTACAACTACAGATGGGCAGTCAAACAGGAGAGAACTGCTCTCTTTGTGCCATCCCATGTAGTCACGCTGCCTCTGGTAAGAAAGCTGCTCACTTGACAACTCTGTCTTCCCAAATTTCCCTCAGCACTAATTCATTTTAATTCACAGTCTGAGCTACTTGCGCCTTTGCATTTCTCTCTCCTTGCTATTATTTTGTTGTACTCAAAAATGGAGGGGTTTAACTGTGCAGTATCATCTGAGAGACAGGCTTTCTGAGTGAAACTTCACACAGTGGAACTCTAAGGAAAGCCACAGAGCAAAACGATTTTACAGGAAACAAAATACACACGAGATGAAAAATACCCAGCCGATAATAAATTCTAAATTGCTGCTGGAGGAATCTGATTTGATCTACAACCCGCATCCATCAATGGAAGGATGCCTATAACTTCGGTGGGGTGCGAGTCCCACATCTGCAAAGGAGATCAGGAGACACGGTTTTGCACAAGGCTGTAAGAACCCAGTGCCCCGATCCTGCTCTCACTTACACCAGTTTGAATCAAGCGGTACTCAGTGGTGTCATAACCCTGTACATCTGTGTCAGACCCTGTGTTGCAAGGGCAAGGCTGATGCCAGGAATGCAAAACAGATGTTCCTTTCCCAATGTTTTCTTGTTGTCGTTTCAGTTGTTTTCGCTGGGTTCTGTTTTGGTTTTGGTCGGCAGGACTTTTCAGAGGGCAGACTGGAGCAGCGTTTCTGCCTCTTCCCTTTCATTTTGTGTGCGTGTGTGAATATGCACACAGCCTTAGTTGCAACTGGGAAAAATCTGTGTTTTTTTCTCTTTTTTCAACTTCATTTGAGCTATGCTCTGTTCCCTTGGGGCAAAGTGAAAGGTAGCTATTTGCGGATGGGAAAAAGGGCTTTTGTGAATAGCAAAACTGCATCACCGAGCAGCTTAAGAAAAAGATTTTTTGAAGTTATTTTTACTACTATTTTAAGAGGAAATGGGGATAAATATATCTTTTTTGCATGTTGACTCATTAACAAATTTGGCAATAAACACTTTATAATTAAGTCCACTGGTTTACTGCTGTCCAGAAGTTTCTCAGTACTCTTTGCACAGACGGTTTTGGAAAAAGCAGAACTCAGAAACAGCAAAAGGCAACTCCCAGCAGCTTGCTCAAGCAAATCTATCAGAGGCTTAAACTCACTTCTGAGCACTGAAATTTGAGATGCCGTATCAAATAAGCAGTTCTTTTTCCCCGAAGAGAAGAAACTGGGTGTAGCTAACCTAGTGCATAATAGGTTTATTCTCATTCACAAAACAGGAATTACTTTATGGCCCCAAAGTAAAACTAGTGCAGAAATATACTAGCAGATTTGCTGCAGATGTGCGCTGTGACACGTATGCAGAGAATCTGCTATTAATCACATGCTAAGATTTTAATATTATGTAGGGTAATGCAGGCAATCATTATGGTGAAGGTTCTGGATTCATAAAAGCCTAACCCACAAATGGGTCTTTTAAATTTAATACGTTTGAGCTCACTCTCACACTGCACCAGTTGAATTCCCTGCTTCAACCCCCACCCCGCACGCCGTTACATACATTTATTTCAATATCTATTGTGTGATTCTTTTTGTGTTGGTGCTCGGCTTCTTTCACTGTGACACATGACAGTTGTTGGTGAAAGTGCAGCTTTTCAATTCTTCCCTTTGCCAGACTATGACAGGAATGTCCTTGTTAGAGGGGTTGTTTGTGAGACCTCTGGATCTGCTTCTAGCGCAGGAAATGGTCTGGCTCAAATGCTGGAAAAGCCATCCTTCACCTGAACCCTTCAAAATGTGTGTCCGAACAGAACTAGAACCTATGTATCCGTACCCGGGTTAGGATTACTATGGACAATTATACCGTGAAAATGCATTATTCTGACAAAGCAATCAATCACATTATTTCTCACAATTTCAGTTCACCCCTAAAATTTTCCTTACCTCCATAGCCAGCTGGATATTATATTACCAAAGCTGTTGAAAGGGTGTAACACTAACCATGAAGCCAAAGGCCACTAAAACTATGCAATGCATAAATTTTTATTGTTTGCTCAGCATTGAAATCTCATTAGGGCTCATAACTCATCGGCACACTGCAAACATTTGCATCTGCTGATCATGAGAACTTAGAAGGAATGTACACCTTTGGCTAATTTACTTGTAATGTTTTCAGATGATACTCCGTGCGTGTTGCTTTTTACTTCCCTTTAAAAAAATTCCTCACACAGTTGCAATTGGAATGTCCACTTTTTAAACTAAACTTTCATTAGCAGTTTCTCAAGGTTGTTCTGTTGCTGGCAATGTTCATGATCATCATTTTACAAAAGCTTCATTTGACTTAGTATTCAGGACAGTCATTGTTTGAAAACTGTGCCCCATAGAGCATTTTGCTTCATTCATCCTTTTTGCTTTATGCAGTCACATTTTAATTAGATTAAAATTTGTCCTCCAATTAGCTTTCATTAAAGTATATAGTTTACAGCAAAAATCTCCACTGAGTTGTGCTTCAAAACTGTGCCTAAAGTTTAAAATTAAATAACTGTGCAAATGAAGTGATTATGAAGATTATTACTATGCAAAAAACATCAGTCACTTCTTGGTTTACTTATACATTTAACTCCGTAATTTATTTTGCCAACTTCAATACCTCTGTGTTCTCCAGAGTAGTAATCATAATAATATCTTGCAGTTACAGGATACCTTTCATTCCTAAGGATCCTCAGGGGCCTGATTCTGCAACCCTTATGCACATCGGCAGCTCTGCTGAAGTCCTTGAAATGATCTGAATCAGTGCTCCTTGCTCCATGTGCACCAAACCCAGCTACAGGTCAAGTGTTCCCATACCCATGGAGCACAACTATTACGTAAAAAGTACTTTTCCCTACTGCTGGGTGAGATGTAGCAGCTCTTCAATGGCATGCGGTTACAAGACTCACCACTTTAAATGAGGGTGTGAAGACAGTTACTCCACCTGAGTTAAAACTGAAGAGAAAACTGAGAATGTCGTTATCCAAATCGGAAATGACTCAGTACAACACGGGCTACATCACCCGTGTCACTCGTGTCTTCAGATTCAACACCGCCAAGTATCACATGCCCAGTTGGTGATGCTTCCTGCACATGCAAATGTACTATGTGCTGAAAGCTATATAAAGTTTACAGTTTGCAAGACTGATCCTACAACCAGACGGGCATTTGTTCTGGAGCGATCTCCCAGTGGAACGCATGGGACAGTGCATTGGAGCAGAGCTCCGCAGAAACGGATCTGTTTGCAGGAAATTCTCTTCCAATAGCAAAGAGCTATTCCAATAGCTATAAATATATACTCATATAAAAAAAAATAATAAATGAGAGCGAGAGAAAGACAGAGAGATGCAGCCAACATTTAAAAACTAAAAATAGAGAGAGACACTTGGGTTACAAAAACAGGGACTTGTCTTTGCTCTAGCAACATTTTTGTGATAGGAGGAACAGAGCTGAAAACAAATATTTTACTGTAAATGAAATGTGGTTTAAAGCCATGAGAGAGCAACTTCAGCAAAATGCAGCAGTGTACAAACAGTGTTTCCTATTTACTCATGCGCTAATTGGTTGAATCATTACTAAGTCTTCACATTACTGAGTTAAATAGCATTATTCCCACTTAGTAGATGGCAGAACTAAAGATTAAGGGTGTCAAAGGCTAGAAGGGAGCTTATAGTTTAAATGTTCTGACTCCAAGCCTTGTACTCAAGCCAAAACCATGCTTCTAAGATGCAAAGCATCCAGCAGCAATACTAATTTTAGGAGTCATGCTCAGGTCTGTCCTCCTCCCTCTGCTCCCATTTCCTCTTGGTGTTCATTTCTGCCGTCACATTGCAGCATGCCAACCTCAGCTGTGCTGATTCAACAGCTTGTGGGTCCATGTGATGAATCAGATCAAGGAATTGATCCAGGACAAAAAAAGAAAAAAGCAAGAAGTAGAGACTGGGAGAGCAGAGCTGTTCTGCACAGGATCAATTCAATTTCAAGACACTGACACTAGAACTCTAGAGACAGGCAGTGAGTAGTTTTGGGGGCAGAAGATCCCACTGTTGATGCTGATAGTTTCGAATCACAGAATTGAAGCTCAAACCATCCAGAAATCTTCAAATTTTCCTCTTTTTTTTTCTCAAATAGCATTTTTTATATACTATACTACCTCTGTACAAGAAATTAGCAGAAGGCAATTCAGAAAATGGAAGTACTTCACTCTCCTCAATTAAAACCCCAAAAACCAAATTCACCCTCTAAGTTATATTGACGAGAACACAGAAATACTGCTCCATTTCCTCAGTGGAGTTGTCGTGTTTCAGAAAACACAGACAAACTAGCCATGCTTTACGTCAAGAGTGCATTTACAAATACTTTACAAAGGATTTAGATGATTAAACATGTACTGAGACAGTTAATAAAATTTAGGGCTATTTTGGAATTCTCCAAATCAAATGATTGTTTGCAATCCTGGTTACTGCTTTCTACCTTAGGTTGAGCTCTAATGCACACCATCACAACATTCTGTTAATTCTTAATAAATTAGTTATGTTAGCAAAATTGAAAAACAAACAAACAAACAAAAAAAGCCCAAATCCTACGTGAAGTAATGCATTAAATAATCAGGACTTTGAGACTTTTAGGATAAATGAATCAGATCCAAGAGTCAGATATTTGGAGGTAGTTAGCCAGCCCGTGCCGTGAATTAGACACATCATGGCCCTTAAAAATCTCAGCCCTCATCACCACATATGCGGGAATTATGCAATTTTAAAAAGTTGGCCAAGTGTCATCTGAAAAGGCACAAATGCTGAAGTAATTGCAACAGCTGAGGAACACATCTTTTCTTCGACAAAACATCAGCATCATGACAGGATGCTTAAAGCTCCAGCGCTTCATGCTGCTAGTGGAAAAAAAAAAAAAGCCTAACAATAGAAGCCTCAAGGAATGCTAAATATAATTGGTATCCGTACAAAGTACAGCATGCTCTGTTAGAAAAGAATATAAATTATTTCTCGTGAGTTTACTCAGTCATTTTAAGCAGGTTCTTCTTTTAATAGTTTTTACATGGTGCTGGACACATGGAACATTTTTAATGGAGAAATAATCTTAGTTTACTTTTTACTGCTACGTGATTTATAAGGTTAAAAAAAAAAAAAGGTATCTATTCTGGTCGTATATTTGGTGCTATTTTTGCCTAGGAATGGAAACTCAAAGTGGAAATAGAGCCATTCATTCACACTTACAGGATGACATCCCGTTGACAGGCATGCAAACTTGGAAAGGTGCTACACAGTCACTCTTAAAATACTACTCCATATTTTTTTCCTTCTAAGCTTCAATTAAGTAAACTTTAAAGAGGGATCAGTACTTCATTAAGGCTAAGGGTTCATCGTTTGCAAGGGATCATCTTTCAGAAGTACAAAGACAGAAAAGTCAAGGCACTAACTACTGAATAAACTGTTTTCACAACAGAAGTGGCACCTTCAAGCCACTCTATAGAGAGATGCTGTGCTGCTGCACATCTACTCACTCAGATTTTGATTTTAAAGATCATTCCCTACTACCATCAGAAAGGTCATCAATCTTTTCTGTGAGGGATTTGGTTATATGTGGTTATATCTGTCTGTATATATACAGATATTTTAATTTGGAGAAAACGAAAATCATAAAAGGCATGGAAACACAGTTGAGGTGGATATGTTCGCAGATTCTAATACAGCTGGAACACTGTTGGTGCTAATGAGACCTTAACAAGTGATCCTTGTCTGGCATGCTGTACAAAACAAACTACACTCAAATCCAAACAGAAAAACAGGCAACCTCAAACCTCCTGAATTTGTTGACTTGAGCTTACAAGTCTTATTGGAGCTTGTTCTCAAGCTTGCTTCCAAAAATCACCCAAAATTGGAAGGACCTTTATAGTGGGAAGAAAGGAAGGAAAAGTTTCCACGTAAGACCTGGCATTTCAAAATGGTAGATAGAGCAACCGAGCCCTAGAGGGTCTTGTCAAATTCCTACAAGAACAGTTCATAAGACTTCAGGTCTATCATAACTAAATCAAAATGTCAGGACTCAGAAGCCACACCATAAATCATGCACTCTGAGATCTAGGTACATAATCCTTTGCCTTTCCTTTCTGTTGGGCTTCTGCAGTCCTGTGCATGCCTCTGCAAAGCCAATAAACACATGCTTTCCCTTCTTGCATACAGAGAAAACCTCAGCTAGTCCCAAATTTTAATGATTTTAAATGATGTGTTCTGTCACTCCTTTTCCACCAACATTCTTGTTTTCTTGCTGATTGTAGAAAAGCCTTTGACCTGCTCATGAAAACACCATTTCTATTTCTGTCATCCCAAGTTAACAAATGAGGAGAAAGGAAACTCCTGTGTCACTCCAAAGCTTCACCTTCTGAGTTCCCCTGCCTCATCACAGCACTAGTCCTCTAAAGTAAAGCCAGCAATAAAGGGCTGAAGCTTCAATGAGACATCAGCACTTGCTTAAATGGTATTCCAAATCATAGGCTAAATGGCGGTCAGCAAGAGCAGATATTTACTTCGTGCAGACTCTCTGGATACAATGGATTTATGGCTGCCAATTCTAAACAAGGCTGCTATTGTCTCTTCACATTTTATCTACCTCCATTATTCATTTATGTTGATTTTGATTGATGAAGACAGTTTAAAAAAGGAGGGGAGAAGGGAGGAAGGGGAGAGAATACTTCAACTGCTTGGTCTGTAATTTCTGTGAATCTACAGTTCATACTGGAAGAAAGTTACTCGAAAGAAATGTCAACTTGCACATTTTGGGAAGAATGTTTCCTTTTGCCTTTCTTTCTTCTAATTGAAATATAGGAAGCAGGGCACAAGCAGTGCTTGTGATACATATCTGATCACTGTAGATACAGCATTTCACACTGCCATCAGACAGGAAAATCAGTGTTATTCTTTTTAATGAACAAGTGTTAAGACTTCAGCAAAACCTCTTTTACGTATTTACTTCCTATGCCTCAGCTAATTAAGTTTTAGGCTGGCTTGATCTGCCAAAAACTGCTTGGATCACAGAGTTGAACCTAAGCAGAGTAGATACAAAGTGAAAGCATCTGTCAGAAAGTCACTCTGATGACTGTGGGGAAGTCATAAAGAAGAGGCCCAGCTTTTGCTGTTTTACTTCCAGATACATGGTATTTACTGACCTCTCATTAAAATATCCTGACAGAATACTGATAGTTCCTAATCTGATACATTTATTTCCATGGGAGTCCATGGCTGAGGCCTAAAAAGAAAGAGATTCCTGAGAGTCATTCAAATTCTGTTCACTCCTCCCAAAGTTTTAAGTGAGCTTCTAAGCAAGCACTACAAACTTGCAAGCTCTCTGCTTACTTACGGGAAAAAAAGAAAATCGAATGCATTCACCACATTCTCGTATCTCCCTACTCAAAGATCTGTCCCAGCTATGCTGACTGTAATGTTCACTTGATTGCCCATGGCCAAGGGCAGCCTAGTACTCAGTTGAATATTTGGTTGCAGGATTTCCTTTCTAGTTCCACCCCTTTCAATGCTTTAAATAGTATGAAGGAATTATAATACTGCAAGAGAAGAGAAAAAAAAAAAAAAAAAAAAAGGACAGATAAATTGTTAATAGACTGTTTCCAGATATCAGTCACTGTCCTGTTAAAGAATCAAACCCTCTCTTGAAATTTTTGTGTTTGAAATACTGGTCTTTTACAATGACTGACTTTTCAGGAAGAGGACTTTGCTCCTTGCTATTAGCTTTGAGAATCTGTGGTTACAAACAGTATGTG
Source organism: Centrocercus urophasianus (assembly GCF_019232065.1). Classification (NCBI taxonomy): domain Eukaryota; kingdom Metazoa; phylum Chordata; class Aves; order Galliformes; family Phasianidae; genus Centrocercus; species Centrocercus urophasianus. The sequence continues at coordinate 8,423,606 of NW_024884722.1, forward strand.
TAAAAAGGAAAACTTGAATTCCAAGAACAAACAGACAAGGGAAGGAAGAGTCTGTGGAACTGCTGAATACACAGAAGCTTGTTGCTTCACTACTTCGTTCATTCTACAAGGCATAATTACATCTGTCTTTTTTAATATTACATGGTTCTTATTATTACTTTCTGTACCATCTTTCATGTTTCAAGGGAGTAGTCCTGCTCCTAAGCTTATTGTAATTACTCTGTATTTCTGCAGAGCTCTAATGGCAACTCCTGTTGATGGACACAAGAACGTGTGCAAAATCAACCAGTTCTGGTTTTGAAACTCCTATCTTCACAATTTTGACTTTTCAAAATGATCTGCTCTTAATACAATGCAAGTTGTTGTCAAAGGCTGTCAAATAAACGATAAAGCTCTCAGGAAGTAAACATCTCTCCTCTAGTAGATTTGTATATATTTCTGCAAAAGAAAAGAATTCTGAAAGTAAATAAACACATGGGAGGATTAGAGAAGCAATAAACAAAAGCATTTCCGCATTTTGAATTTAAGACAAGAGGAGCCTCTTTCCAGCCACTGCCAGGAAATATTATTGCACCAAGATGAAGTTTGTGCTGTCTAGAATATTATTCAATGCTAAGGCATATGTGTAAGTACACATACGTACATGCACGCACACACACTACATGCACACCCCCATTCAAAATTCAAATCAGGTTTCAAACATGCCATTAAGGACAGCCGAGCAGAGCATTTTAATACTTGTTAGAACAAACACAGGCACAGGATTCTTTTTTGTTGTTGTTGTTGTTGTTTCTGTTTCAAGATGATGAAGCTAATGCTGAAACCTTTCAGTCCCAATGAAGGAGTTTACAGGGTTCTTGATCCCTGTACCCCACCTTGATTCTCCTGCAATCCCTCTGAAAGCTTTAAAACAGTCTCCAGCATCAACATGGTACAGAGCCTGTTGAACATGCTGATCTGCTCATGATTACTCTTTGCCACTGTAAAACAATCTAACTCCTCAAGTGAATGGAGTCTGTAGAAACAATGGTGTTATTGACTTGTTGCTCCAGCTCTATTTAGTTATTACCCTCGAGGCCACAATCAATAGACTTTGCACCAAGTCAGCCTAATAAATCCCAGGCTTTCACTGGAGCTTTGCCAGGAACTGCTAGAAAATCTATGGCAGTCAAACACTTAGAGTATGAATAACATAGAAAGCTGTACTGACAGCTGTATAAATTAATTAACAAGGAATGTTCTTATTCTTTTAAGAAGATCATAATGCACGTTTACCATGATTTAAGGAGTCACAGGTAGAGCAACAGAAAAATTACCTTTGTGCTTTCCTTTTAAATACAAATCAAATGTAATTAAAAACATAACAGCTTCAGATTACCTTTTCCTCCCTTTGATTATTGGATGTGCAAAAATCTGCACTCACATTACTGCAGCAGCCATTTAATTACTCCAAGTTTTATTTAAAAAGGAACCTACCCAGCAAACACTGAATGCTTAGCGTAAACAGTGCAGGCATTTTAACTTGATAAATGTTGATTGTTGTGCGTTTGTGTTACCATATCCTGCATCTGCAATGGGGATTTAAATCCTGTTTGTAATACGGTGATTAAAACAGAAACAAATAGAAGAGGAGGAAACAGTTGTTCAAGTAAGAGGTTGTCACTGGTGAATTCTAGGTTCTTTCAGTTCCTCCTGTAATAAGCAAATATTCTGCAGACTCAGCTCTGAGGCTCCTGATCGCAGCGTCCCAAGATGCACCGAACCTACTGTAGCAAGAGCTTGGTGCCAGCCCAGAACAAAAGAATCTCCTTTTCGCACGTTGAAAACAAATGTAGCAGATCAATAGGCTCTTTCAACTGATTTGTTGCCCCAGTGGTACTTTCTGGGAGCATTCAGCTTTCCTAATGAGGGTCACGGCTTTGATGAGAAGCAACAAGCCGGGGTCAGGCAGCCAGCTGGTCTGGCACTTGACACTCGCTGCGCAACGAAGGTGTGTGATTGTGTGCACAACCTCCAGGCAGAGACAAATGTTGAAGACTGAGTCGTGGCAGTCTTTGCTTTGTTGGGAAGGGATGGAAAGCTTAGACAATCAGTACGAGCTACTATTAGCCTAGAAACATGAGATTCATCCGCTTCATGTGTTGGCAGCACTGATGTCACAGGCAATGTGAGAGTCAGAGCAGAGTGGGGCTTTTCCCCTCTGCTCTACACAATCGTGATTGAGATCAGTACTTGCTAACCTGCCCATCACTTGGGTGGGTGCACCAAGCATCTCACTATACCACCTAACTTAGGTGTTCAACCCAGCTTGCTCCTACTGACAGCCTGGGGAGGGCTTGGTGACAGCAACCAAACCAGTTCACCTGAGGAGAAGGCAGTGAGGAGACATGGCATAGGCACCTTCAGCTGGATCGTAAGGTGTGATCATGCTCTTAGGTATCCTTCACCCCTGTGCCCAAAGAACCCTGAAGACAGACACCACAACCATAGCAGTCTGATCAGATTAGCTTTCCTCAGACAACGTGGCCTCCTGTGGTCACTTCAGTACTGCTTGCCATCAGCAGAGAGGAAGAAATGAAGTTCATTTCATCGCTCTCAGTTCCTCTCCTCTGTGGATAAAATCCTCAATTTCTGTTTCAATCCCCCTGCCCCAAAAGGACTTAAGATTTGTTTTTGGGGAAAAAAAAAGTTACACTTTGCATTTATAACCAAACCTCAAAGGCAACTGATTCCACCACTGAAGGAACTTCAAGGTTACTCCATTGCTGCTGAAATCTCATTTCTCCCTTTCTTTGCATTCTAAGTATATTTCATAACTTTGTTTTAAAATATCCCTTTCTATATAGTCAATTGTAAGGCACAAAACATAACTTCTCTTTCACGAGGCCAATATCCAAAATTGTGTCACTGGAAACTCTGTTCATATCTAGAAGTCTAGAGGGCGAGATGTGTGAGAAGCAGCTGATGGTTTGTTTACATCCTAGCATTCGCTACTAGTAGTAGGGTGATAGCTCACAACACACAAAGCAATGCAATGCTAGCATCAGTCAATACATTAAAGAGAGAGACTGAGCAAATAGGACCTGCCAAAAGCAACAATACTGAATCTAGTGCAGGCATCCCTTTTCCTTCTGAGTCAGTTTTTGCAGCAAGCTCCACCATGTTCTCATGAAGCACTGTACCGCTGGAAATAGCTCTGCTTTCCTGACGAAACGTAAAACTAAGTTCCTGGTCTTTTGGGAGTCATTAAAGATCCTGAGATAAAAGTGAATCTCATTAGCCAATTCTAAGAAACTCATACGAAGAGGAACTTCAGAAGAAGGGATAGTTGTTTATAAATGCAGCAGTGCAAAATTTCTTGAAGTTCTTGCCCAAATTCTGCATCTGACCTCGAAACTCTTTTTTCATGTACTGATTTGACAGTCTTATTTTTAAGAACTGCAACAACTGCCCACATTAGCAATCTCATAACAGTACTTTTTTTCTTGTACATAACTTGTACATGAATAAGAACAGTAATTCCTAGGCATACAGCCACTGCAAGGTAAAACTTCCAGTACATTGCATCATTCTACAAAATACTGCCTGCTAGACTACTCTGTAATTGCTTTTACTTCTTGAAATAATCACCTCTGAAATCTCCGTTTGGATTTTGGCAGGTGACAATCCCAAGGGGTACCACTGCAGTGGCCAACTACTCATCCCCTTCCTTTGTTCAGCTTTCTTTTTTCGCATATTTGAGGGCTGGCCCTAAGAATTTGACCAGTAGCAGGCAGCCCTGTGATGGAGCAGATTTAGAGCATGAGAAACGGAAATGGAAATAGAGAACAGTTGAAAAAATCCACTTTAATTTGATTTTGGTTTTCTGAAAAACAGTCCCATGCTTAAACGCATTTCTAGTGAAGGACCTTAAAAGTTGTACAGCCACTTTGGTTGTTTTTCTAAATTCAAACATGTGATATCTCACTTTAATCTTAACTGCTTCTTAAGGTGATAACACTGAGCAATGTGGCTCTAGAACGTATAGGCCAAAGAGAAGCAGGAAATGTTTTTCTTTCCAGCAGATCTACAGAGGTTTAACAAAAAGAAACTCTCTTGAGCATGACACTAGTGCTGAAAATAAATGATAATATTGCTTGGGGCTGGGTTTTCAGTGACTTGTTCCTTTCTGTCGAACATTCTGCAGCTAATTGACTTTGGAAAAGAATCCGTGGAAAGCTGGTATGGCCTGGCCTGCTTTAATTGGGGTGGCGCCCACCAATAGTTTCTCAGGATCAGGGAAAAGGCATCCTCCCTCCAAGACAGGCTGCTATTTACTTGTGTTTCTTCAAAATTCTTTCGTCATGATAGACCGGATCAACCCAATCTAAATGTTTTGATCTGTTACATATGTGGAAAATGAGATACTGGCACATGCACAAAAAGCAGCTGCTTTCTAAGTGCAGCATCTTAATGACCTCTATACAGAGCACAGGGGCAAGTGAATTAGTCCTCTACCAATGGAGACAGCTTTACCATCCAGTCTCCATGTAATATGGGAAAGGAAACTCAATGCCTGCCTTAAATGATGGAATTAAGCTAGATGTAACTTGCAAATTGATTAATTTTCTCAGCAGACTGAGATTGATCTAAGTTTTCTCTTTTGTGCTGTAAGTACTCTACGCTTGTCCTGATGCAAGCTGGCTAAAATAAATTAGCTAGTGTGGAATAAATTTAAAGGGACACTGACAGATCTAATTTAGCCCCAAATTAAAGATAAAAGTGAGAACAATACAAAATAAATATTAAAAGTCAGTCAGGAAGAAAAAGAAATGTTTTTGTGAGATTTCTTATAAAGAAATAATTTTCATTTAAATAATATTTGCAACCTGCAATTGAGTTCTGTGGTGAAGGTGAAATCACATTCAGCTAGGTGACACTAGTAAGCCTATTGCAGCTCTTCAACTGCAACCACCGACAGCAAACAAAGAAATGCAATGTTTCTAAGCAGTGATTCAAAGTTGGTCAAATACGCTGCAGTCTTGCTAGCCTAATATTTTAGAGATACACATAAACTTTTAAAATATTTTAAAATATCCCTGTGATTATAGACAATATGATCACTCCTGCCATGATTGCTTTGATCCAGGGTACCACGTTGCCAAAGTTCTTCCTGTACTGATGCACTAACCAAGGCCCCCAGAAATCCATGTACTCCACTATCAGCTTCACCTGTTGGCAATGACTCTGGAAAGAAGCAGTTCTGTGGGCTCATAAATCTGACCCAACATGCCTGAACTAAGACAGGAGAAAAGAGTTCATTTAAATTCACGTGACAAACAGTTTAAACTAACTGATTTTGTGCCAGTTTAAAACAGTTCCCCAATCTTATTCCTGTTTCAACTTCAGAATATGCATGTGTATTAAAAAGCAGACACATACAAGTTTTGAGTTTTGTATGATCACACTTTCCCACCTCACTTTCTGTTCCCTTGGCCACCAAGCAATGTGAAACTTGTAGCTGCATGGGGAGCTCACCCAGCAGTGTGACTGGGTGCAGTACCTCCAGTGATGGGAACTCAGGAAAATGTGCATGCCTTGCTTGCCATTGTATGAAGTAAGATCTGTGGCATCCATACCATAAATGATTTGCCACCCCTCATTAGAATTTAAGTTACTAAATGAGTGCAGAACTTTCACATCCTATTTTATTTACCAGACACTTTTAAATAGTAAATAAAACTTGATGTGGTAGAAAGAATGAGTAACAACTATGGAAGTTCCTTGGTGTGGGAAGAGACACAGAACACAAATTTATCTGTAGCTGCATCAGAAAGAGTTTAATAAGGCCTGAGAGTAAAACACAGAAAGAGGAAGGATAAGGTTAGTTTTTATAGCAAGACAGAAATTGATTATTATCACCTTAATGGTGATAAATACAATGATATCAGCTGTCTTATTGCTCAACTGGATGAAACAGCACGTATTTCATTAGCCTAGCAGATTCATACTTAAGAGGTGACAAACTGAATTGGCATTAAGAATAATGTTGGCCTTTATAACTTTTTTTTTCCTAAAGAAACTGTTATTTTGTTGAACAGGACAAAACTTACATTTAAAGGAAGGCTTTATTTGTCACACACACGTGATCTAAACTCAATAAACTGAACAAGGCTTTTCTCTCTCCCTAAATCAGTATAATAATGGTAGTTTTGTTTAAGCTGCTTGTTTGTACAAAAGCCTGTAGATATATAGACCTCGGGGTAATCCTATTGCTGAAAGTAAGACCTAAATGAAAACAAATCTTACTAGCAGATCTCTATTTTGAAGACAGCTCTATTCAAATTGGCTGTGCTGATTATACTCTGAGATAACTCGCACACCATTTAAGGTTGATCACTTTAGCAAATACAAGCTTTGTACTGCAATTTTCTAGTCTTTCATTTTCCAGGACAGCAAAGACCCCCTCAACTACTTCAAGAGAAAGTTACTTAACTCTAGGCCACCAGACTATTCAGGGAGAAAGAAGTAAATGCAAAAGCTCAATTTTAAAGCTCTACTCTAGGATGTTAAACGATACTGGATTTTACTGCTTCTGCATGTTGAAGAGCATTTTCTCTTTTTCTCCTTTGCGCATACACTCATCAGAGCTCAGAACAGCAGGAGGATGACTCTACTCCAAACAACATCTACACAAAACTAGCAAGAATGATGTGCAAAAAACTGATTGTGCCTGTTCTCTTCTCAAATGAAATATTATTCTGGCAAATAAGTAGCATCTATCACAGAGATGGTGCAGAATAGGAAAAGGGAAAACCTAAAAAGAGAAATCTTTTAGAAGCCAACTGACTTTTCTCCAGTGGGGAACAAAAAACACATACTAGCAGAAAGTTGGATAGTGCTTATTTTCTGCTACTACATCAATAGGGCCAATCAGTTTACGTCCACTAGTTACTCCCACATAGTTTTAATCTTTAGATGGAATCTTTTCATTTCCCCTACCAAAACACTAGCAAAAGTGAACTGATAAGCCTTAAATGTAATACGGCCAACTTCAGCGTTCCCACTTTAAATTTACTACTGAAGTGGACTGAAACTGTCACTGCTGAAATAACTAAAGGGTTGCTCCAAGTAATACTGATTGAGAGAAGACGTAGGAGCACACAACCTCTGATGGTGGCTTAAACACCCCTTGCTATTTTACAGCTCCCTTCCACTCCCTCAGTTGACTGGTATCCTTTCTTACAAGCATGTGCATGGATATGTTTGTATCTTGTGCAGAAGACATCATCAAGGGTTTCATTAACTTCTAAAAGCAATTTTCAAAGGCAATTTTGGGGTACTGGTAAGAACAACACTGTGCTGTTCCCACCAAAAGATTCCACGATGAATCTTCTGGTAAAGGTCCACAGTGAGGTGGGAAAAGCAGTACTAAGCTGCTGGGCCCTTCCCCCCCTCCCTTAGCTCCTTCCAGGCTGCATGCAGTGCAGGGGAATGACTGGGCTCGTGCTCCCCATTCATTGCAAACTCCACTTGCTGCAGCGAGGGCACAAGTTTTAACTAGTCTGCTGACTTCAACGGCATTTACTAACACAACAAATGTCCACCAAGTCAGGAGTTCTTTAGAAAAAGGATTACAGAGCTCGGAGGAAAAATAAAATTTAAACAAGGGAGGTGATGGGCTGACTCTGAAAGGACAGATGATTTGGGTCAGATGTGCACTAAAAGCTTCAAAAGTCAGGTTGCTTTTTCTCTTAAATCCTTTGTTTATATGCTCAACTCTGCCTTTCCCCTCTGGTTCCTACCTAAAAACTTACTTCTTCCTCTATACCTGAGGCCTCTTATCCCTCTCTGCTTTCCTTCCTTGTCTGGTTCCCACTCCCTATAGCCCATAAAGCAGCTTGTTTTTCCACTCTTTTTCACTCTTTGTTTACCCTAAATCTTTTTAAAGATTATTTCCCTCCTCCCAATCTCCCCAGTAAATCCATTAGGTGAAGTGATTAATTCATTGTGCCCCAGGAACCTGCCACAGCCACATTCTGAAGGGGTAACATGTCATTGCACACAGATGATATGATGGGGCTGAAATAAGTGAATTTGCCTTTGTTGCAGAGGAAGCATATAGCATACCTTGAACCCAGCTCTGTAGCTCCAAGTCTGAAAGATATTTAACTCTCTGAATGGGTAATGCTCCCTGATGTCTTAGTTCACTTGGCCCCTCTTGCTGGTTAGCAATTCAATTTAAAACAGACACAGTGGGCTAAAGTACTCTCATTGGATTATTTATGGATCCAAGTTGAAGGAGGGAAGATTTAGGTTGGATGTTAGGGGGAAGTTCTTTACAAGGAGAGTGTTTAGGCCCTGGAACGGGCTGCCCAGGGAGGTTGTGGATGCCCCGTCCTTGGCCGTGTTCAAGGCCAGGTTGGACGGGGTCCTGGGCAACCTGATCTGAATGTGTGTGTTTGGTGGCCCTGCTAGGCAGGGGGATTGGACCTACATGATCCTTGAGGTCCCTTCCAACCCGGGTGATTCTGTGATTCTATGATTCATCTAACTAGGCAAGGGACATCAGAAAACGCTCACTGATTAGAAATACAGTCATAGCTGTACATACTCAGAGTTACTAATTCATTAACAAGACTGAATATTTTAATGTAAAGTTCAATGGTACCATGTGACAAAGTACCAAAGTACCTCCATCCTGCCCCCCAAGGAAGTCTCACCCTAATTCTAAATATTTGGCATTATCTTAAACCTTTCAAGAATGAGGCTTTATCACCTTCCCAGTGCTCTGTATGTTTGTGTTAACAAAAATATCATGCATTACTGTAGTTATCTACATGAATGTCTAATACCCATTGAGTTTTGTAATTTCTTGGCTTCAGTGAATTCCAGTGGCAATGAATCCTTCAGATTGATCATACATAGCGTAAAGAGGCAGGTCTGATTCTGGGAGCTAAGCCAAAGCAGGGAGCATGTGTGGAAGATATTTTTAATTGGGGAATGAAGCTTTTTTTTCTTAAAAACAACCAACCTGTCTGTGCCTTAGTTCTCTGCTAGGCTGATGATGTGACAATTTCTTATATTGTCTCAATGTTTTTGCTCAATTCTAAGAGAAAAGGGTAGAATAGCAATTCTGGTAAGAGCAATGCCAATGAAAGAGCAATACATATTTCTTAACATATTCATACACATCTATTTGCTTGTTCCTTGACAGATGAATTTTCAGGACAGCATTTGCTCTGTTGGCTCATCAATGCTCATGAATACAGTACACCAGGGGAAATAAAAAATGGATTTTATTAAGTTTATTAGCAGCTAAAAACATGATACTTCAATGCTGGAAGTAAAGTAATCCACCTACACAATTTGAATGGAATGAACATTTGGCTTCAACCACAGCTCATATGTAAAATATAAATCCAGTTTCTCCATCAGAACTCCTTTGGGGTCTGGTTTTACACTACCTTGATCAAACCAAGAATTAAAGTTCAAGCTAGTTTCCATTCCCATACGGCAACATGACCTACACTTTTGTATTAGTGGTGCTACTCCTTCCACACCACTCTTCATATCAGCATTTCCCCAGCTTCTCCCTCTTTTTTTTTTTTTTTTTCCCTCTTTTGTTTCCTTTCTTTTAAATTTAAGAGGATTTTAAACATCATATAGATAGTATATTGTAAAAACAGTGGAAAAAAGTCATTCAAAATCTGAAAGACGCTTCTAAATGAGGTCTCACCTCTCTGCCACTAAGTATTGCCTATGGAAGAGAGAGCTGCTACTGAATACAGATAACACAAGAAAAGATTATTTTTGCAAGAAAATCTTAGAGCTTAACGTAGTTATTTTCAACCTAAAGAACGCATGGTAACGCAGAGGCTGCATGTTTAAGGCTGTATTGTAAGAACTGGACTTGTGAGAATGAGTCCTTCTGGGTTCAGTCTTGTCTCTGTTCCAGATACACATTGCACTCATTGGGGATCCCTCTGCACCACTGCGACAGGATTTTTCCATCTGTAAAATGAAGACTCACTTCCCACAAAAAGATGCTGCAAGGCTTGGTTCATATCTACAGTGTTCTGAAGCTCTGGGGTTAAAACAGGTGTCTACATCTGAAATACTGATCTTATACACCTACAGCAATATCTACAATAAGCTGTGGTGACATATTCTGACTTTCACTTCACTAGAAGACAGCAGACCTGATTTCCTCCCAGATCTCACTGTTGGCACCTGGGAGGCAGCTGTAAAGCTGAAGACAATGCTACTGTTGATCTCACCGCAAAGTTTTCCACAGCATGGAAGACCCTCCACCTGACTTGGACACTTCACTGTCCATCAGCCACAGGTGTCCTGTTAATGACCAGGACAGGTATGCTGAGGTTGCTACAGATCAGGAGCTATAAGGAGCTCAGATTGGTTGTGTTCACAACTTCAGGTTGCAGCTATTTCTCTAGAAATCCATAGCTCTTAATTAGCATAGGATCGCATCAGCTACAGGCAAAAGACATCCTCCATTAATCAAGGAAGAAATGGATCTGATAAACCAGAACACCTTCCTCTTATCCCAAGATGTGGGTACTTTAATAAACACTGTTACCAAAAACCAAAGTTACAAGAACAAATGGGAGAAAAATGATGGGTAAGTAGCATACCGCATCTGGATACCAACCAGGTGAATGCAAGAATGTAGCAGTTGCCAGGACTGCGTGTTTTAGCAATGAAGTGCAGGGAAACAACAACAAACTCCAATTAATCACTTGCCCATGTACAAGAGGGAGTTAAATCAGCTAATCATGTCTGCCATCACAGGCTGGGTACTACAGCATAGCTCAGAAAGTCAAGCAGGTAGTGATCATTCCTTATCTGTAAAAGCAGCCATATTTTAATATACGGTGCTTCACCCCACCCTTTTCAGAGAAGATTGATAAGCAAAATGATGAAGCTTTAATGAGCTTAATTGCAAATGCCTTATGTTCTTGCATTGTTGCCAAACAGCTACTTCAACATCCAGCAGTTTACTTAATAACTCCCCTCCCCACCCCCAACATACCCCCCCCCTCCAACCTACCTCCCCCCCAAGCCCAGTAATGCAGTTATTCTTGTGGCAACCCCCTTTTTCACTTTTCTTTATTTATTTCCCCCTCCCCCCTTGAATTACTGTAAATGGGTGTCTTTGAAAGCAGGGTGGCAGGCAGCTTTTGGTACAGGGCTTACCAAGAAACCCTCCATCAAAGAGGCCTTTGTGAGCATGCTCTGGAATGAGGCCAATCAGATCATCTTGCTGTCTGTCTCTGAAGAAAATTCGCCCCTGGTATGCAAACCAAGCCAAGTGCTGTAGACAGGGTGACTGCACTCCTAGTCCAACCTGTCTTAGTTGAGTGAAAAAATGCTGAAGGGAAAATTACCTGTTTGGCTCCAGACTGAATTAACTTTTTAATATACAAGTATGTTTATTATTTTTCCTTAAAAGTGTCTGCCTATCTAATACATTCATTAATGTTATCTGGTCAGTTTGCTTGAAATATTATGAAAAACGTGCAAATGCAATAAGGCTGCAGTGCTTGGAGGCAAAGCAAGATGTATTTTCTAATTATATGACAGAAATTGACATTGTTATTAACAAATGACTGTAGAGAGTAATCTCCTTATGTTAAGACTAGTGCAAGCTAGGACGTCTCACCCATCATCCCCAGCACACTAGGAGCAGGACTGGCCTCAACATCAGCTCCGTCCTCATTCACCTGCCACCTCAAATCCTCTGTCATGCCTGGTGGGACCATTCTGGAGCCAGGTTTCAGGGGCCAGCTCTTCCAGGTCCTGCAGGACCCTCCCAGGTCCTCTTGGGCAATGCCGTGTCCTGCAAACTGAGGGGCTCTGGAGCACCACTCTGCTGTACCTCATCCTCAGAAATCGCTCATTTCCACCAGCCTTGAGCTGCTTCTCATGTCTCATATGATTCGCCTGTACAGCAGATAGAAAGCTGAGAGCTGCTTGCACTCAGCTAGCTCTTCCCTTCTCTTGGCATAACTGTCTTCTCCTCTGCCTATCTCAAATTCCTCCCTCCCTCCGCCACCACTTCCCCTCGCAGCTTCCTCCTGCTCCCTATGGGCTCTTGACTCTTTTGTTCCCCTTTTTAGAAACACCTTGTAAGTGCCAGACAGGAATTTCCCGACACTATGTCCCGCATTAAGCAAGCGATAATGGCAGAAACAATGGAGAATTATGTCAGTAGGGTGCCCTAACAAAAGAGCAGAATTTAAATGAGGAGGCAGCTTTGGTCTTTGGAATTCGTCCACTATAAACGACTCTTCTTTTATTAGCATGTCTAGTTTAAGTGGAACACATTGTAGTTTTGAATGGACAATAATAAAGAAGGATCATATGTTCTACTCTTACATGTGTACTTAACATTCCCTGGAACTCTCTCTCTGACATCTCCTCTCCTTCCTCCACTCCTGTTCCTACATTTCTCATTGTGTATAGCTATCTTCCCCGCCCCCCCCCCCAGAAGAGCCCAGAAGGTCTTATCCAGAATGATGTAAAGTACAGTAAAACAAAACATACTAATCCAGCGAGCTGCTTGTGCATCTTCCTCACAGATGTTTGTTTTTGAAAATAATGTAGAAGAAAACTCAAATTGTAAAATGTATTTACAAAAATAGTTGACCTAAAACCTGTCCAGGTTGTTACTCTCTGAAAACATTAATAGACAGTAGGAACTCTTTGTTCCCATCTCCGTCTTTGTTCTACCAGCATCCTCCCAGGCTGGACATCACCAATTAGAAGAAAAGTTATCTAAAAGAAGGTTTTTTTTAAGTAACTATTCTTTCTTAACATTCTTCTATGAGCTGTACTGGTGTCAGATTCTGCAGCTGCATGGCAGGTTTTCCATATTAATCTATGTTTAAAAAAAAACAACAATACAAAACCAAATAACTGACTTTTTAAGCTTGGTCATTGACAATAGAACCCTACAACCTGCTGAACTGGCCATAGGTGGAAACCTGTACCCAACACTGCTTCTACTGTGCTTTTGATTTGTAATTCATTGGCCTGTGGGTCACACTCAGGGAGACCTACCTTTTTGTGCTTTTTTTTGCTGCACAGACCATGGATTCGTTTTTACTTATCTGTGATCTGTTTTACCAGTCCCTGACAAAGTTACAATAAAAACAGCATTTTTTTTCCTTGTAGCAGTGCATAAAAAGAAAATTTTCACCCAGCTTATTTCTCCCTTATAGTCTACAGTAGTGCCAAGTACTATCTCAGATCAAGAAAAAGAATAACGTAATAATTTCAATAGCCTGAAATCAAGCTGGTCAGTATCAAGATGCTCTGATTTCTGAAGCACTCTGAGGAGTTCTGACGGGTCTTTATGGAATCAGTCATTCAGGCACATCACACAACCAGAAAAAAATAAATTCCACCACCTTTTCCTTTCATGCACTAATTTGTCATATGAATCAATTCTCTTGACATCAGCTTCTGTGCCAATGGATGACAGTCTAGAGACTATATATAAGAGGAGTCACAGACTAAGCAAGCTACAGATAGTAGATTACAGAGTGAAGAGCAGTCCAAAAATTCTATATTAAACTGCACAAAAAATGAGACTTGGCTTCTGAGAGAGAAAGACTTCTGCTCTATATTCAAGTTTTCCATTTCCCAAGTGTGTTTTTCAAAGGATGCTCTCCTTGTAAAAATGAATGTGATGACTAACAGCTATTTTCCATTCACTCCACTTCCTGTAGGTATTTGCTGTATGGTGTGATCTCTCATGTTTGGGGCCAGGTGGGGGTCCTATGTACAGCTGAAATGTGCTTAATTTATAGCCCAGTGCATCATTAGACAAAGAAAGAAAAATGCCCCCCAGCTTTGACTTGCTGACACTACCTCTGCAGAAGGCTTTTTCGGGATCTCAAGACCGACACCCTACACACAGGTCTCCATGTTGTAGTTCTTGCCTGTTGGACTTTAACATCCAACAGCTCTAAAGCCCTTAAAACAGAGTCTATGACTACTGTAAAAAACAAGAAAGAGCACTGGGATACACTCATGGAAAAATGTGTTGGCACAATGTAACCCAAACTATGATATGCCTCATCAAAACAGGTGAGCTTCTTCAAAGCAGTCATACAGGTTGTTCCAGAAGCAGGGCTTTTACTGCCATAGCAGTTTTTGCTATTAGAACAGCTGCAGAAGTAGTTAGACTTTTTTTTTTTTAAAAAAACAGAACAAAACAAAAAAAACCCAAACACCTATTTGCAAATATTTGCCCTGGAATAGGAACATGAAACAACCAATACTCAAAACCTCTGCAAGACAAATTCCCTTCACGCTCCCAATTTTAGAGGTAGCAATAAATGAAGTCAATAACAAACCCAGGATGTACAGGAGTTCCTACTCCGGTGTTCAAACCACAAGATAATTCCTCTGCTTTCAGGCCCTGATCCAGAGCAAATCAGTTGGAGTCCTTCTATTGAGTTCTCAATCAGCAGCGTAATCACTTTAGCATGTGTCAGGATTAAAACCAGCCCTCCAAATAAGACCATGTCTACACTGCAAATGCCTTACTGATAAAGGAATACCAGCACAGTAAACAGACAAAGCATTCCTGGGGCGGTGTAAACTTACACTGGCAAATCTGTTCTTTGTAGTGGTATAGTAAAATCATCCCTGCAAGCAAAACAAGCACCATTTTTAGGTATAATTGCATCTACATGTGTAGTGTTTGCTCACTGAGAGGTGTCAGTCTGACCAGAACAGCTGTGCTGATAGAAATCTGTAGCACAGACACGGCCTTATTATTATTATTATTTTGGTAAATTTTAAACTAATTAATAACAATCAACATCGACTCTGTGGTCAAAGAGGTGTCAGTTTGTCATAGATTTCTGTAGAGGTTTACACAAACTGGTTGATGTAAGGAAGAGAAAAGAAAGAAATTTCACATGGTTACATGGGTTTGCCTTGGCTGGTATTTAGAAGAGTGCACAGTTATGGAAATCAGATATACTGTGTGGAAACACCATTTCTGGACACAAAGCCAGGCTTTGTGTGTTTACTGCCAGATTTTTCCAATACCCTATTCAGTACAGTTCTGTAGTCATATGCTGCTAGTTGCACAGATGGAGGAAAATGGTGATGTGCAAGAGATCTCTCACATGGGGAGCTCTCCTCTTAGGCTGCTACGACACACATCCTCTTGCTGCAGATACAGATATTCCTGCACATTATGTCTCACTCATGCATTGAGAAATAAGCAGAGGAGATTAAAAAAAAAAAAAAAAAAAAGAAGGAATATACAAGGAATACAAATATAACCAGCCAAACAGAGGCAAAAATTTTAGTGAGGAAAAATTCTTCTGGAAGGAAAAGACGTTTTTTTAGAGACATCCCAGAAAAAGCAAGAACCATAGGTCAGCATAGAGAAGTTCCCTTCTGCTCTAGGATCACACCATTGTACCTAATGTGGCAGTAGGATCCAAATCCTACTTTGACAATTTGTTAAGATCCATTTAAATGGAACCAGATTTGAATTAATGATGCGGGATCTGTTAAAACGATGTGAGGAAATCCTAATTTAACAACCAATCCCTTGAATCTCATTTTCTTACTCCCGGTGGAATATAATTCTGATAACATAATATGAACTCCCTCTACTCTTCACTCTATTGCATATGCCTTATGCAATCACTACCGTCTGTTGAGTCTCATCCTCTCCAGTGACTTGTCTGCTTCCTCTGCTCCCTCCTGCTCTCACTCAAAGCAGGGTGTCTGATTCACCCAGCTCCTGCTGCTGACCATTTCACTGGATTTTATGCTGGTAAAAGGCTCACTTCTTGGGACATCCTTGCAGTCACCATTTCTAATTCTTCATCTCCATTATCTGCCACTCAGTATTGAGAGCTCCCATTCTTTCATAGCATCACAGAATCATTGAGGTTCAAAAAGGACCACTAAGATCATCTAGTCCAATTGTCAACCCATCACCACCATGCCCACTTTCATCAACTCAGAGAACAGTTTCACTTTCCTCTCCATTACCCTCCACTGATTTACTCCTAAGCATCTTCATCTGGCAGAAGAGACAACTCAGTGACACTACCATTGTCCTTTCACAATCCAAACCCTGTAATTCCTACCTAAACGCTGGCATTTCTCTTTCTTTCAGTACATACCCAGACAACCATCCTATGTTAGCCAGTACCACATAAATAATCTTTACTTCCCTTTCCCCACAAGGAAGAATTAGGTAATAAAGAACAATTGGAGCCTCAGCAATCTTTTGGTTACTGCCTCCTTAGCTTCTAGTCTTTCCAAAATGAAAAAGGCACAAACTGCTTCTTGTCTCTGTTCCTGTCCTCTCTCTAAACAAAGGGCTAAGCTCACTTGCTAAACACTGCTTTGGATTTTCTTCTTAAGACACACACTTCACTCTGTGTGACCCATACAGCCACCATTCCCCAGCAGAGACATGGGCCAGAGCACCTCCCCACAGGAAGATGAAAAATGAGACAACTGTGCATACTTGGGGAAGAAATATGAATTTTCTTCCCTCCCTTCTGCCTCGCTGAGCGTGTTGTGGTTGTGATGACATGCCTGAGGTGATTAGGCACTCAGCTTGGATGATACATGTAACTTTTCCATGTGGCCAATAAAATCCCCACCAAACACCTTCCCATCCTTCTCTCCTTCTCTACAGATCCTCTTGATTCCTTCCCCAGCCTTCAACACCCAGGGAAGTTATCTATGCCTAAATGAATTAGCTTGCTAGGGATAAGTAGAGTGCAGTGAGCCAGCAGTTTTCTTCCACAAATGAGAAGGGGGAAAAAAAAAAGGGGGGGGGGGGGGGGGAGGAGGGTCTCATATCACAGTGTTGCTGAAAACAAATTGGCACGGCTAATTTTGGCCTGACAAGTGCACTAAGGATTCTCTACATTTCCCATGCAGGTCAAACTTATCAGTTCACACTTGTTAGTGCAAAAATCTCTTTTCCTATCTTTGTTTCTGCCACTTCTCTTATCCTGTCACTTTCCTGGAGTGTTACTGGCTGGGCACTTCAGTAGCCATTTTTGCAAATGCTCTTATTCCATTACAGAAAGATATTCACATGTAGACACAAATGACAGTAGACTTCAGTGTAGTGCTTATCACAGAGAAAGGACAAGACATCCCAGCGTACCTACTGTACTGCATGCAGCATAACACAAAGATGATCTCTTTTTCAGCAACCACTCTTCTGCAAGAGACAGGCAGCGTTTCAATTGAATCCTTTAAGAAAAAAAGCCCACTTTACAGAAAGCACAGACAGAAGGAGGAAAAAAAAAAATTCCCATCGTGATTCATCACTGCAAGTAGCAGCATTTGTAATTTCCTCTCACTTTTGAGTCCACAGGTCATGGAGTTGACCACGATTGGAGTGTCCTGAGTTTCAAGTTTGGAGCTGCTAAACAGCCTTGCAGTGGGAGTAGCACACTAACCTGCTGACAAAGTACTTTCCTTTCCAAAGCAGGGAAACAAACTTCAGAAATAAAAACCTGGCCAGTGATTTTGAAGGGAGACACCCTAATTTCAGGGGATTGGGATTTGCAGGTGGGAGGAGATCTACTGAGTTTTGCAGCTCCAGGGAAATTGAGTATGCACTGAATCAGGACTGGGTCAAAGGGGCACTGCTGGACATGGGCTGAACTTGGTCCTGAACCAGCTACTACAAAGCACTGCTTGAAGGTTGACAGGATGGGATGTAAAGCAGAGCAGAGAGTACACAGGAGATGGAGAGCCCTACTAACTAGCAGATTTCTTTCCACATGGAGGCCTCAGAACCATAAGCAGTGAGGGATCTCCATGGGATGTAGAAACTTTATGGTCCATTGGATCTTCTCAGAAGTAGGAGACATTGTCTAAGCCTTCCCAAGTAGATGTAAATCATGGCAGCAGCATGTTTGGCATTTTTCATTCAAATCCATATCATTCTATAGCACACTTCTCTGCTGAGCAAGTCAGAGGTGCTAACCACAGATCTTTAATGAAAGCAGAGGTCAGACACTGGGGCAAAGTGGTTTTCTAAAACTGGTTTTAGTGCACGCTGGATCCAAATCAATAATTTGAAGTGAAGCATTAGCACTTCTCTTCTTTAAGTAGATGAAGATTTCCTTGTGTAAATTCTGTTCTCTATTACTGATCTTACATGGGGCAGACCTACCATGCATCCAGGGAACTACAGCCCTCTGCAAGCCCTGTCTGTGATAGGGACACTCTACATTGTGTGTATCTGCATAGGCAGCCCATCAGTTCACCAAGTGCATGAGACTTAGTATCTTTGATGCATTTAATTTTGGGGACAGAAAGAAACATTGACACAAAACAGATTTCAGCCTACAAGTCCAAGAAGGATGGGGGAAAGCCATTTGCCTGCTTCATAAGCCTGTGAGATGGTCAGAGGATGTGAATGGGCTCTGAAAGTTTGAGATTCCAGTTCAGAATATTTCAGACTTTGAGATCCCCTGGCAGGCCAGGCTATTAGCACAGACCATGACTGCTTGGACCCCAGATCTCACTTAGGCCATTTGGAATTTATTTAACATGTCACATATAACACAAAGCTTACTTTAGAGGAATAAGCAAATCATTTGTAAGAGTGCATTTACAAGACCAGGAGTCACAAAAACCATGCTCAGTGCTTGTCAGCTTTTTCAGGGGGAACTGTGTAATCAGCTTAACACAGCAGTTATCCTTTACCTTGAAGGTCAGCCTCATAGTTTCTGCACGTCACCACATTTAGCTATTAATCATTTGGAGTAAATTCATCATTTTTATTTAAATTAAACTGTACAAATTGGGGTTAAAGCTGATTTTAGATATCCCCTCTTTCCTAGAGAAGCTGCAAGAACCATTTGAGTGAAGGTTACTAAACTACTTATTTCAGTACAAGCTGCTAAGAAGACAGGTAGTTAAGCCATTCAACACCCTTTTTTTCCATCTGTTTCTGGGTTTTCTCAGTTTGGATACCACACCAAACTGCTGCCACTGGTGTTTTCTCCTATCTTCTCCATTCCATCTCTTGTGTGATTCGTGGCAACTCATGAAATGAAGGGAATGGACAGGGGGTCATTACATGATTAGCCATGATGTTCTCTCGTCCAAAGCCAGGAGACGGCACTCACAGAAGACAACATGAAAACACTGTCACCCCCCTCATGATGCCTGGAAACATACTGAGTCCTTCAACTCTGAGAAATGATCACCCAAAGAGGCCCTTCTGGACTGTGTATCAGCTCATTAACTGAAAACTGCTTGAATTTTGAAAATAAAAATAAAGAATCACATTTTCCCATGCCCCTCTTTCCAAAAATCTCATACTATATTGAAATAACGTTTATTTAATAAGTATGCCAGAAAACTGACAACAGCTCACTCTGTCTTCCCCTGCCCATCACGGCTATCCTCAGGTAGCCTCTCTTTACCCGGAGTTTCCCTGCAGTGAATGAAGCCGTGCCATTTTTGTTTTGAGACTGTTTTAGATTCTGCCACTTTGGGATATATCTCATGTGTGCAAGCTGCATCTGGTTACACTCCAGAAATGTGTTCTGCCAGGTCAAGAGTTTTTCTTCCCTGGGAATTAATTATGAGAAGTCTTCATCTCCAACATTTACAGCTACTTCTTATTAGCTGCCTACACGCTTTTCACTTTCCCATTTTAAAATGTGTTGGAAATGGTAACAAAAGAGATAATCCTCCTTTGTGGGTATTCCCATAATTAGCAACACACACATCTGGATAGAGTTTCAATAGCCCACTGTTACTCAAACAATTTGTAATCACACAGACTGTGCAGTGAACCAGCAGACCGGAGCATATAGCTTTTCATTATTATGTGGCATACAGTACCACAATATACAAATAAACTCAAAACCTGCAGCAGCAACAATGACACATTCTGTGTGGCCGTAGTGACTGAACAGCTTTCTGAGAAGTCTTTATCAAAAGATGCAACACATCTACTAATTATTTGGAGTTACAAGTGGGTAGGAGGTATAGGAAAATCTTGCTGCATCTGTTCAACATTTGAAAGAGTCAAGTCCAGCAGCATTTACAGGGTTTAAAAATAAAGGCTATAAAAACCTAGAGCTCAGAGCTTAGTTATGTGGGTGCACAGCACCACGTAACAGTAGCTGATTTTACAAGATGTGTAACAATACACACCAGCATAGCCAAAGGCAGGATCAAGCCCTTAAAATTTTTTATTGTGATTTGTGCTCAAAGATCTGTTTCAGTCTGGATGCAATGATTCACATTCTCCACTCCCCCAGTGCTTTATCCCCTCCTTCCTCACGACCCACACTAACTTTTTTATTAAAATGCTCTGGGTGCAGCGTCACATTTTTAATCCCGATATTTATGGTTATCATCCCGCAACCTGTACTCACAGGAGCAGTTCCAAATGCCATAAGCAGACCTCCACCACAAGGATAGCGAGATCAACCTATCTGGAAACACTTCCTGCAAAGAGAGAAGGCTTTTCCTGCTCCTTGGCTAAAAGAGTTTGCTTTTCAATGCCAGAGCAGCCAGAACCCCCCCGCACACAACAAAGTAGAACTCCCCTCCCCAGTCTGCTCAGCACCAACAGCTTTCTGAGAACCACACCTGAGCCCACACTGCAGTAACTGTCACCAGGCAGTGATGATTCATTTATTTCTACATGGTCTTTCAGAAGGTTCAAAAGAGCTCCCTACTGGTAGCTAACTACAAGATGTGAAATTAAATTTTTACCATAACAAGAACAGACAATTCACTTAATCAACACCAGTTTATGGAGAAGTAGCACAGGGTTGTCAAAAATTGAAGACTGACATTTCTCAAGTCATGAACTGCTGAGGGAGGGTACTATCAGTGCTTCATACAGAGAATGCAGTTGCAAAGTAGGTGAACACGACTTAATAGTGATATCCTGGCATGGTAACAGCACAACAACAAGAAGAAGGGAGAACTCCCAACTTAACCTAAGGATGTAATTTTTAATCTTGATATGCCTTTGCTTGCCTACTTGCAATACAGAATAATGCCACAGTAGTGACAGTGTTCCCTTCTCCCAGAAAAAGCCTGCCAGTCTACTCTGCACCTTCTGCATCTTGTCTGAACAGCTCTGAGTTTAGGTAAGCTTGAAAACATTTCTTTCTAGCAGGATAGAGTTTGGATCCCTACCTACTGTAGAGACTCTTGGGGCTTCTGGCAACAAGACCAAAACAAAGATAGCATTGAGCTTTCCAGCATGGCCTGCTGCTCTAGGAGTAAGGATGTTTCAGAGCAAGATAAGACCAATACTTTTCTCTCCTTTCCCTTCTCAAGTTCAGTGAATTGCTTTGTGATTGAGGTTAAATACATCCAGGGTTGTTAAGCTGAGTTGTAAATACATTGATTTATTCTTTTCTACAACTTGCCTATTTACATGGTCCTGTTAAACAACAATTCTTCAACAATACAAGCTGATATTCACCAAAACCTGATTTCACACATGGCACACATTCTGGCAGCACAAATCCACATGACAATTATCTGGGTGATTTCACTAGCTCTTGGTGTTACAGATCTAGGTGGAAACGACAATAAATATTTTCCAGTCAATCTCATACTTTTTTCAACCAAATACAAGCAAAGAATTTCTTCTCGTATGTGACAGCACATTCTTATTTCTCAAAGGTATTATACAGCTACACTAATGCACAAGAAATGTGTTGAGGTGATGAGCTGGGGAAAAAAAAAAAAAAAAAAAATAAAAATAAAAAAAAAATAAAAAAACCACCACCAAAACAATGAAGGTGCCAACCAAAACTTTGTAGACTGACAAACACTAAGGAAATTCAAACCCAGGTGAAAAAGCTGAAGCTCAAGGCCCATGTGAAATTTGAGAGACAACCTCAGAAGTTACCTTTGATTAAGAAAAGTCACACTTTCTTTTCTTATGAAGTCTAGATTGTTGTTTCACTTTTTGACAGTAAAGTAAGGAAAAAATCCCTTAAACTGTGCAAGGGTAAGCTGATTTTGAATATAGCTGAACAACATATCAGCAAAGTATTCCTTTCAGCTTCCTGGAGACTTGCATATTGCCAATTTATAATTAGTTGCAGATTTTTAATTACTTTCTAGCTAACAAAACAGTTTCATTTGCATTGTTTACTTACCACTTAACTCAAATTGTACCCAAATTGGTTATTTTAAAATGTGACACAGATTTTCAGGGCCAAAGCAAATTCTATATATTTCAGTGTAACAAACATCTGTATTTCAGTCTTCAGTGATAAAAGTGTACAGGATTTGGCCTAAACTCAATCAACTCCATCACAATCTCAAAATGCCTCCTGTGCAATTTGTCAAAAGCAGATTTCTTGGCAACAACACATAAAACTACAACATATAATGAAGAACATAATCTCAGAAAATACGCGAAGTTTGTTTTGTGTACTAATTGAAACTGGGAAACCACTGTAGGCAAATTTAAATTCAACAGAAGATCAAAGAAATTAACCATCAAAATATCAGTCTCTGCTACCGTGTGTAAATATAGCTCACTGCATTTGGTTTCCTTGCTGATGGCCTCATTCATCAGGAGCATTCTAAACTCAAGGTGCAGAAATTGGGAGGGGGTAGAGCGAATAACAAGTGACTTTATTTGGTGTTATTCAGTACCAGTCAGAACTCAGCTAGCTGTGTTAAATGATACTCTTCATGATAATGCACAATGCTACAAGATTTGTTACAGTTCTCATTATGTAATCTATTGCCCTTCTCCTTCCCATTCTAAATAACTCCAGTTCTAGATCTTTTCTCCTCTGGAATTTCCTACTGAACAGTTCTAATTGTTCTGAAAATCCTTTGAGTTTCAGTAGATGATGGGGGAAAGCCATCTGTTCTCTGGCCTAGACAGTCTCTTGAAGATAAGCACGCACCCAGTGTGGAGCACAACTCTCCATCCCTTTCTCAGCAGTTGCACCTGAGGGGTGTCTTCTTTGAACTTGCTGGGATGGCCCCAAGGTCTTTTGCCTTATGAGTTATAGCAGACTCAGGGCTTACAAACTCATCCTAACTGAATGCATATTTCTGTTGCAGGTTATTTCCTTTCCCTTTAGCATGACAAGAGTTACTCAGACCCACATTATTTAACTAGTTACTTTCATATAGCTGTTCCACAGTTTCACCTCCTCTCCAGCTCAGCCCTAGGTTCTAGCCATAATGCCTGGCTGCCAATGCCAGCAGAGATCACAGACCCACCAGCAAAGGATGACTGCAGCAAATGGGCAGCTGGGATGGGTTCACGAGGCTGGATAAACCTTCCCTGGTCGTTTTAGTTTGAACTTCAATTTTGTTCTTGATTCAGGGCTGGTGCATGTTTCATGACCTGCACTGGATAAGATAAGGTCATGCAAATAAGCAGCTGATGTTTTTCCAATGGAAAAACATCTTCTGGGGAAAATGTTATTCACTTTGTCTTGTTTCTTTTCATTTTCAATACAGGACAACTGCACTAGAGCAGTCTATATAACACAGATCTTTAATACTAACCTATAGTATTTCCAACTGAATGTTACCTAATTGTATTCTGTGCACAATAGTAATTTAATAAAATATATACGTTAAAAAACCTGAGGTCTATCATTCCTACCATACCCACTCCTGAACACCCATTATTGTCTCCATCCAGCAGTAAGAAATGGGCATTTAATCTTACTTTTAACTTCAAGTCTTTAAATCAGTTTTAAATCCATGACAAGACTTTACATCCTACCCCATTGTTAGCAAGATTCCTTAATTGCCTCCTTTAAAAGACTTTATCCAACCCTTTTGAAAGTTTAAATAAATTATATCCACTGATTCTCCTTTATCCATTATTTGTTAACTATTTCAAAGAAACCTGACAGGCTATAGAAATTGTGCTGATTTGTCCCTATCATATTATCCTTATCTCGGTTCTTTATAACATGATCTTTAATCATCCTCTCAACCATTATTCTTTACACTGAGTTACCTCCCAGATTTATAATTTCAGGGATTGCCTATATCACCTTTTAAAAATGAAAAAAGAACAATGTTGATCATCCTCCTATAAAGCTTCCTTCCCTTTCCCCCCTCCCCACAAATAACAGTATCAACATTTGTTAGTTGTTCTGTTACCAGCCATGGTAATTTACATTTATGACCTCTAGGCTTGATTACTGCACCTAGATGTATTTAGAGGTGAATCTGCCAATTCTGAAAAACCTGGAACTGGCACAGATGCCAACAGCCCAGCCTGCATCACTGTGAATACATTCCCGTGGTACCCTGCTTTCATCCCTGGTTCTCTGCAGAACACAACAAAACATCTCTATCTTGCCATTCAAGATCCATGCTACACTGAATGAGATAGCCTCCTGTAACACTGAACTACGCCCTTCTCCAAGGACCTGCTGCACAATTATCCAGCAACAACAACGGTGCTTGCAAAACTCAGAAGGCAGATGTCTCAAAGGCTGGTGTAAGAGTAAAATTAACTTTTGCAAGAGAAGAAAGAAAAAGAAAGCTTACCACTTTTCCAACAAAGAGCAAAATTAATTACTTGTATTTTTATTAATGAAAAAATAATCATACCCAGACCATTGGTCAGACAATAGATGGGACAGAAAAATAAGGAATTGAAATATGTAGGTAGGTCCCTCTGAATTTAATGACTTGCATTTTGATTCATGGAATCTACAGCGGATACAAAAAACACAAGAACACTATTTGATAGAGAAAATTCTCAGCTAAAAAATACTATTTTTCAGCGTACTCACCACCATTAGCCATGCATTTTCACCAGTGATGAACAAGAGTCTGCATGCTGTGCTTGTAAAAATCTGCACCAGCAGAGGTGATCTACTATTTCAAAGACACTATGATAGCATAATTGCCAGGAAAATGTTGCCCACACAGCCACTCTTTTGTCAGCCTGAACAGATTAAAGTCAGAAACACCAAATCCACACTATATAGTGGGTGTGATAGGACAGTCCAGCCAAAATTAGCAATTTCGATTTTGAAATGTGCTGCCATCTGTTTCACTGCAACAAAATCGATTGTTAGCAGGAAGGTTCATCCTCTCCTGCCATACCACTGAACATCCAACTCTAATGTCATGGGCAGACATAATAAAATAGGAGGTATTACTTTCGGAGCAGCCCTTGTATATTTTCACTTAAACTTCAAAATGCATAAGGCATTCAGACAGTGTTTTGACAACAGAGCAAGACCTAAAAATCTAGAGCTATTCTGCTCTTGAGTTTCCTCCAAATTCATGTTATTGCCATACAGATCCAATTATCTATTACAAATTAATTCTTCTGCTTCTTCCAGCACATCTTCATCCCTTTGTCTCTGTCAGAACGCTGCTGTCACTGCTGGCAAAGAAATCCAATGGAGGAGGTATTTCCCCATTGCCTTGTGATGCAAACAAATAATCTAGCTTTTCTACACTCTCCTGCTCATCAAGCTGAACTGGGTTTGACAACTGGAATGTATTAATTAAACCCTTGCACATTTAAGGGGAAAAGAGCCACTGCCAAATAAAATGGGACAATAATGAGGATAGCACTGGAGCATCTCTACTGAGAAGTTGCCACATTTCTAGACATGTATTCATTCATCCGCTCATCCCTCCTCCTCTCACCCAGGATCACCAGTTTGGAATGAAGTTTAGAAACAAGTACAACAGCAAGAAGCATAGGGTGCAGAATACAGTATTCCATTTCCCTTACTAACAACATGAAAAACTGGCTGTTTTTAAAACTATCGTGAATTATTTACTCCCACCACATTTACAAAGAGAAAACAAAACAAAACAAAAAGGCCCACACTTGGCCATGTAAGCATTCAGATTCAAGGCCATTTTGACCTGCTCAGTAAAGGCAGAGATTTACCATCACATATGGGATCTGATCAACCCTCTTTTGGGTTTTATAAATCACTTCCACTATTGGAGTGCTCCTTAAATTTGTAGAGAAGTATGCAACTGGGGAAAATATTTTGAAGGCTTGGCTTCCACTATAAAAGGCCTTGTTGCACGGCAGGAGAAGAGAGAATACCCAAATTTCATCTTTCTCCTTTCCAGGCTGTGTTAGGACATTGATTTGCTGTTTGCAGCAACAGCAGTCACCTGGAATGATTAGTGCCATTGTTAGATGGCTATAAAGAAGTCCTGTCACCGCATCCTCTAGTAGCTCTGCGTTAATCTGAAAGGGAGAGCAACACACCAAACACTTGGAAACAATTAATTGCTCGAGAGAGATTGTAAACTTCATAAGTAGGCCACACAGATCACATCTTCACCACCAACATGTTGAACCATTTATAAGAAAGTTTTGTAATTCTGCATAATTAAGTCTCTAAGTAATGTAGGTTTGAAGTCTACAGGGCAACTGTATTTAAGATTGATGCTATTTTAATTACACAGAGAAGACAATTTAGAAAGAAGCCTTGCAGTTTATTACATTTACTTCTGTCAAATAACTTATAATTGTGTGCCAAGGTGCCTGAGAAAAGTATTGTGGGTTGGGTTTTTTTTTTTTTCTTCCCTTTTTAAACAGCTTATGCCACTCGAAAAGGATTACTCTCTTTGTAAGTTGCTGTTTCAACTGAAGGGTACCAATTAATTAAGCCATTTACATAAAACTGTCTTGGATCAGCTACCTGCAAAGATAAAGGCTGAAATCTACCTTCTAATTGAACAAATAAAATTTTAAAAATAAATATATGATGGTAATTATCTGTAATAATACAAATTAGGAAATCTAGCTAATAAAATGAATGTGTCAGAAATTAAGAGTAAATTATTATCATCCAAATTGAAAAAAGAAATCCCATCCAAAAAATCCAACACCATTCTTCTAATTTTTCTTTCATTTATTGTCACATTACATATCCTTGTATCATTTGATGTTTTCCCAAATCATGATGCAAAGTGAGAGGAGGTGGAAAGTGTCTTTATTTCGAGGAATGTGCTCATTCTGATTTTTATTTATTTATTTTTTTAAGTTTGGAGTGGACAGGAGAGTAAAGAAAAGGCTTCATTTGCCACAAACAGTCATTATATACACAGCAGGGAATGATAAATGACATTACTTAGCAAAATAACTTGGGCTACTTCAACACACACGATCAAAAATAAACTATATTTATCTAACTAACTGTATGCAATTGATATCTGTTCAGAGTATGCCGATACATCAAGTAAAATAAAATATGTCTTTTGTTGCACAGTTTTAGCAGGAGCAACACAGCTTAGAGCAAAATCATGGTTTCTCTAGCACTCAACTATAATCTATATTTTTCCTCTATACCTAACAGAAGAATTTTTTCGTGCAAAAACTTATGTACAAAAACTCCACTTACGCCAGTGGAGAAACAGAGCTACACTGGAGATTTACACTGCAGCTACAGCAGCACAGTCAAATGGACTCCACGAAAAATGTTTTTTGCATTCAACCTCTAGCACAGAAGGTGGTTTCTCAGCTTCCACCTGTGTGGTGGTTCAGCTGATTAATGGTCTGACTGTGACGGCTGTTACACATACAAAATTCACACTGAAGCAAGTGGCAGGGTTTTTAACCTGCATAATGACTTGGGGACATAATTCTGAGCCATAACACACATTCTGAGTCAGGTCTTTTCCCTTTCTTATTATTACGTTCTTTGCTAATGAATGGGATATGTTTTCTTCCAATACATTCTTCAGCTAACTGTTCTTGCCAAATCAAGCTTATTATACTGAAAAATGTAGTCCAGAGAGGTTTCACATTAAAGCTTGCTTTATCTCTCTCAAAGTGGAGATTCAGAACCTCAGAAGTAGCTGAGATCGCGTGCGCTTTGCCTGCACTTACTGAACCAGGTCTTTAAACTTCACATATATGACTTGGAGTACTCAGTGGAATGCTCATCTACACAACAACAAACACAAATGTAAGGATCTGTGAGATCAGGGCCCAAATCAGTACGAGATTTTACACAACAGACATCCCAATTGGGAGTCACCAACCCCGGAGGTTTTCAGAAAAACAAAAGGGTAGATATAGCATTGAGTGACATGATTTAATGGTATCATGGTGATAGGCTGATGCCTAGCCTGGATGATCTCAGTGGTCTTAATGGCCCCACAGTAAAAATAACTAACTAACTAAATAAAACGACATGGAGCCAGGATTACTGAGTTTCTACATTTAGAACTGAGAACATAAGCCCTTAAGGCCAGAGAACAGTCCTGATCTGGAGTTGCTGCTGTTGGACAACTGCTCGACACTGGATTGCAATGTCTGTTTGTGCTCTTGCCCAGTGGACTTCCCAGATGGGCCTGTGTGCTCTAAACACAGTGCCCAAGGCCTCTCTGAGTGGAGAACAAGGAGAAAGCGCTGGAGGCTGCTGCAAATGGTAGCACCCACCCTGGGAAAAGCCAAGGGGATCAGGCATGGATGGTGCTGGCTGTGGTAATGAGGGAGCAGAGCCTGGTGCTGTAATCGACTGACAGAGACAAGCTGCCAACATCAGCGGGCTGTGTGTCAGATGAGCTTGGCGTGTTTGGCAGCAACAGGGAGCACTAACACGGAGCCACTGGCTTCACGTCAGCTCTCACATTAAATCACTTTCAGCTACCTGTTCTAGTGATTTCCTTAGCTCCAGTCTAAATATAACACAAGATAAACGTGACAGGCAAAATAGAGACTCTTGCCCTGTTTTTATATGTGCTTCAAGAAAACATCATAAAAACAGGTAACACCACAGAAGAAGCTACACTTCTAGCATCATAAGCAAAAATTAAACACAGCTACTTACCAAAAGCATATACTTAAATCAACGCATTTCACACACAAGTGCACAACAGAAGATATTATTGAACATACACAAGAGGAAAATGCAATGCTTCTTAATCAGATCTTTATCACTGGTCTAAAATTATTGGCAAATATACTGTGAAAGCCCCTAGAACGACACAAGGGAAAGCTCTTCTTTTCTGCTTCTCTTTCAAATAATGTTTCAGAGAACCTCTTTGCATTTTGTAACTTCACACAGAATTAAAGGGAAGACCCTGGTAGGTTTACTGATCCCTACCTTAAACAAATGCTGGCTCTCTGCCTCTAGACTATGTGCTACCATCTACTAGAAAGCAACATTTTCATTTTATGTTCTGCAACTAACATGTGATGAGTATAATCACTGCAATGATAACCCATAAATGTATTGTGTACACTCGTTTCATGACAATAGAAATGGATAACAAATACCATTCATCACACTAGAAGTAATAAAACACACAGCACAATCCTCCCACACTCCATCCACTCTGCTTCACAGTCACTAGTGCTCACATGATTAATAAACACAATGTGGTCCATAAGAATATGTTCTTACTTGCACTAGGAAGCTCATTTCTCCTCTTTTGCCTACAGCTCTTTTACGTTCTCCACCTCTGATTCCTGAAAATGACACCACTTTGCAAAATACTTAGGGATGCATCATCTATGGAAGATTCCATACTGAATACTCTTCTGCCTTACTTCACTGTACACATGTCAAAAGTGAAATTATTTCTGCCACTAACAGCAAGTGTTTTTTAAAGAAGACAATCCTGAGAAATTACTCAAAGGGTAGATGCTATCTATGTTTAAAGAGAAGGTCCACTCCCTTGGCAGAAAACCCAAAATGTTCCCCTTGGCAGGAATATATATGCATTTTTAATCTCAAGATTGATTTGAACAAGAGAAAATAACTTTACCATATTACATCTAGCTATTTTATCTTCAGTCAAAGTTTTAACGTTGCATCAAAAGTTACAACTGCTGTGGAGCTGAAAGATGCATTTCTCTGAAGCCTACCTTGCAGCTTTGCATTAGCTAAAAAAATAAATCAGTTTTAAGGAAATTTCCTTCTTGTAGCTCATCAATCATTATCCAGATGCATCTATTGAGCTATAGGAAGTAGATGGTATTATGAAAGAAAGATCATTAGCTCTGAATTGCACATTCTGTTGCCTGCTGCTGTTTTTTTGTGATGCAATAGTGTTGGTAATGTACTTGAAACTATGTTGCCTGTCTCCTTTAATTAGCATTGCCTCCACCAAAGATTTCTGGTTGATGTATCTGGAAATTGGTTTTGTTTGTAGTTATGGAACAGGTAGTAGTTAAAAAAGTTGCCCCATTGCCATTACATAAAAGTGAGTTTGAGAAAAATTCTAGAAAAGAACTTCATCCAGTTTCTACTTCTATTTTGCCCCAGATGACTTAGACATTACCTCATTGGCAAGAATCAGAAAGAAACCACTGTTTCAAGTTGCCAAGCCTGTGGCTAGCAGTGACATTCTGTGTCTGATCTTAAGTAATGAACCTTAAGTAAAAGGCTATATAACTAATTATTAATCCCTTGAGCTGTCTGGGCTATACAGATGGCACTGTCATATACTATTTATTTATTTGGGTGAAATTCTGTATCAAAATATTTCAGCAGATCTGCAGTGATCTGGCAAGACACTACAGGGATGGATGACTTAGATATGCCACAGATCAGACAGATCTTCTTAGCAAGTTTATGACAAAAACTGTTAAAACATATGAAGCCATTATATTTTTGCTAAAAAGCAAAATATGCTGCAGATTTCTGATTTTTTTTTTTTTTTAAGAAAGACATATGAAGAAACAATGTTGTAAAGTCTTAATTTTTCATCAGCTAACTGTATTCTTACATTTTATTCTCCACAGATGCCAAAGATAAAATAGAAACATAACTAAATGAACAGCAACGAGATGTCCTGAACCTAAATGTGTCTAAGATAACCTAGTTTTTGGAATCTAAACAAACCTGTCTTTAAACATTTCTTCTGCTGTGTGCCTCACTTGGAAGCATCTTCATTTCCACGTGAAAATCACAAAATTGAATCCCTGACACCAATGTGACTAAGACCTCAAGAGCTTTTCTTCCTTAAAATGTACAATCATTTCTCACTAGCTGACACTAGCTGTTGACCTGTGTGATTTGTTATCTTCGACATAAAGTACACAAAAAGCTTTAGAAATTCCACATACAGGACCATCTGGTTAGTGTTACCCCATTTATTCCACTCTTTTTCCATGAAATGTTTGAACCAGAAGTATACGAAGCACTAATAATAAGTAGAATGTTCAACAAATGTTAATGACTGACTACAACATCACATTTTTCATTCTAAATTCCTCATGGAAGCAATCCGTGTGTTTTTAAAAATCTTCACCATTAGAGAATTTTCTCACTGGCCTGATATTTTTCGTTTTCATAATAGTTGGAAGTTATGTGCGTGTAGAATTCAAACACAGGGAGATAAAAATGGTATACATTTTACTTCTCCATCCCTCATGCACACTTATGACCTGTAATAGGGCTATGTCTCTATAGCTCAATGCCTGGAACAGGGAAAGAATGTGCTGGCTTTCCAGTGCAAATAATATTCTTTGTAGGAACTTTCCTCAAGCTCAGACATGGGTGGGAAATCATCTTCTCATCCCACAAGTTCCCAAGAGTTCAAAAGTTTCCCAAGTGTAAGTGAGCCTGCAAACCAATTGTTTTTGCATAATAAAGCATTGAAGAAATTAGCACACGCTCATTCCACTCCAGAAAATGCAAAAGCCCTTTAATTATCATGTTTCCTTGCTATTTAAACTGAAGAATCACGTTTCACATGTCACCTGAATTTTCTATCTATTGAGTCTCCCAGCAAACACATCTCAGTGTCATTTGTTGTAATTACTCAATTCCAAATTCAAGTTATTCATAAAAGCAGGCATTTGGATCTGTTCCTCACAGCTCCATGAAGCATGGCTACAAAACTATTTGGATAGATGGGAAAAGGTAATGGACATTGGGTACGTATATGTATGTTGCTCTGAAAGTAATGCCTCCTATTTATTTCCTTGGAAGCTATAAGAGATACAAGGAGCACAATAACACTGTTTGGTAGAGAAAATTCTCAGCTACAAAACACTATTTTCCACCACCATTAACTGTGCATTTTCACCAGTGATGAAGAAGAGCCTGAGTGACAGACTTGGAAAAATCTGCACTAGTGGAGGTGATACACTGTTTTGCAGCTGCAGTGATGGAATCTGTTGGGAAAATGATGCTGACAGAGCCCACTTTTATCACCCCTAACAGATGGGAGTCAGAAGGCACCAAATCCAGCTTATCTGGTGGATGTGAAAGGACAATCCAGTCAAGACTGGCAATGTACTCCACAGTCTTCAAACTAGTATGGGCCATGGCATTATTGAGTTACAAGAGAAAAACTGTCTTCTCTGGCTTCTGGAAGTTTATGCTCGTAGTGGTGACACTGTATCTTGTCACTGGTAATGATACACTCCAGGAAACCGTCACCTTCAGTCTCATAGTCATTCAAGCAGTCCTGACAAACTTGTCTACAGTGTTCTCTCTGCTCCTGTGGGAGCATTCCCAGGACCTACCCAGAGCAAACTCCGCAATATTCCAATATTGCCACCACTGCTTCCAAGCACTGAATCTGACATTCAGCTCTGTACACAGTTTCCAGGTTATGATCCGCCAATTCACGTGAAGGAGCTGACTGAGATGCTCTTCATTTTGTAGTGTGACAGCTGTGCATGGCCATCTGCAAAGTGGCTTGCCTTTCATGTCACTGTTACCATTGCTGAAACACACCACCCACCACCTCACTGTGCTGACATTCACTGTGTGGTCTCCATAAACATTCAGCAAACACTAATGAATGTCAAAGGATGCAACTTTCTCCTGCACAGAGGAATTCAGTGGCCTTTCCTTCATACATGCTTCCACATCAGTTTCCATTCTGTCAGACCAGACTGCCCTTCCGCTGCCATCTGTTGCACAGCAACAAAATGTGAAATATTGGTGGGAAGGTTCAACCTCTACTGCCACGCCATCAACATTCACCTCAGACATCAAGGGCCAATATAATAAAATAGGAGGCATTACTTTCAGAACAGCCCTCATACATCTCTTTCTCCCTCATTTTGACCAGAAACTCTGCTTTTGTCAAAAGCAGAAGAAAAAAGGATGGTGGCAGTGTTGTGCAGTTGATTTCTGGGTAGTCTAAAGATCTCACCCTACTTTTGCTGAAGTGCTACTGTGCTGATCTGCAAACGCACATAGGGTCCT
Organism: Centrocercus urophasianus; assembly: GCF_019232065.1. Taxonomy (NCBI): domain Eukaryota; kingdom Metazoa; phylum Chordata; class Aves; order Galliformes; family Phasianidae; genus Centrocercus; species Centrocercus urophasianus. The sequence continues at coordinate 8,456,764 of NW_024884722.1, forward strand.
CTGGCCTCACTAATTCAGAGCAGTGAGAGCTGAAGGATGCTGTCTCCCTAGCCGGCTGAACTGAAGGCCAGAAAGTTTTCTGAAACAGAGGCTTCTTGGGATTTAAGAAGGGGATTCTTTCTGCACAGGATCATTAAGGGTTTTGCTTTGTTTTCAATATCAGCCTTTGCTCTTGCAATTGTTCTTAAGTTGCATGAATTGGGAATCCACTGACATAGCAGCCAGAAAGATAAACTAATGAGCCCCAACTCAGCTTATTCTAGCAGCTAGCAACCTCCTCTCAAGCTTTTCAGTAGCTCTCCAGACTCTCCATTGCAGTTTGAAAATTACAGTTAAAGCTCTTGTTGGAGACCTATGCTGCTGGGCATATCAGCTAATGCCTGGGATACAACAGCTATTGCAGGGCAAGTGAGTTGTGGGAGCACAGTTACAGCTCCAGCACACTGTTAGGCAACCTGTGACTGACTGAGTCAAGGATGGCCCTGGAATTTTTGTGGAATCGCAGTGTGTTGAATAGAGGTTGAAACCCTTGAGTTCATGTGTATAACAGAAATGTATACAAAATACATTTTAGGAGAGAAATATATTTTAGGACTCCATTCATGCTCATCATGTCAGTGAATGCTTTATAATCTATTTTCAATTCCAGCAGTATTCTAGCCAGCAGTACCTCTTCACTGAGTCTGTGAATGTAGCAAGAGGAAAGTAGGAACAAGATGATGAATGGCTTAGAAAAATTCTAAGCAATTTAGTTTCCTTTCATATCATCTCAGGATCATCCTTTCAAACACCGTTATAAATTAAAGAGCTATAATGAATTTTGTCATGGGTGGGGGTTTGGTTTGAAGCAACAACACTAAGTTGGATTCAAGAATAATATACTGCAACCTATAATAGTAGTTTGTCAACTTCTTAAAATTAACTGACCACAACCAGCAAACAGCTATTAACATGGTGACTGTGTGGGGATACAAAGATACGCAGTGTCTGTGCAGCTGTACCAAAGTATTTTTAAAAGGAAGGAAAAAAAAGAAAGAAAAAAAAAAAAAAAAAAAAAAAAAAAAGAACGGCAGCCTCCTCCTTCCCAACTGGTCACTAAGACAATGAACTCATTCAATCTTTGCAATCTTTTGTGCTCCTTTGCAGGAATATTCCACCAATTTCCAAAAATTATAGCCAGTGCTTGACTTAATATGATTTGTGCACTAAAGAAATGACAGTGTTCACAACAGGGCTAAACACCGCATTCAGCCAGTGATTAGCACAACCTTGTATATATATGTCACATCAAAATCATCATACAGCTTTGCAATTGACTATGAAATCTTTTGTTTGCATAGACAGTAATAAGGCCACTCCAACACCCAAATATCCAGACACTGCTTACAATTCACTGTTAAATTCATCCATTCAGTAGCATTGACACCAACCTTTTCTAATTTCTCATCCTAACAAACTGCAGATGTGTCTTTTGTGTTGGAGGCAGAAAGGAAAGACTTAAAAGAATGACCTTCAAAATACCAATGTGGCTATGAGCTGGCAGTGGCCACAAGAGCAGCAGTGCTGGCTGTGCTCTCTGCAAGAGGAGTGGAAAAACCAGTGCATCCCAATGGCCTCCACTGATAGAGGAAGGAAGAGATGAGGTCAAGCTAAGCCCCAGATCTCTCACACAGAACAGAATTATGCTGCTACTGCCTTTGCATCAATAACAGATGGTTCATATAAGAATACAGCATATCCTCAGCATAGCAAGAAGTTACGCTTTTTCTGATTTAGAGGAATATGGTTGCCTAAGGATAGATGTGTGCTTTGCTATAAGACTGCCTGGTAGTAAACATCCTTTTCAAGGAGCCAGTAATTTTTTTTTTTTTTTTTTTTTTTTTCCAAAAGCAAATAATGAAAACCGTACATCTGAAGACACAATGAAAACAGTGTTTTTAGCACACTAAGTAATCTTTAAAGCTGAATTTTAAATGACTACGACAAACCGAAAAACCAGCAAGTCCATCCTAGTAACAGTAACAACAACAAAAAGAAAATGAATGAAGAATTCAGTGACTTTTTTCCTCTACACAGGAAAGTATACACTAGTCCTATTTGCTTACAATAAAGCACAAGGACATTTTTCCGGCACAGGCAATATAACTCTTCACCTCAAAGGTAGATGCGAGGCTTAGAAGATTTCTAGCAATAACTCCCGAGTTTCAGAAAGCAACTGTGAGGAGCTGGTTACGATAGGGATGCATACAAAGCCATCCATACAATGCGCTCCTTCTTTCTGCTTATTGAAAGAGAAGCTTTGGAAAAGATTGAAGAATATTTTTTGATGCTATCATTTTTCTTTGCTCATCGCTTTGACCATTGTTACTCCTCTTTGCTGTAGTTTCCCCTTTTCTGTCATATAAACATAATCTACTTGCTTTTTCTTTCAAAGCACTCTCAGCCTAATCCCCTCCCAGCCCATTCTCATTCATTTATTCAGAGGGGAGAACTCCCACCTCCAGCCAGCCCCTGACAGTAGGCTCCATCACCCATTTGTTACCTTTTCAAGCAATGATCTTTGTGCTTTCTCCCCTGCTGCCCCCATGCTTGGGTAGAGCTCCTTCTTCATGTCCACAAAGCTGCCTTGTTATCTTCCTTCAAATCCCCTCTCAAGCCTCCTCTTAACTCTGATACCAAAAAAAATAAAAGGCTCGACAACGACTATACTGCTGCAATACTGAGTCTGACACCTGTGAAGCCGACCTTCTTATTCAATCCTTGTGCTTCCCAGTCTACTTCCATTCACCTGTTGTCTCCTGTCTTTGGGTTCAAAGGCTATCAGAAGGAATGAGCTTAATTAGCCTTAATTACTCTGCATTTGCTGAAAATGCATATCGCTGTCAGCTGACACAAGGCAACTTGTTACCCTGAGAAAGTATCTCTATACATCTGAGCCATCTGGATGTAAATTCCCTAGAGAGGGGAACTTTTTACTCTGTATTTTCACGCTGCCTAGTATTCCTTGTCCTAGCTATTTCACAGAACAAAAACATTGCTAGATATATAACATGGATTGTGTTTGCTCTTCTAGACGCCTATTTGTGTGTGTTACCGTAGCTTGGAAGCCTGAGTACATGGAGAGAAGACAGAAAGTTTACTAAACAGTTGAATGAAATATGGATCAGCTTCTGAGAGTATTGAACATATGGCCTGTATTTAAAGACAAATAACACTCAGCCCAAATTCTGGTCTAATAAATATTTAGTAAGCTGGGTGATAGACATATACAGCTACAAACTACTTAGTTACCCATCCATTAACACAGCCACCACAACTCAGGAGTTAATAAAACCCAATTTTAATAGCAACGTCATCTCTTTGGTTGCTGCTCCCACTGCCTCTTCTCCCATCTTGTTAGAAAAAGAATAGAGCAGCACTACCAGTCTGACCAGCTTCATGGTCACCACCCAGACCTCTGGTTAGTAGGGGAGTGATATTATTTACAAAGCTAGACTGTATTTTATAAATGAAGTGGTTTTTTTCAAGCCATGCTGACAAAAGTGGGTTGGTACTGTACTGTACAGACATTAGCTAAATAGGAATATCAAGCATCTGCACTGTTCTAAGTATGGAAGCACATCTTTGATACAAACCATCATCCCAATTTGAAATCTGCCATTTAGGTTAAAAAAAAATTCATTTGAAAAGCAAAACTCTCAATTTTTATCTTTGTGCTTGTTTATTACCTAGAGATGCCCTTGCCTGAAAATACCATTTAGGAAATTGTGGGATCAGTTCCCTTCTTGCTTAAAAAAAACAAAAAAACAAAAAAACAAAAACCAACAACTTTTACAAGTGGAAAAAATCCCACAGAGGCTGCAGGGTAATGTTTTTCATTAACTGGAACATACATTTTCAGAAGTAAAGCTGCATGCTTTTTTTTTTTTTTTTTTTTTTTTTTTTTTTTTTTTTTTCTGGCATTATCTAACAGAATATTGTATATAATTTTCTTTAAATTACTCTCCAGATAATGACATTGCCATTTCTGTATATCAATGAATATTGCCAACCTGTTTGTTTTTAACAACAAAGAGAGAAGTCCAAAGCCCATTGCTGCAAGCCATGTTTTCAATCCCTATCTTCTCCATAGTTTTGAACTGTAAAAAAAGAAAATCTTTTTCTAGAACTTAATATAGAAAAATTGGCATGACCAAAACAGTTTCAAACCCCAATCTTCAAATGAAAGTGCAAAATGAATTTGAAACTGAAAATGAAGTAACACTTGTTTTAGTAAACAGCAATTTGTACAGATAAAGTTACTCACACAAGAGCTCAACACATTTTTTTTTCCAATTTGTATTATTTCCAAGATGGATCCAAAATCCATAAAAAGTCAAAGTGAATAAACAAGGGTATCTGTGCATTTAAAAATCAAATTCTTTATTACCCCACCTAATACTAAATCAGCACAATGCAATTGCCATTTTAAGGAGGTCTTACAAAGTTTGAACTAGCCAGTGTACTTCATTACAAAAGATAAAAGTTTCTTCTTCCCTACAGTGAATACAGGTAATTTCAGAAGCTGCAGCTTATAATTATTCACTGCTGAAAAGCTTTTAAAAGGTCCATATTGAAAACAGTGACCCCCAGCTTCCCCTCAGAATGAATGGAGGGAAGAATTCTCATTTTGCTGGAATGTTGGTTGATAACTGTTAGGCAAAACATGCATTTCTTCATTACAGTGCAGTCTGCAGGTTCATTTAAATAACAATAACATCCGGCATAAAAGTCACAAAAGAATTATCTTGCAATTTCATTATGTTGAAATGCATTATTAGTGCTAACAATGGGCACCTCAAGTAAATAAATGAATGTCTTTTATTGACAGCATTACTTCCAATTATTCAGCTTTCTGGAATATCAAACTTCATAATTCAGCATCTTGGTCAAGAGTGCTTGCTTGTGTAACTTTTGAACTAGAATTGGCATTTTAATACGTCTCTCCAGTTTTCTCTTCAGTTTTCTCTTCCTTTTCCCACTACTCCCAAGAAAGTACAAAAATACACTGCCCGAGCACAAGCAGCAGTATGTTGTCCTTTTGAAAGATATTAAGAATTCCATTATTTTTCACGCACAAATAATCTGGAAATTAGATTTTTTTTTTTTTTTTTTGCTATAGATATCCAGCTAGTATTTGTAAACTGCACCAATAGTATGCAAAATGCATCAACAGACCTGCTAATCACACAGATCTCACAGTAAAATTTAACATTTTTGAGGCTCATTATAGCAGGAGGATCCAATCTGTCTCTAGAGATCGCAATTCAATTCATCACCATCAAGATACAAATTACAGCATGAGAGGTACACAGCCTCTGGGCCTGATACAGTGTCAAAAAACACATGACAACTGCTAGTGCTCTCTTTGGAAGTGCTCACAACACACATCTTCAAACAGATCAATGAGGAGATCCACTGGCTATCAGAGATCTCACTGCACTGCATTTTGCAGAGCATCCCAACTACTTGTATAGTTTTTGGCATAGAAACTGTGCCTGGCTCCCTCAGCTCTGTTTAGATAGGGCTGATCCCCACTCCAGATTTTTCACCCCACTGTTAGCCATCTAGCTGGAAGCAGTGTGGCACCCAGAGATGACACACTTTAGTATCCTCCCTACCAACAGGGGATTTGTCTGCGTCCATGAACGAGGCTGTACAAGTGACTGCAAAGCTCTCTTCTGGTGATGCTTGGAGCGTTCTGCAACAAATTTCCCTTTGCTGCTTTTCAGATGCATCATCCCCCTCTGCCACGCCACACCTACTACGTTCCCTTTGTGTCACATTTCTGTCCCCACAGCAGAGCTGATGCCACAGAATGGCTGGCTCAGCACATAGCTTGGCGGTTAAGCTGATATCACCTACAATGTTAAGTTTGATTTAAGCCTTCATGCTTAAATGACTGAAAGGCACACCCGCACGCTTGATTTTGTCAGGTGTGCTGGAGGGTTGGTAACCTCAGGCGGATGGATGTGGTGGACAGCAAAGAGATGGTAATGACTTACCATGGCTGGATTCCCTGCCGTACATCTGTCAATAACCTACATCTACTGAGTTTGTTAGTCACTTCTTTACATCCAAGATATCCACTTAAGAATACACCCAAAAATAAATCACTTCAGTTGGAAATGGCAGACTTGGCTGAGCCTAAAGAAAGAGCTCTACCCAATGAAGTGAATGCAACCGAGCTGTAAGCATGACTAGCGTAAGGGTATTTATAACTTCAGCACAAAGTTGTTCCTAAAAATGAGTGGAAACTAGTTGGACATGCTGAACCAGAGAGCAGCTTTAAAACAAGGATATACTGAAATGATCCTTTCGTTTACAGTTGTGTAGCAAGGATGTAGTTTGCAATCTGACAAAATTTAGTAACTTTCACACATCTGCAAGAGAAGAGAAATGCTCCTCTATTCAATGGTAGCAACATTGCTTCTATGGCCATACATGGCCAAGCAAAGTATCAAACTGAAATGATTGCAGTGTTCACAGAAGTCAATCTCCTAATTCTGGCAGCATATCTACATACAGGAAATCAAGGTTCAGTTTTGTGTTGTATTGCATCTCTGCATTACCTTTGGTGAGTTACAAGCTGTGCCTCCAGAGTGCATGACGGAGATAACACCACCCCTTTATCCCATTCTTTGTCTTGACAACCAAGATTATTAACTCATCAGTATAGAGAATTTCTCTTAATTTGTGTTTACACAATGATTTGTACAACATGGCCTTAATTTCAGACGGAGACTCAGTCTACCACTATACTTCTAAATAAAGTCTGGCTAGATTTCTTCAAGTCTACAGAGCCAAATTACAGCAATTCATTTAAACAAATTGAAGATGGGCTTCTATATGGAAAGATACAGAGGGACTGAGCACATGGTCAGTAACGGGGAGTTTCTTGTGCTGTTAATCCAATTCCAGAGTGACTGCTGGAAATCTTCTTTACTCAAAACAGCCCTTCATTATGTAGAGAGTCTACACAGAACTGCTGAGGACATAAACAATGAACTAGTGTCATGGTTAAGCCATCTTTGCTTTTATAATTGGTGCATTTCAAATGTATAATAGAGAAGTCTCTCAACTCAGAACCAATGGATCAGAAGCACTATGTTTTTTTAATACTACAGGACAGTGCCATGAACAACCTGTAGATAAAAAGGGAAGTTCATCTGTAAAAAGTATTTATAAACATTGTACGAATGAGGGAAGGAGTAAATAGCAGGGAATAGCAGTCTGTGGCGTCTCCAACAAGTGATACTGGAAACCAAAAAGCAATTTGGCCCTCTCAAATGCTGGCAGTAAATACAGCCGAGTAATATGTTTCTACAGCTCTCGTTCTACACGTGTGATCTCACCCTCAGGTCTATAGCCAAATATGAGAAAAAGAAGTAAGCTGCAGAAACATGTGAGAAAGAAATCCCAAATAGCAGGCCGTTCTCCTACTCCTGTTGCTATGTGGCACAGAGACAATGTTAGCAATGGAAATTCTGCTGCAGGCAGCCAAAAATTCGCAGAGAAGAAGAATCAAAGCAGCAACAGACCTGCAAAGCTCAAGACATTCCTACAGCCTGTAGAGATACAGCCTGTCCTCGATTCTCTCTGCAGGCAGACTTGCTCTAGCATTTATTTCTTTCTGTAAGCATAAAGAATGGTTCATTGCTCCTGACTTCAGCACAATTTTGATCTAATGCACAAATTACTAGACAGTCCCACACTAGAGATCAGTATCATCCAAATACTGCACGGCGTTCCGATAAAGCGTTAACATAGTGCTCTGACCAGCTATTAATGGAAGCTTTCTCAGTTATTACGACCATCATGTCAAAACTCAAGCCAAAGGAATTTACCCAGGCTCTGTCCAAGGAATATGACACAGGAATGTAATACACATATGGCAAAGATTTAACATACGTGATGACTGCTAGGCAAGCGATGTTTTTATTGTCCAAGAAACAATGGCACATTCAAATCCGGTACAAGTAAAGAGTGAATAATGATGTTAGATCCTTGCACCATAAGGGAAACACAGAAGAAAATTTGTTGCAAATTCAGTCTCTCTGTGAACTAAGTAAAGTGATACAGAAGACAGGCTGACCATCGGGAGTCCAACTGCTTTTGGGAAGAGGGGACTGGTATTTTTTTTATTGCCAGCAACTTTCTAATGAGCTGTTGACAATCACAGATGTTCTCACACCTCAAATGGCTGGGAGTTCTCAAAAACTCACCAAGTGGCCAAGCATCACGTTCTGACTGGCTTTTACTTGCCTTTGCAGTTCTGACTACTGAGCATCAGTCAGTGGTTTAGGTCTTTCATGCTAACAGTTGCTAGCTCAGTTTTCACACACAAGTAACGGTAGCTTGCCTTTGCCTGGCTGTTCAGGTAAACTCCGCAGCACAAGACTTGCTATCAGACAATCACTTTTATCTATTTCTTCATGTTATAGAGACCCTCTGGTCTGGTCTTTTCCTATTATTGCAAATGAGAACGTTTGCTGAGAAAGCTAGTAGAACAAGATGTAAATGGATCTTTATGGACACCACTTTGGCTTTTTTTCCTCAAACAAACTAGAGTAAATTCAGAATTTTCCAGGACATCAGAAGCCAATCTGTATGAGTCTCAGAAATCAACTGGGGACTGTTCCTTTTGTCTAGCTGCATGCTTTGATCTATGGATGGAAAAAGTGTCACACACACTCTTTCCACAACTTGAGGGTCTCAAAATGCCTCTTATTTTCCCATGACAGTCTGTACCATCTGACTTTGATAGAAAAAAAAAATCGTGAACTTTACGTGGGACTTTTTAGAGGCTTTTTTTTTAATATGGGAACCAACAAATTCTTAAATAGGCTTTTTTTTTTTTTTTTTTTTTGCACTGACCAAAACTTCTAGCTAACTTATGCTATAGGAATAGCAGTTTGCTATCAGCTGGTCCCTCCCAAGTTTTCTCTCTCTGAACTAAGATAAAGCTGAACTGGATAACATCACTTGTATTGTTTCGTGTCTTCACCAAAATACCTGGTATTCTAAAATATGTTCCTTTTTAAATGGCATAGTGTTCCTTTTTAAATGACAGTTTGTTTTTAATCATCTAATACAGAAGGAATGTACTGATAACGACAACAGAAATATTTGAAGATGCCTTTCATTTAAAGATTTTAAATTTAAGATCTCCCAGCACTTTGTGAGAATCATTGTCATTAAAACAGAATGAATGAATGGGATTTCAAAAAGCTGCTCCCACCCTATTGGTGATGCATTTTCCATAAAGGAGCCATCTTGTCACTCCCTGTACTATTAGCACCTTCTCCCTTCGTACGGAATTTCAATCCAAAATGGAGATGAGATGACAACATAGAAGGTTTATCAGCCCAGTACTCAAAGTGGAGGTTGCAGTCACACGTAGAAACAGAACGTGTCTGATTTCAAGGGTACAGAGCTCCTGATACCCTCCAGCATCACTGTGTGATGTACTGTTACTCCTTCAGCATAGTTTAATAGACAGGGTAAACATCACAAAACACACTTTTGATTAAAAAGAACAAACCCACAAGCTTTTGAAAAAAATAACACTGTATGACTCTTAAAGGTCCCTTCCACCTCTAAGGATTCTATGATTCCTCAGTTACCCCCAATATTCCTCTGTTACCCCCCAGTATAACATTGTCTCTTTCTGTCACATACTTCCTTCCTCTTTTTTGCCACACCTCATAAAAAGTAAATCATCCTCTAAAAAGCCACAAAAAAATTTAAAGCAACATTTTTTTTTCTGAAGTCATGTAATGATTGGCTCTGTTCCAATTCTTATACAGGAAATCTAGATAGCATCTAAACGGAAATGACATTTTGTTGAAAAGAAGCTACTGTGTAGATCTAATGGGTTCTCTCCTAAATAAGTAATTGCTTTGATTTCAGATGACCTGTTCTACCAAGGTATTATTCCACCAAAACACTCAATAAAGAAAAACAGGCTTTGAAGAACTGGATATCAGCATTGTCTTCTGAAGACTATACATCCACGAGCACCTAACTCATAAGCACAGACTAATTTTACATTCTTAATTTATGGTCTAGTGTATGGTCCAAAGAATAGTTCCAAAGAACGCTTTTTTTGCTTTCTGAGTGGACAGCAAATCCAGAAGTCACAATGGGGATGTGGACAGAGAGGAAGTCTTGACACACATAACAGTGTATGAAACTGGGATGAATGAAGTTGGATCCGGATGGCCTCCTGGAGGTTATCACCCTTGCTGGAGAGGTGGCTGAGTGGGAAGTGAATCTACTTTTGAACAGCTGCAGTTTACAGCCCAGTATTTTACTGTAAATTGAAACCAATGTCAGGTTACACTAATATAACAGATTATAAACAGTGGTGGAGGAACAAATGGACATCCCTTTCAGCTATTGCTGTGGTGGTTGTGCTAATTCCCCAAAGAAAGACAGTATACACAGCTGGGAGTAGAAAACACTTCAGCCATGCTGGCTTAATTTGCTGTCTATAAAACCCAGATATAATGCATGAATAAATCTGGTCTCCTTTGTGAATTGAGATAGGACACAGGAAAAAAAAAATCAAAAAATAAATGAATAATTGGAAGTTGAAAAAGTCTATAAAGTTTCAACCAAGTCAAGTTTATAATATGAAATGAATGCGCAAGACCACAAATATTGCATTATCACTACTTAAGGAGAAGTGATCCTGCTTAAGAGATGTGGAGATTACAGAAGAGGCAAGGAGGGCTGCCACAGGGATCCAGCCCAGAGATTAGAAAAATGCTTTGAGGAATAGCCAAGCTTCCTGCCCTCCAAATCCATATCTATAAGTAATTTTTGAGGATGGATCGAAAAGGTGAAAACAGACACACAGATCCGTATTAACAGGTCTGGAGCATGGAGAGATGAGGGGAAGGAATTATGCTTGGCATTTCAAGATTATCAAGTCTAGATCTCCAGAAAACACGTGGTATCTACACACACAACCTATAGTTGGAATTTGGGCGCCTCTGTTTAAGATGGGGAATCAGACTTTTTGGAAGGTGGAGAGGTGGAAAGCAGATCCTGCCCAGCCTTTCCTTGACATGACATTTATGAATTCTATGCTTGGAAGCAGGTGCCTAAAAGATAGGTGTGGCAAATTTCCTTAAATATTCATCATTAAATAGGAGAGAAGATTATCACCAGATAAAACCTTTGGAAAGCAGGCGTCAGTAAAGCGTGCCTAAACATACTGACATAAATTATTTTTTTAGTGGATTTCATTAATTACATACTTACCAAACTTTTGAATTTATTTTGAATTTAATTTTGCCAGTGGTGAAGTGTCACCAGAAATGTTATATAATTAGGACTAAACACATAGTCCTAAATAAAGGGAAAATAAAGACTTAAGTTGAAAGTATCTGTGAAATCACAAGCGCCTGCTTTACTTAGCCTATAGAACTGTATTTGCAACAATGCCAGAACAGTATAACCAGACACGTTCAAAGAGTAAGGGACAAATAATAACTACTAAAATGCTATGCAACAGCTTAAAAATACTATCATTATGTTAAGGAAATGGATTCTCCTAGAACATTAAAACTGCCCATTAAATGAAAAAACTAATAATTGGTACTGCTGAGTTGTGACACTTCATAACCTATGTCGGAAAGTAGTAAATGAGATCTAGGGAAAATCACTGGGAGCAGAATTTAATTTGTACTCAATATTATATAGCCAACTACAGTCTAGAAAGCCAGAGAAAGAGAGATAATAATGGTAAGGTTCTTAAAGTCATGAAGGAAAGGAACTTCTGAAGCGTGACTGAAACATATATTCTCAAACTATCTGACTGGGTTATGTTAGTGCATCATAATGCTCACTAAGAAGTGTATCGTATCAGCACACAATCTAATGAGCTTAAAGTCAATGCTTCTTTAATCTTAATGCTCTTGCATGGTTAAACATTCTCAGCCACATGGTACGAGACAGGGGAAGGAAGGTGGTACAAACATCAGCCCTGCTTGTTTTCTCACAGCTGATTTGCCCTGGTTTCACTGCCACTGAGTTTGTATAAAACAGAGACCAAGCCCAGTAAACCCCACAAGATCTTAAATTCTGATTATGAACATATTCTTTAACAAGGGATGGGTTGGAAAGAGCATGAGACAAAACCATTGTGGGTGGTACCACTAAGAGATCAATGGCTTAATAACCCCCTCTAGCTTTTCACAGATGGACTTGCTGATTAGCTAGCTGCATCCACACGTAGAGAACTACTATGTTTCCTCCATGAGAATCTTTTATTCCTGTGCCGCTGTACAGGTCAGCAATAAGAAAGACAAAACTAAATCAAATACAGCTTATATTTTTCCAGCAAAACTTCCAGAGTTAATGTAGCAGTAGTAACAGAAACACACTATTGTTGACTCAGCTAACATTCTCAGAGAAGTGGTGTGGCTATGCCAGAGACAATAGACTACTGGCACCAGTACCAAGTCTGGCACTGACGTTGATTTGGACTTGTGCTAACCACAATACATAAAATATGGCAATAGATTCACCAAAGGTTCCCTACAAATGAATTATACCAGAAGGGCAATGCGAGCATGCAATATACTCCCTGTAGGATGTTTCAGTGAAATGACAATACCAAAAAGAGTTGTTGGAAATGACAGGCAGCTTTGTTGACTCAAGACCGGAAAGTGGATGACACAGCTTAAGAAATAGGCCATTGACTGAACAGGGGGAAATGTCAGCCTGACAATAAGGTAATAACAGGAAACTATTGCAAACTCTCTCTTTGTTTGTATGTAAAAGCCACAGTGGTTTTCACAGTGACCATCAATTTACTGATCTGCTACAATATTTGTGTCATCATCTTCCATTGAGCCACTGAATTAATTCATATTTATTTTTGAATGACACAGACACACACTGCCTGCTTGAACTAGCACAAGGTTGTGCCATCAATGGCTCTTAAGCTAATACTACTGCAACAAAACTAAAATCCTATTAAAAGGAGTGGATGTTCAGCAGTGAGTGCGAGAGATGAGTATTTACATACTAAATCTTATTAATAAACACTTCAGTGTACTGAGAAAACAGATATTAGCTTGAAATATGTAAATGCTGAGTCTAAAACTGCTGATCCAGCATTAGGTGTCATAATCGATGGGAACTGTTTACACAGACTCCATTCCTTCAGTTACGCAAACAGATCCCATGTAAACACTACTCTGAGCTCATTGATGCATGGCCCCATTCCAGACTGCTTGGAAATGCAGACACTTCCAGCCTCAATGACAATTACATCCCACAGACAGAGCTCACAAAGCGGGACAAGGCAACCTGCACTGAAACTCCTCACTTGGGACATGTGACATGCAACAGTGGGCAAGTCAATTTGACTTGGAAACATTTTTTTCCATTCCCATAAAGTCTTTTTTTCCCCCGTGGCACACTGAGAATTACAGAAGAAAGTGAAAAGATAAATATTCTTAATTACTTCTACGGAAAAATCCTATAGGATCCAATAACTGGGGTGAAGATGTGTGGGATTTTAACCTACGATGACAGCATATTTTCTGCAATGGAAACTTAGAGGATTCTTCAGAGTCTTATGGAAAGAATACTGACCTTCACTAAATGTAAATTAAGTTTGAGAACAACCTTTAGAGCCCTGTTGACACCAGATTTTTCTTACTCAATTTCACAATTCCTTTTTAGAAAAGTGCTTCTCCTGGTTTCGTAATGTAAAAGGTGTATTTTTCTCGTGTCCTACTAAATGCCTTCTCATAATCTCTGTTCATTTTTAATATTCATGTAATGCACATTTCCAGTTATTTTATAAACCTTGCCAGCATGTGATATGGTATTACTACTCATAAAACTAAGGTGGACTTCATTATATTTTAGTTCAGGATAGTTATCAGGGGAACGCTGCCTGATTCAGAAGAAAGAAAACATGCCTTCTTTGTACATTAGAATGTTATCAACTTATGATACCTAAATAAACTTTACTAGAGTGAAGAAGTTTACTACATACCCATAAAACGGACCCATTGCTGAAGCTCCTAATGTTTGTTTGACATTTTACAGCTGATGGGAAAGGATACTAAAAGGCAATTATGTGGTTGAAATGGGCTTTCATAGTTTACAGACAAATTTAAGATAAACATTCAAAGCAGAGTCTGGATTTTGTATATGAAAACGCACCAGCAACCCATTTGAGACATATTCTTATAAAATCCAGCCAGGGTAATATCATCACATCTAAATTACATTAATACTACTGTTTTCATTTAGTTGTTTTTGAATACAAGGTGGTCAAATCAATTTGATCTGCTGCCTACCAAAGCTATAGAGCTCATTATTAGTGCTAATAAATGACCATCACCATGTGGCAGAATTTAGTCCAGCACGTGGAAATACAGAAGTATCATAGAGAAACAAGAGTCAGAAGAGCCATATATTTCCCCGTTGTGCTTTTCCACGACTCTGATGTACAGACTGTACTGAAGTTAACAAAACAAACTTCATGTCTGAAACAAGGTTGCAAGCACCACAAATGAGTGTGTTAACTACCATCTCACTGGCCTCCATCATCCTTTCCCTATCATCCCCACTTTAAAGAGCCTTTTCATAATTTATTGTCTGGAAGGCAAAATATTTAATGCTAATGTATTCAGGAATAGTATGCAGGAGGCTCCTATGTTCAACAATCCATTTCTTGCCTTATCTGACAAAAGCATTTTGACTATTTCATAATAACAAAAAAATTCACACATTAAATCCCCTGGAAGAAGATATTTGTTTTAATTAGGAAGCTGTTGATTAATTTAACCCTGTGTAGTACATGATATTTAGCTATCATTAAACTGAGAAATACCTAAGATTAATTGACATGGCATCTTTCAAGAATTTTCTACTAAAAGCTTTTAAGAATTTGTGTTCAGTGGTTTCTGTCCTGATAACAGAGATGCATGCTTTCTTCATTAAACAATTGGAATCTCAGAGCAGTTGCCTTTAAGAAGAAAGGTGCCTCTGCTTTCTTTCTGAGATGCACCAGGACACGTTTGATTTACTCTCTAGAGAAACTGTCTGCAACAGCCCACAGCACAGTGCCTGACTTGCTGTCACAAATCTATTAGGTCTCCTGAAATTCAGTGTAGCTTGGCTTCTCAGTTTATTCAATTGGCATGGCATTTTTAATTGTGTTCTCACCTCATGTACTTAATTTATTTTTGTGAATAGAACTTGTTTCAAACCTTGGCTTGAGGATTCCAATGAAAGATTTCTTAGAGTGTTGGATGACTAGCTGTAGACTAGACTAGCTGGTTTCTTAGAGCACTTCATGACGTGCAATGGCTAAGAAACACATATATCAATAAAACTTTTTAATTCTCATTATGTTAGTGACTATATCTACTGAGGACAGAATTATGAAAAGCATCGTTGTTTTTATATGTACAAGGAGCTGTACTTCAGCTGGCTGCTAAATATAACCAGCTAAACCCAAGGTCCATCACTTTTACTCTGAATACATCCTTACTTCCCAAGGAGTCAATTAAGCCAATGGAACCATTCACAGAATAAGGATATTGGAATTCAGCCTCTAAATCAGTCTGCTAACCAGTTAAATTGTGCTTACTTAGGAAATGGATAGAAAGTGATTCCAAGTTATAGCATAAATAGAGCAAAAGTGCTCTATAGCTAGACAGAAATCTCAGACTGCTCCAGCAATTAGGGCAAGTTAAATCTCAGCTTCACTCCAGTTTCTAAGGATAGCTCTGGGCTATGTTGTAGCTGCATTATGTACAAGGTGGAGTTTTTCCTCCTCTCTTTCCCTGAAATAAAGCCGTGTTCTTCATTGAAAAAGATCTCTGACCTTGTGGAAGTTAGAAGCACAGCACCTTTAAGCCTCTAATTACATATTTGTCTCCTAAAAGGAAGCTAAATTTCTTTAGGACAGAATTTGTATATGCTTTTAACTTGCAAATAATAAAGACATTTATTGTATGTGTATATGTATATATAAACCAAACAAAGCAGAAAAGGCCTTTGAGAGCTGGGCAGTTCTGGAAACAGCTTGGCACCGATTTAGTGGTAAATAAAGCTGATTAGGAATGTGAACCAAAGCACAGGTGCTAGGAGAAAAAGCACTTAATGCGATACATGTCAAATTGGTCCACAAAGGCCTTTGAGAACCGTGCACTCCAGAAATAAGGGGCCTCAAAGATTCCCATTGAGATGTCTTAAATTTCACCATAGTAAGAACTTGTGCTCTTGTATATGTCTGTGTAATGACATAACATAGCCAGACCCCTAATATCACCTCACAGTGCATCCTGATCCTGATTACATATGATGCTCTAGACTGTACTGGAGAAACAATGGCATTTGAAACCAGTACTCAAGGGAAGCTTTAAGCTTTTTAGCTATCATGAGTTACAAGCCCTTAAGTGGTTCTATGGTTTCCTTTCCAGGGCAATAACACAACCCCCCAAAAGGCTTCTGGCATTGCAAGCAAAAGCATGTGTGCACCTTTCTGGCCAGTGCCCAGCACCGCAAGGACAGCAGGAAATGCACAGCTCCTGCTACGGGATGCATCTGGTGAGGTGCAGAACTTGCAAGGAGATAAATCAATCAACTCCATGCAAAACATAGAAGGTATGGAGTATTAGGCTGCTTTGTGGAACATGAAAGCCTTTGGAGTAAAAAGAGAGCAATGACCAAGAAACACACATTTTTCAAAGTTCAGCCCTGTGTGAAGGCTGAAGGAAGTGCTCTGTACCTATGTGCATTAGAAAATGCTCTGTGGATATTGTTCAGCCCAGTGATCCTATGAGACACTAAGGTATGCCATTCATAGACTTGTGAACACTAAGATAGAAGAAGAGTAAATAGCAGAGGGGCAACAGTAACTTTGGGGATGGTGGTCTGTACGAAGGAACCAGGGAATAAAATACTTCATGACCTTCCTTCCATTGCTCTTTATTATTAGTCTCTTCCATGGGTAGCTTATCACTGAGCCCTTTTTACATAAATGCAATTACCAAGCTAAATCAAAACAGTATGGTAATGGAAATCTGTGGGATCCTTTTAAATGCAGTATGACAGCTTATATTTTATGACATAAGCTAATTAAAACATGCTTATTTTGTTTCTAGAACAGCATGCACATTCGAACTCATTGAAATAAATTATTTCATGGACATAAACAAGGAGAGAATGGGAAACAATCTATCACATCACCAACCTACAGAGACCTCATATATACCCACTAACACAGTGTTTTCCAGATAAATCCAAGCATATAAGCAACTGAGCAGGGTGTAGAGCCACAATTTGGTTAACTCTTGAGAAATCCTTACAGTCAGCATTTGATGGTTAGCAGAAGTGTGAAAAGCCAGAGACTAAAGATGTTCTACATTTTCATAGGGAAGCTAAGTCACTGATTCAGTCATTTAAGGTTCTTCAAGAAAAATCCATCAAAACTGGTCTTTCTAAAGCTGCCTGTTTGTTCATGACTCTAGGATATATTTCCTCGGATCTCAGTACTCTACATTTCATGTCACTGAAGAGGTTACCAAGGGAAGATTACTTCAGGCATCCAAAGCAAGCCTATTTTATATTTGGCAAAATAAAAGAATGAAAAACAGGTAAACAAAATTAACATTATTAATAAGTCCTGTTTTTCAAAAACCTGCTTTGTATTTTGTATCATATTTAGGTAATTTGTTAGCCACAGATTTTACTCTAAGACTGGAAGTAGAATTTTTTGTATTATGGATTTTTAATGAGGAAGAGAAAGGCTCCAAGGTAAAGCAAAACAATATAACAACATTTTATAAAAGTATATACCTAATAAATTATATATATAGCACCATTATCAAAGTAGCAATTTTTTTTTCATAATCTTATAACTGTCTGATAGAGACCCATATTGTGTACACAGTCTATTTCAGTCACTCCATATGGTTTAAATGTAAGGCAAAAGGTCAAAACACAATCTTAAATATTTAAACTGGTCAATGACAGTCATACTGCCAATGAATTATCTCAAGTTTACTGTTAAATATGGATAGCCTTTGAGGTAACCTCAAGTACATGTCATGGCTTTCTAATGAGTTATTAACTTATTAAGCTATGAAAAATTTCTGAATTTTAAGCAAGACTAAGGAGTAGGACCCAAGTAAAACAAATTAAAAGGATAATGATTATGCAACATCTTGAGATGTACCAGACAGTCACACTATGCATATATCAAAAAATACATTAATAAACTGAACATATTAATAAAAAGCTAAGACTGGCCCTTCAAGACCTCAACACTAATTGGAAAGGATTTAGACAGCACATCTTGAATAACTTCCATTAACAGTTTTGGGAAGTCACTTTCTGACTATCTGAAACTGGAATAACTTATTCTTAAACTATACAACTCATCTGCTGTATTATCATTTGAGAAAGATATGTGAAACATCATTAAACAGTTTGAATAATGAAGCATTTGTCTAATTGTCCCAACTTGAGTCTTATTTCTGATGAACCTAAATGACAAATTATGATCTGGTCTCTACAGTTTAAGGACCACAGCTCAATTAAAGGCCAATGACTATCATCATCCCTGAAATAATTTACTCTGAACTCTGAAGAGTTCATTCAGAAAGGCTAAGACTTAAACAGATTTTATTTTTAATGAAGAAGCAAGCTTCAGAGGCAGAAGTTGTGCCATCAACATGGATAGGAAGCCCTAGCAAACCTTCACTCACTTTGTGATCTGCTACAGAGCAATCCTGATGAACAAAGAGAGACTACTGCAGTAGGAACAACGACCAGGCCTCCATGTGGCAGCTGACAAGTCACTTCTGGGTCTTTCAGCAGACAGCCTTTTTATAAAATCATGAGTACATACATGTGGATGTAGAGCCCATGTATCAGGAAGACAGAGAAAGGTCGGGGAGGGGAAAATCTGTCGCTGGTGATAGAATCAACTAAACTATGACACCAAGCAGCTATGAAAGAATCAGGCCTAAACCACTGGAAAAATTACCTTGAAGAGCCTGTGATATCTGGTGCTTGAATTGCTTCCAGGTTGCACTTCACGGTTTCAATGAACTGCTATGATTCCTTGATATTTGTACTCTCTGGGGTTTCACCTGCCACCAGTTCAGAGATGTCTTTTCAAGGGAATCTCTTTTCAAGGCTTCTGCTCTGTTTTACTTCTTGCTTCTCTCCTCAGATCAGTGCAGTCAAACTTTTGGGCACGTACGTGCCAACAACACAGAATGTGGCTGCAGTTCAGTATACAGAGAGAGGGAGAGGGAAGAAGATAATCCCAGATCAAACTCGCTAGAGATAAAGACGAGGAGATGCTAAGTCTGACCCTAAACCTGAACGTTTAGCCACAGGAACTGCCATTCCAGAATGTCTGTCGCAGCCCTCTTGCTGGAAGTTTTGAAGAATGAAGCCTATTCTGCACAACCCTGGGAGCAGCCATGAGCCTACAGCCAGCAGCTCTTACCTCCCAGTTTCGAGGATTACAGAAAAAAAAAAAAAAGAAAAAAAAAAGTGCTTTTAAAACAGTGTTGCTTTGCTTTTTCAGGAGAGAAAACTGTTTGCCTTCAATGACTGTCTGATGGACTGCAAAGACAAGAAAACTGCAGTCAAAGTGGAAGCAATCAGTGATCTTCTAAATCAAGGATTTATGACAATCAGAACTATTCACTGTATCTCTTTATATTGTTTATAAATGCCTTAGGCTTAACTGTATCCTGCAAAATATGATACCCTCAAATATATTTTGGAAATTAGTCTACCAAGTGCAGAGGCTCGCTTGCATCCATAGCTATCAGAGCTTAATCCAATCATACAGAGTACTGTGACCACACACACTTAGGAATGGCACAGGCACTGAGTAATTTCTGACCAATGCCATTGTACTTCTGAGTGCTTTTTCAAAGCCCTCTTCATAAACCTGGCAAGAAACGCTAACAGCCGCAGAAGGACCGAATATTTCAGATCACCTTACGCCATTTTCAAAGATCCAGGTTAGAAGAGCACTGTCACAGGGCTGAGAGGACACTGCACTGCCCAGCAAGCACTCAGCCCAGCAAGTGCTCCTGCACAGCGTGGAAGAGAGCAGCACCTTGTGCTGAGGAACTGCATGGGGTCACAGGCTTGGCCACGGGCCATGCAGCCCTCTGTAGTCGTTCATCAGCAACAGCCCTGCCACGCCAACAGCAGAAGGCCCCCTCGATTTGATGAAATCTGCATGAAGGCCCAGTACCACAGGTTCAGCCATTCCCTTCAAGCCCCCTGCAACACAAAGTGTATTACAAATCTCCTACAAGAATCATTTCATCCAACACAGATATGCAGAACTCTCAAGGGTGGAAAGTGGCAGCTGTTCAACACATTCACTCACAGAAACATCGCTCACCATCAGCATTTGCTTTGCTATTGTTACAGTTATGTTAACAGTGAAAATGCCTGAAATACTCGTTTGCTTTTCAGAAACAATCCTATAATGGCATTATTTTGCCACAAATAATGCTTTGAGAACAGCAGATTAATGAGTAAAACAAGTGGTTAAAGATATCTTTTAAATATCTTTCCTTTCTCTACTTGTTTTATAGCTCCAGAGCCATGTGTCTCTCTTTAACATGTGATTTGCAATGTAATACTCCATGAGCTTCCATATCTGTCTCGTATAATAGTTTCAAATAAAATTTGGCTCTCTGTATATCTTAACCTTGGGAACAGGACTCTTAAAATCCTAGAGGCCAAATACCAATATCCCTATAGGATTATCATGCACATCTGCATTTCTGGAAAGATGATACTTTTTAAGGGAAAAGCTTTCAATTAAACGTTCCTCCAGAAACCATTCTTTCGCCTGCTTCTTGTTCTCCTGCTAAGGGGCACACCACAGGGCAAACCTCTGCCATTCCACACCACTACCTGGTAGATGCCTTAAAGAATAAATATTTATCACAAGTTTTACTTTTATTTAAACCTCATTTAAATTTCTACAGGTGAGGTACAGATGCCTGAGAGAGTTTGTATTACAGCAACAGGACTGGAGGAATTCCCCTCTATTTCCATCTGACTTGATGTTACCCGGTCACTTGCAGGCAGGAAGCTGCTAGCAACCAGTCCATAGCATGAATGAAGCTGCAAATACCATAATTTGATCAGACTTTCAGATTTTCACAGTGCTTTCAGCCAAAGTACTTCAGGCACTGAGAGCAAACACTGCTGGTTCAGATGGTTCAGAGCATTTCTATTCTAATCAGTTTCTTGAAAGCTGCACCTTTGAGAAGGAAATTTCTCATTTTTGGTTTTGGCAAGGTGATCTGTCTGTTTTTTGTTTGCTTGCTTGGGGAGTGTTTTTATATTTGAACAAACACAGGGCAGGTACTTTGAGAAGTAAAATGCTAAACATGCTTATTTCCCTTCAGATAAGTATGCAATGATTTTAATTTTTTTTATTTATTTTGGTTGACTTTGGGTGTTGAAATGGCCAAGGGGTTAATAGCTAAAATCCAGGATGAAAACTGAGAATTCTTACCAAGAATAAGTGGCTGGGTTTCTCTTGGAGAGCAAATATTCTGGTTTCAACAAGACACAAGCCCAAGAAAACTGTGTACTGACCACATGCTGTAGATTTTTTTTTTTGTTTGTGCTTTTGCTGAACTAAGAAAGGATGCACCCAGGGGAGAGATTAACAAACTGAGGCTACTCACTATGTTCACGGTGTTTGTTATCCAAGTCACAGGGCAAAGAAAAACAAAGAAAAAATGCCAGAAAATCCAAATATTCTAAAAAAAATTATGGATTTTATCTTATTTAATGCTTCCTGAGCCTGGGAGGAGGTAAGCTGTGATTCTAAAAACTCAGGAATACTGAACATACAGCCTCAGATGTGTGAATCATTTATCAAATACCATGTTTCCTTGTTTACATTTTTCTTAAATTTAATTTTAAAGAGTACTAAAAATTAGAAACACTTTAAAAGTCAACATGTTTCATTTACTTATCCTACTACAGTCACATAAACTTTTAAAATAGGTTTTAAAGTAGTGTTTTGTTGTTTTGGTTCTTTTCCTTTTAGTCCAAGATCAAAATTACTTATCTGTAATCTAGTTGGTCTGTAGTCTTGTGATGCCAGTAATTAGCACAACTAATCATGGTTCTGCTCCAGTGAGATGTTATGCCAGTACATATTTCTGAGTCGTACAGCAGATACAAAAAACAACAACAAAACCAAAACCAGTGGAAGGTTGGGACTTTCAAAAGCATTCAGCACTGGCCTAGTTTGATACTCAATGAAATCAGAGAATAAAGCAAAAATAAAGTAAAACCCCAAAATGATGTGATTGCAGTAGTCTAGAAATCGAGGCTGAAAGGTTGGTGTGCTCTTATAAAAGGCAGTTGGCATGAAATACCACTGGACGATAAGCACAGTAGTGATCACCAAAGGCTGCACAACATCCCCAGCAGTATTGAGAACAGTATTGTTTTTGTCCTCCCTGTGAGAGTGCTCCCTGGAGAGGTTACACAATAGCTAGAATGTTCTTGTGACACGGAAATGGGACCTGGAATGAGTATTTGGCCACTCTGATCTCATGTGTTGAAGATGGCTCGAGCACACTGTGTCTAAAAAACAGTGCTAAAAAAAAAAAAGACTCTTCTCTCATCCTACAATATGAGTAAAATATAAAGAAAGGAAGGTGGATGGACAACTATGCTGCTTTTGTTAAAATTAACAATAACAACAGCAAAGTTCCTAAAGCTGGGACACCAGACTCAGAAGCCCAGTCTATGAAAAAGGTTTGCCACTACAACAGCGTAGCTGCTTTGGCATTAGCTATTACAGGAGCTGCCACTCACCAGTAGAAGTGCTTTTGTTGTTACAGCTTATACCTTCACCAAGCAAAATAGAAGATACCGGCCAAAGCTTTTTTTCTTTAAATTTTCCTGGTACAACCATGTCTATACGACGCTTTTGCCAATACCCACACGCAGCCAAAAATCACACCTCCAACTGACATTACTATACTGGCAAGCGTTTCTAGCACTGGCCTTAAAGCTGTTATTTGTTCAGTCACTGCTTTCCGCAATCACCCCTCACCCTAAAAACACTGTATTTCTTCACAGGTAGAAAACTGGAAAATCTTAAGAATCTGTTAGCTTAGGTCTTGTTCAGCTGTTTCTTATATCAGGCAAGGACTTCTCTTTTTTTACTGCACAAAAGTTAAATCCCCCCCCCCCTTGCAAAAAGAGAATAAAACATTCCTAAGGGTGGTGGGGGAATCTTTACCTGACAGGAGAACAAACAAACAAAAGTTAAGGTCAGCTCTCCCTCATCTTGCAACAAGGGCAGAGAAAGAACAGAATTCTCTCAATACTAATGACTGCTGTTGCCATTCTCTACATACCAAAGTGAATAGACTCCATCAGCTTTAAAAGTGTTGTTTCTGTTCCCTTTTCTGCGTCTGACTTCCCAGCTAAAGCAAATTCTTCCATAAACAAAAAGTTGAACAATCTTTATTCTCAAAGCTCTTACAAAAGGTAGTACTTTCAAGGGGATGCAATTAGTCCTAAAACAGGTGGTGAAGGGACAGAGAAAGGAGAGGAACATTTTTGTACAAAACCTCTAGCTGCCCTCCAGGAGAAGAGGATTTTCACATGATTTGTCTTGTTCTGATATTATGAAAAACAACTATGTTTTGAAGCACATTTGTTTTCAATACTTGCAATATTTTCTTGTGTGTGAAAAAATTATCAAAATGATGGCTTTAAACATTGTATGGGAAAACAGAGTCCAAAGTGTTTCATTTTACTTCTAAAGCAGCAGTACAATATTTTCTTAAAGTCCTCCACCTCTCCAAGCCATTTCCTGTGGTTTGTCCTAAAATTTACCCTTGTCAGCCTAAACAGTAGTGTCAACTATGCATGAAGAATCAGCCTGCTTTTGGACTGAAAACAACTGTAGCCTTTTAAAATGTCATGCCTGCAGCATCACTGGAGAAGCCAAAACCTATATGGATCTAGAGACAGAATTTGCTTCTCTTTTTTCAGGTTGGTCCTTTTCCTAAGCTAAGGGCCAAACAGGTCAGTTTGGGAAACACCGTATTTTTTCTGCCTGTGCTGCTTCTGTTCTGCACACATTCAAATATTAAGTAGAGACTGAAGATACACAGTGGATTTGGCCTGACATTATATTAAACAAAATTTTCCCTGTCTAGCAAAGCCTGTAGAAATTAGTTGCAACTGCACCTGGATGTGGAATACTGTAAGTATTAGGGAAATTTCCACGTCATACGCTGGTTTAATGCATTACTGGCACATACAACCTGTTAAATTCAGACGTGGATACAGATCCATATTTAGGGTTTGGTGTTGAGCTCCTCTCTAGTAAAAACTTATTCATTTTTGAGCACTTAATGATACTTTACTACCACAGAGCTCTGCTATGACTCTTTACAAGTTGGAAAAACCTGGACCTTTCATTGTGTGAGTAACTCGTAAGACTACCAAAGGAATGTCCTACAGTCCGCCCATCTGACGCAAGGAGAGTGACATCTGGACATGTCCAGTTCAGCCTCATGCTGCCAAAAGCTTTTTCCTGCTTGGCTTGAAATGTAAGGACACTTGGAATCAAACACAAATGATCTCTTTCGATTTCATCCACAGTGACGTAAGGTAAGGACTGCTTGCATCTTGAGCTTGACGGCACCCAGAGGAGTTGGTGCTCGCAGCATGTTGGTACTCAGGGCTGCTCCGCTTCCCCTACACTGTTTCTTCAGCTCTAAGTTTTTCTCAAGTACTTGCTGCCAGCTGCACTGAACGGCATGCAGAAGAATAATATGCAACAAACAGACATCATTAGAGAAGAGTTATTTTTCTTATTACAGAAAAGTTGAGAACTTTCACAATATCTTGAAACACTGTTCAGAAATTACCTCTTCAGCCTGGAATCCATTCCTTCCTTAGGAACAAAACAACCCCAGCGATTACACGAAAAAGCCAAACTGACATAACTAAACCAAGAAAGCCTTTTATCTATTCACCTCACAAGGTTGTTTTCTTTTCTTTTTCTTTCTTTTTCTTCTTTTTTTTTTTTTTTTTTTTTTTTTTTAACTACTTCTTAAAGGCTTGGGAAAAAAAGCATTAGGTACTCTGTGCACATAGAACATTTATGACCTTGTTCAACTTCTTCAATATATTTCTTACTAATGCTTGCTGTATGAATGGATTCAGCCCAAGAAGTAGTAATATTGAGCTTTTTAATTGCTTTTCACAATTAAATGCTAATGCTTCAATCATTAACAATAATGCTGAACACCATGCTTTGGAGCACAATGTAAGCAATGTATTAAAAACAAATGCTTCACCAGATTCCTACCTTTTACTTTCTATAAGTAGTTCAGAATAAGAAGCCTAAAAATAAATAACATTTATTGTCACTAGAGAAACTGCTACAGAAAATAGCAGCAAACAACTGGTAGCCATGATTATAACCTCCGCCCCTATAGCCTTCACAGAGTCGAGTCTTTGCTTTTGCTGTTACTGTCTGTGTAAGCAGAGCAGAAGTGTCTGCTTGAGGGTGAGAGTTTTCTTGGAAATATTTATTATAATGAGGGAATTTTCTGTTCCTTTTCTTTTAATCACAACACTGTCCAGTTCTCAGACATGAATTGATGTAAAAAAAAAAAAAAAAAAAGAAAAAAAAATTATCCAGATGACATTTCAAGGAATTTAATAATCCAACGCCTTATTGCACTGCCTGGAGTGTGTTTCATGTATTAAAATTATTGGCACCCGGTCGTGTTATGGCAAAACTAGCTGACACCACACTTGGTTACAGCCGTTGCCACAACAGTAGTTATTTGGCAAGTGATGTGAAAGAGGACAAAGTGCTATTGCGAACTTACACCAAGCGTTTATGCATTGTGGCTCCAGTTCATAAAGAGAAAAAAAAAAAAAGAAAAGAAAGGCCTTATTTTTTCCAAGGCAACCACAATGCAATGCTAAGTGCTAAGTGAAGGTGTTTGACAAAAAAAGACAAAACCATCTTAGACTGACAGGCTATGAAAACCACAGGAGATGGAGAGAAAGAGCAATTGTCCAGCAAGAAACAGCTCAAATTTTGGGAAGTCAAGGTGGGGTAAACTGGAAAAAATAAGGATAAATGCTCCTGGACATTCAGACTGGCCCTTTTACCCATAAAGTAAGCAGACATCAATGGCAACCTTGTGTAAAGCAAAAAGTAGATAACTTTGAAAAAGGCAAGTTGTGACAGTCTCATGCACACTGGCAACTTTTGAAAATCAAGTCCTCGTGACAGTGGTGAGGAGACCCAGGTCTTCATGATTTTATGAGTGCATGCACATCACAGAGGGAAAGGTTTTACCTTTGACTGCAGTGCTCGCATCTCTTCCTTTTCTTTTTTTCTTTTTTTTTTTTCTTTTTCTTTTCCCCCCCCCCTCCCCAGAAAGAAGCTGGAGAGCTTGCCTTGCCACACAGATGGTTTCCCATTAAAATAATCAACAACAGTGTTGGAACTTGTCTCTGTGCTTGTCTCTGTGCCCATATGAGCCAACAGAGGAAAAATCAGCTGCTGCATATTAAGGAAAAAGTAACACACACAAACAAAAAAAAAAAAGAACCAACCATAACAAAACAAAAGGAAAAAGAAAATTCATCCAGTATTTAATTGTAAAAACATGGTGGGAGGGAAAAAGAACTCAAGAGAAGCTCCAGCACTTTTTGTAGCTGAAACAGCCATTTTGCAATGTGTGACAAAAATGCATCAATCCTGTTAGAGCTAAGAAGTGTTCTCAAGACTTCTAAATCAATTTAGTGATGCTGATGGTTGTTTTGCCACGACATAATGTTCTCTGGCACCATTCCCATCTAATCATGCTCTATGACCTGCCATTGGTTCTGATGTCTGTGGTTCTGAGACTCACAGTATGCGTTAATCCAAAAATGCAAAATTCAGCAAGAGAAAATGGCCAAACATTTGACATATATATGAAAATTAACTTTCGTCTATGTGAAAAGGTCCATACGCAGAGAATTCATCCACCATGGGATGTCCAAGATGCAATAGGGATTTCCTCTGGCAAAAGCAAGGTATCTCACATACTTGCTATTGACAAAGGCTGATTTGAATGGTAGCTAAAGGAACATAAAATGTACAATCTGCACTTATCACGTGACAAATAATTTATAGAAAAGCAGGAATTGATTTTTTTTTCCTCTTAATTTGTAGTAACAGTAGTTATTAGCACATATCCCACATGCAAGAAGTATAATTATAATATTTACTTCCAACATGTGAGAGGAGACTAGAATACAATTCAAAATATTTTTCCCCCCTTCTCTTTTATTCCCCACTTACTATTCAAATATGCCCCTGCAGTGCTTTTCCATACACAACAGCATTGCACTACATGTCCATGAAAAGTGCAAAGTGAAACTGAATATAAACAGAAAGTGACTGATCTCATTTCACTGAGCAAGAGGGTTGAAGGCCAGAAAGGAAATAAATTGCTTTAGGGGTGGGATGTTAAGCAAATATTTACACAATTTCCCAGTTTTTATCAAACATAAAATATAATCTAGTAATCATCTAAGGAATGTTTTGAGAACATTTTCCCTTAAGTATTACTCAACATTTAGACATGGATGATCAAAAAGTGGAGACCCACTCCCAGTAAGCATACAGCAGTATTTATCTCAAGTTCTCCCTTGTAGGAAAGATTATAAGGATTAGGTTTCAAGCTTGTGCAATTGCCTTTAGACAAACACAACAATAAAAAATAAACTACTATTCCCCTGATGCTGTTAGAAAAAAAACAAAACACTAATGACAATTAAGACTGAAATAGAAGATGAGCCAAAGTAACAACGCAGGACAGAGGCCTCCTTGAAAGATGCATTAGCATGAAAGTTATCAAATATAGGGGTGGTGGTTTTCCATGAGGAGAGGCATTCTGTGGTGCCACTTCTCAGCTACCTTCCCACTGACAATTCCATTCCTTTAAATGATGATTACAAATTCTCAGACTTTGCATCAAAGGAATACTTTCAGTGGGTTTCAAACTACAACTAATCTCAGAACTTGACAGTTTGGAGAGTAGGGTCAGGTTTAATAAGTCCTTCTAACCAACTTCATTATCCACAACAGTATTTTCCTATACACTTTGTATGTAATTGAGCCACTGGAACAAGAGGGTAAAACAGAAATCCAACAAGCTAGTCTCTTCATTTTTTCAGATTTTTTATCTGGTATGCTGTGCACCTGCTCCTCCTACGTGATTCAAAGAATGAGCACTTGGGCACAAGCTTTTCCATTGATTTCCACAGACATGGAATTATAAGCATACAAAAATTACTGCCTGAAATGCAGCAAGACAGAAGCTCTGCAATGCTGCCTTTCCTATGGATGCATTCAATGTTCTCTACCCCCCCCACCCACATCTTTTCAGTACGTATCTCTGAAACAGCTTCCTTAGGTGGCTGCTAATATGAAACACTGTTAATGTGCTTAATGTAGTTTATTATAAAACAATTCCACAGTATGATTAACATCGTATGTATCATATTATTCTAAATATTCCATCTTACTCTAGAGAGAACACTGGGAATTTACTAAGCAACCACTGTACTTGTGAAAAATGCCTGCTTGAAGAATTAAAAACAGCTCATCACTTAGATTCCTCAAAGAGGAATCATCTGAAAGAACTGGCATGTGGGAGTTTAATTTTCCCACTGCTTGGTTGTAAAGCTTTATTGTATCATAACAATTCAAAGACAAATGTTAAAATACAACCAAGTGCACCAGCCCAAGAAGTATTTTGCAATGAATACAGTCCATGAAGAGGATGTTCTACAGCATCATTACAACCTATCTCACTCAAAACTCCATTTTACCCTAATTTTCAACATGTGACTGCTAAAAGCAGCACCTTGCCTGTGGATGTTTTGACAAAATACAATTCAAATTCACACTTTTCTTGTCACTTTAATTAGAAGCTGAACAGCAAAATAATGGAATTTCATAGGATTACAACTGCATCAGTGGTCAGGAAGTTACTACGCATTGTGTGCATTCCTAGATTATCTTTATGGCTTTCCCCATTCAAGTTCTATAGTAAACTACATTTAGTCAGGAAAAGTAAGTTTCTGCCTATCTAAGCCTCTTAGTCTATGTATCTCACTTTCATACCTTCTCTGAACAAGAAAATACCAGCACTGTGATAGTAAGCAATCAAATAAGAATATATTTATTTAAGGAATCCTAAAGTACTTAAAAAAATGTTTTTATTGTTTGCTGGTTGACAGCAGCCAGCAATAATACATCTCAATCCACAGTAAACACAGTAACATAATTTTTGACAGGAGCAGCAAGAGAGTTTCATAGGAAAGAAGAGTTGCATAGGCTAGGCACATCAAATTTAATATTACTGGTCCTATATATATACACCTCATCATATTTCCAGAGATGCATTAATTGTATTTGTTGAACCAAGTCAAATATACTTTTCTATCTGCAAAGCACCAAAAATGTCACTCAAGGAAAGATGAGCAATGTTACCTCAAAATTATATTATTTGAAGAAGATAAGAAAGAATTGATACCTCTCTTTTTTTGTATCTAGGTTCAGTAGCAAAGGAGATCAGGTACGTGTTTGGTAATGGACTGTTACGGGAAATCAAATACCTCATACTCCTCTAAGTTTAAATTCTTCCCATGCTTCTCTTTCACCCTTTTTAAATCCATTTAAGCCATGACTCCAAATCAGGACAGGCACTGCTACCAGTCAGCCCATCATTCTCAAACTCTCATCATGCTGTCATGTGAGGACCGTGTACAGATTAATTAAAGGCATTTGCCCTTGGAATACTTTACTGAGATATGGAACATTATCCTCATTTTAGAGATGCATAGAAACAGATGTGTCCACAGATACTCAAGATATACTTAAGACAAAACTCGGATTCAAATGCTAGTGCTCAAATTTCTGATTGTTTTTCCTGAATTGGGATGGAGGAAAAAAATCTCAATACCTTTGTAAGATTAGAAATGTGTTAGTGACAAAAAGTATCTCAAAATCATAAGGCGATATATAATGAAGCGTACAGAAATACATGAATGTTTAACATTCAACTTATATGAAATACAGACATGAAAGGTCTATGAAGAGGCCGCAGATAGCTGAGCCTTGTTTTATTTTAAATATTTTAACCATGAAATTACAGTGTATTTGGAAAATATAAATAAAGGCTCATAAAATTACATCTTTCATGTTCTCATCCTTCATACTCTTGAAATACTTTATATCTAAAATTGGTGGCAATACAAAAATGTCTTAGTAAATACATGTCATTTTTTCTGTCTGTCCCCAGAATTAAAAACAAACAAACAACAACAACAAAAACCCACAATATAATTTGCTTGCTTGCTTTTGAAACCACTTTAAAGAACCAGAAATCAGTGTCTTCATATTTGTAATACTAACTGGGAAGGGAACATACACATTATTAGTACATAGACTTTTTTTTCTTGATAGGCGCAAATTGTTTCTCCAAAATGGAGATGCAGGGTATGGCTTTCGTGTAAATGGATTAAATTCTTAGTTGCTATAAATAAAGATACATGGAAGTCATTGGAGACCCATCAACATCTGCTGCACTGTGTTCTCACACTGCCTGCTTGAGGCTCTTGGGCATGCGATGGAAGCAGAAGCTACAGATAGGGCCAAGGTGCAAGATCAGACAGCAGAGAGACAGCATCACGGAGCACTCAACCAGGTTCAAAAGCAGCCCGCAAGCTAAAGTGCGACCTGAATCCTCCAGAAAATACCCTACGTTCTACGTTTCTGCAGCAAAAGCTGTGAAGTAGAACAGTAAAACTGACATTATTGTTTTAATTTTCATATAGAATTCTGTTCCCTTCTATCCCTTTAAAAATTTCTAACTAGAAGATTTTCCTTATCAGTGACTTTTCAATGTACTTTGCTAGCTATTTCTTTTGGCACTCGCCAGAGGTATCGTGGGAAAATTGAAATCTCAAGCGCTCTCCTTTCATTTTAGCTCACACACACAAACTCATTCACCTCTACCTCTTGAATAAGACTGGGTTTTGCTGTTTGTTTTCTTCTGCTTAAGTACTGCTGACAATAAAACAAAATTTACAGTGTGAGCAGGTAACTTCTTGTCTCCAAAGTTTTGAAATCACTGAACAGACTCATATTTAATAACTCGGACTCTTCTCCAATTTTTTTCCACTGTAATAAGAGGGTCTTTATATTTGAGAGATGTCTTCACAAAAGTGTGCAGTACTGGATATTCTGATACAGAGTGATTATGAAGCCCCCTTTTGTTCTCATAACTTCATGATGTATATCTATAACTCCTCCTTGTTTGTGAAGATAAGACCAGCCTTGTCTCTCTAAACACCATTTCAAAGGAAGATTCACAGTTGTTTGACTTTTGATCTATGTAGCAACCAGCTCGACCACCTGCACTGGGTTCGAGCAGTTACTGAGCTTGCTTTGTACCATCCTATGAACACAGCAGGCCTTTCAAATCAGAAAGAGCTGATGTGTGAATACACTAATTTACAATGTAAATACAAGGTCAAACAATATGGGCATCTTTAATGACCAAATGTGTAAAGTACATATATTGTTTACTGATTATATCACTAAATAAAACAGATGGCTCGTATTCTCCATCCACCTACAGTGGATTAAAACACAATGGTGTAATAGTCTGGTAAATTGTTAACGTGAAACATTGCTTTGTACTGGTGTGGAAGTATAAATAGCTGTTCACAAATGAGGTACAAAGCTCCACTACCTCTAAGAGTAATTAGTTTAAGGCTGTACTGAAAGAATGTTACCTTCACAATCAACACGTGTGTGCCATTCACACTGAAAACTGCATTTGAAAATATACAGCGGTGACAGAAAGCAACAAGGAAGTTTCTCTGCATGGATAAAGTAGACCATATGCTTCTCACCACCTACACAAGATCGAGCACACTTAGACTAACGCTTCTCAAGCAATTCTGTTTATACGCACTACATACAGCCACAGTAAGCATGGCACAGAAGCTTATAGAAACATAAAGAATTTCTACCAAGAGAAAGGCAGGCAGTTGGTGCAAAGATAATATTAGAAAGCATTTTGGAAGTGTATTCAAGAAGAAAAATATCTGTTAGAGTCTTAAACTACCAGCAGATCTACCGAATAGGACAAGGTAAAGATTTTGCTCAAATTTGCAAATGTTACGCAAACCTTCCAGATTACAGTTTAGTCAATATAGCATAGTCCAAGCTAAACAGAAGTTTTTAAATAATAAATGCTACATAGTGAGTTCCTGCATGGCACGGTTAATACTCATGGAAAAACATTAATATTTGCAGAAGGCATACAGGTTGCTGAAAAACAATTCTGTTACGTTTTTAAACTAGAAAGTTCTAATGTTTCTTGCATACACAATTATGTACATCAGCAGATCTTAAGAACATGCAGTTGGACAACATTTGAAGCAAAATAATCTGCTCATGCATAAATTGCTATAGTAGATGAATCAAAACCTCCAACACAGAAATCCACTGCTCCGTATCATTTTGAACACATTCATTTCGAGAGACTACCTCATCAAATTTCCAGTAGTAAAGATTGCCTAACTTACTAAAATAATACTAACAAATCATAGCTCTTGACTATTCAAATCCCTTGAATATTTTTTCAAGTCTTCAAAGAAAACAACTAATAAACTGATCTTAAAATTTGAGTAATAATCAAAAATCTAAAAACATTAATCTAAAAGCATCAGTTTCAAAAGATGTTCCTTTATACTATTCTAGATATATCTGAAACAATTTCATTGTTTTTTAAATCTTAGAAATACACAAATACTATAGAAACCATAAATTTCACTGCATATGAGCTTTTGTCTGCCATTTTCATTTCATTCAATTTCCAAACTAACTTTTCTTTACCTTCTTGATTAGCTTTGAACATCCCATATTAGTTACAATTTAAGAGCCAGTAAAGTTTAGCAAATTTTCATCTTTCTTACTGTTAAGTAGACTAAACAATCTCCAACTGTAAGACCACACATTCTAATTCATGACTTTGTTACTCTTGTGGCAGATGCTCAGCAGGTTAGCAATGTGAGAACGTTTCTTTTGCAGAGTTTTAACAGTCCAGCACAACATCAGTACATGCTACACAAGGACATAAATTCTTCTTCAGTTTTGGACTTGTCCCCCAGCAGTGCTAATTTATCTGCAGCAGACTCTAAGTGATTATGTTTATCCTTAACTGTTGATGTCTCAGTCATCATTTATGGCATTCTTTCTAAAACAACAACATCAGACTCCACCAAACTCAATAAACTTTGCTCAAACAAACAAAAAATCTTCCTTCAGTAATAGGGCTACAGATGACCAAAATATTCACATTTGTGACTTGTGATTTCAGTTTCAGTTAAGTAGACTTTGTGGTGGAGTGTTAGTTATTAACTTGAACAAAAATTCCACTTAGCAAATCCGGAATTTTCCTTTGTTGCAGATGTTGGTCATTTAACCTCCTATGTCTCCTGAGGGCAGTCAAAACTCTGACCTCTTAGCAAAAGCTGGATTGAGAACGATCTAATCTACAAGATGAGTTAACAAGGACAAGATCTTGATATGATGACAGTTTTAAATCAGTTTGATGTCTTCTTCTTTAAAGACAAATTCTTTTGTGTGTAATCAGAATCACAATGGAAAGATGGATTATTATTATTATTTTTTCTGAAGATAAATTCTATCACAATTTCTACTGAGTGTGGGAAGAAAAGTGCCAATTGCTACTGGAAATCAAACACAGAATGCAAAAAAGTGTTTCTTCACCTGATAAAGACAAACAAAGATTCCTGCAGAGAACTGCTAGAAGGCTAGGTAGGCAAAACAATTCCCATTCCCACCATTTGTCTCCAAATACCAGATTGGTCCGAAACATTAGCGTGTGTATGGGAAAGGGGCAAGAAGTAAGTTAAACAAAAACTCTGACATTTGTTTGACAACATTATTACCTTTTTCTTAAAACATTTAGAAATGCCGCGATGTGTTTAACCTCTGTATTTTGTCAATCTTGTTTAAGTTTCAAATACTACTTTTATTCAGCTGAGCGCACAGCCTACTTTTCATTCAGAAACACATCATGAGAACAGTTTTATTTTGGAGTCTGTATCTGCAAAGCTCGCTGATACCTATGCACGCAGCTGTCTTTAGAGAGGCTGAGTTTCTAGGATTTGCCTTTTAGAATACTATCCAGTTCTCCCATTTTTGCATTTCCAAATCCTAACAGGAAGCCTGACCTGATGAAAACTTGAAGATATAATTTGTTGAAAACTTGTAAGTATAATTTAGTTTTGTACACTATTATTTGTGCTCTTTAATTCCTTGAAAGTGCAGCAGAAATCTCTTTCCACAGCACAAGCCATGGCCTTAAAGCAAGGCTATGACAGCGCACAAAAATCTCAAACGCACCAGTACGTAAAAGCCAGGAAGACAGACTTGGGCTAAACATTAGGGAAAACTTGGAAGAGCTTGACTAAGGAGAGGAGGAACGTTCATCAGTTGGAGAAGATGCCAGAAGAATATCTGTCAGGATTGATACAGTTTTCTCATAACACAAAGAGATGAAATTTTCAGAGATCACTCCCAAGATTATTGTATTTCTTTTTTTGTCAAGTTTGTGGACTAAAGTGAAATTACCCGTGTGGCAAGACAATCATGCAAATCTCTGATGAGAAAACACTAAATTTAGAAATTTACAGCTTAAAAACTCATAGTAAATGGAATACATAAAATCTGGCATATATTGCTCTTTGACACTTATAGTGTGAGTAGTCTTAAGAACATGAACTTCAATTTACTGCTGGCCTTAAAAAGCTTGACTTCATTGATTTCTGAAGAGTTGTCACCAATTATTTCAGCAATTACCAATGTCAGCTTTGGCTAACAGGTTCCCTGCTTCATATAAATAATCTGACCACATTCAAAATATTTTCAACACTTTCACTCTTCCTGCATATTGTGTCAGGGAGAACTCATCCAACTGGAAACTGCTTGTAACTGCTGTAAGTAAGCACTGCACTGATTATGCTGATACGAGACTTGCCTTCTCATGAAAGCATGTCACAGGACATCTATTGTGGTTCACACATGTTCATGCTGACTGTGAAATGCCTTTTGTTTCACTCATGACACAAAGTACTGTAAACCTTTTTAGGCTGTAGTTGCTTAATGATAGTCAACATATCTCAATACAGAGAACAATCACAAAGGGTTACATGATATTTAACCCATTATGATGCTTTACATTCTTGGTATATGCAGTATAAGACTAGCTTGGATAATTATCCATTGGGACCTTGCTTTCCTGCAGAAACACAACTGTGCTTAAGATAATGTTCTTTCCAGCTGTTCAGCTGGACACAAGCAGAGAGAAGGAGGGGCAAATGCAATAGTAATTCCAGATGATAGAAAAGAGGGAATGGCGAGGGCAGAACAAAGGCTATTGTACATTTTAAAAGAAATGAAAAAAGAGAATTAGGAATATTGTCTGAAGAATGCCGAGAGCCGTGCTCATAATGCACTTAGTGTAGGCAGTCTGACACATGGATAAAGCTTTCCAGAAATGTGAAAAATGAAACAAGGCTACAAAATAAATGCTTCTATCTCAGTCAATGAAGGGCATATTCTTCTAAGATTGTGCTTAGGCATAAGGAGATTAAAGCACAGGCTGTATTTTATCCTATTCATTGAAGTTATTAAAATGTGAAGATCAATCATTATGCTCCTTTTCTTTTTCCAGGTCTAAAGTAAACTTAACTCTGCTCATTCGGACTGCTGGAGCTGAAGGTTTGTGAAGGATAAGGTGGTATTAAACTAATCATAGCTACATGTTTTAAACGTTGAAGTTATTGCTTTGCTATGAGACATTCGGTATCTTCAGTATAGTTCTTGGTATTCTCCAGGTATAATGCTTACTGTAGCTTTGGTGGTTACGGAACAGCTTAAAAGGCTGCTACACCTTCCATGGAACATGAGCAACAAGTATTTCTAACACCAAATGAAAATAAATACTAAGTTTTCAGGAGCATTTTGGAAACAGCACACAGAACAGAACATTATCCAAGAAAGATGAACAACATTTAGAATATGGCTCATAAATAATTATTAAAGATCAAAAAACAAACCAAAACATTTGACTCATAGATAAATACGTTCTACCTACACTGAGAACAGGCAACTCGCAGTGTCCTAGGCTATTTTAAAATTCTTGCTATTTAGACCTAGAGGTACATTTCATCTTTTTTGGTCAGACCACTAATAATGAAGAATGCTTACTCTTGGGAATTTTTCTGATACATTTACATTTTCCAGATGTTTTGTCTAACATTTCAACAAAAACAAGTTTTGTTGTTGTTGTTTTTTTTTTTAAGTCAGAAGAAAAGTGAAGAACAACTAAGTACTAATTAATGCCAAGAAAGTGTATGTTCCCAATCCAAAGACTGTCTTATGATTAACAGTGTCACAACAGCTTAACAGTTTTCTGATGAAAAGATTTAACACTTTGTAAGTGTAAGATAAAGATTAGCTGCATATTAAAACACAAACATGTCCAATGCTATAGAAATAAAATAATTATTTTAAATGGTTAAAAGTAGAAAAAGATTTTAAAAAAAAAAAAAAAAAGTCATTTTACTGACAGTAAGCTCTAAAATGCCCAGTGTATATTTTACAATTCCCTTTTAACAATGTAAGTATTATGGACAGGGTTGCTCTGTAATAGGCCTTGGCTAGGGAGCACTGTAAAAGCAGTTCTGGCCCAAGAGATGACACAGAATTGTTCTGCTACTCACTCTTCACTTATTCAGTGTTCCTAAAGTTAAGAGAGTTGCTTCTCTGGTTTAAGTTAACCATATGCTTAAATATTTTCCTGAATCAAGGTCTAAATTACTGAAGTAAACAGTTGCAGCTGTAAATATTTAACACGGAACAGACATGTTGCAAAAGAATTTACCATTCAATCATTTTTCACTGTAGAAATGCATCTTGAAGTAAAAATAGAAATACAGTTTTGTACCAAAAAGATGCTGAAACAATTTCTACTCAAACTTCTTCTGGCTTGAGACCAAACATGCAAAGTTCCTGCTGGAAAGAGTAATTTCTCTATTAGCATGAAAATAAGGCAAATTTAACTGTATGTTAAACTTCACTTCAGTGCTTGTGGTGTGACTGATACTGAGATAAGCCTTAGCTCAGAAATAGAAAATATGCAGGATGGAAACAGAGATCAGTAAGGAAATAGGGAAAAAGTGGTAACACTCAGTACTGGCTTCAGTTTGTTTTAACAGGGAGATGACAGGGTAATCCTCTACGTATTGAAATGTGGGCTTTGTGTTCAAGGAAGAAGACAGAAGAGACCATAATTAACTTTTCCTGTCTCCGGGAGAGTGAGTAAGCAAATAAAATAATTCTTGTGCATCAAATGCTAAATGGTCATACCACCAAATTAAAGGGTAGAGGCAAGAGTACTTGACACTCTAAGGAATTTTCTCTGAAAGTTAATTCTAAAACATTAATGTTTTGTGCTTAGGACCAGAGGCAGTGGGCAAAAGTGGGATGATGGGAAATATCCATTTGATACCTGGAAAAATTGCTTATTTCAACTATTGTTTGAACAGACTGCTCAGAGGGGTTTTGATATCTCCATCCTTGGAAGTGTTCAACACTTGACTGGAGAAGTCACTGAGCATTCTGCTCTAATTAGACTTGTTTTCATAACTTCAAGAGGTTCCCTCCAAATTCCCATATAACTCTATGAGACGTTGAATAATAACTGTGGGGTCTAGACTTCCTTGGAGTTCAATAATACAAGGAAATTTAACTAGAAGTAATGCAGGAAGTTGGACTGCTTGGAAAGAGTGAAGGAACTTGACTAGAACTAGCTTGGAGAGGTAGGTATTCCTTGTTTCTGGTTGTAGTCATACTTGTCATGCACCTGTTGGCAAGCCATATAATTTGTAACCTGACAGCTGAACGCTTGCTGCTCCATTTCCATCAGCCAAAGATAATGCTTCTGTCCTATCTGAAATCAGTATTTAGATATTTTCATTAGAGCAGAAGTGCTCATGAGCTTTTCAAAGCATCATTGATAACTCAGAAATTATCTTTTAAGTTGTTCTGAAACTTCAAGATCAAAAGAGAATTTTTGGCATAAAAAGTTCCTGCTGAGCAAGACAGAATAAAATATTCTGGAGAGCAGTAGATATTATTCTATCACATTTTTCTGCAATTTGGAGGAAGGTAGAGAGTATTTATCTGCTAATGAGATAAGGATTCAGATCTACTGAAATTTTTATCTTGCTACTATTAGGCTTGTTTTTTACCTACTATATGCCTTGGAGATTGTCCAGTTTTTTATTATTTTTTTTAAAGCTCTTATAGGCTGTTGGCTTAGGATCTGGGCAAACAACAGAAGATCTTTCAAAACATATTCTTTTCTTCTTCTTTCTAACACAGTGTGCACTCCCTAATTCACATTGGCATAGAGGTCAAAGGATAGATGTTGGAGGTGGCAACATCACACCACAGATGCCACTTTCTTATCTTAAAAATCTATAATTTAAAATTCTGTAACTGAAACTAATCTGAGCTTCTGTTATATTCTCACTGTTCTAAAGAAGTCATAAAATATCAGGTTGTCCACAGCTCTAGATTAATGTAAGAGGAAATGATCAATGTTTTGACATTATCAACATGCTGATATTATCCTAGTAATGAGGCGCTATAAGTAGAACATTCCAGTTTAGAGCTATCTCAGTAGGGTTTTATTTTTTTTTACAGAAAAGAAAAAAGAATATTAGAAATATTTCCAATTAAGTATGTTTTAAAAAGCTTGTCAGAAAAATCTCCTTACCTATATACGCAAAATACCAGGAGATAAAGCCCAGTACATAAACCTGGCTACTTTAAGTTGCTAAAGCACCAAAATGGGATAGGAAGACTTCTGCCTGTTCTATCAGTGATTTCTTTAGTGACCTACAGCAGCTAATAGATTTTATCCCTGCTTTCATTCCCTATCTCCACAATTTTATGCACAAACACAAGGCTGGAGAACTT
The DNA here is from genome assembly GCF_019232065.1 of Centrocercus urophasianus. NCBI lineage: Eukaryota > Metazoa > Chordata > Aves > Galliformes > Phasianidae > Centrocercus > Centrocercus urophasianus. Next base: position 8,495,993 of record NW_024884722.1, read on the forward strand.
TGCTCTTTTTACAAAGGGAATAATATTGCTCTCATTAAGAATCCTACTTACTTCAACATCTAATCTCTTAATAAGTTTGGCCATACTCACAAGAGATGTTGTTTTACCTTTCTGAGAGAGTAAAAATAGAAGTAGTTTGGTATTGCCATGCACAGACTGTTAGTCTCTTCAAGCTATTCAACTTCAAGCATATCAAAATTCCATATTATGGAAGCAGTAACTAAGTTGAGCTACATTCAGCTTAACATTACCTTTTCTGTATGATAATAATGTGAAGAATAGTCCTCCAGCAATTTTTCTTTTTGGTTCCAGCAATTAAGTGAAACATTGGGTAGTGGTTATTGAAGTATGCAAAATTAGGATAACACTGCCAATCTGTGCTAATTATTTTTTATACAGTTGTATTTATCTAATTTGAGCAGATTTTTTGGGCTTTGTATTTCGTGATTATTCTTGTGACTAAACAACATTGGGATGATGCTGAGGCTGGGATAATGCTTCTAGTCAACAGTCATAGAGCAAATCAATTTCACCTTGCATCTATCTATTACACGTTCTTACAAAATATCCTGAGAATCTTCTCCTGCAAGCTGCATCTGTATCAAGGCATTTCATTTGACATGTTCACCTGAACAGAGCCTAAATCCTAACCTTCCATTCATCGAGATGGATGAGCTAGCTCAATATTTTAGTTAAAAAGGAACTTCAGTGCCTTTTTAACACACAGAAACATGCTATCTTGGTTTTCAACTGCATAATCCTTTTGTCTGAAAACAAGAACCCAAGTACATTTCAGAGAGATCATATTTTTCATGTGGTTTATGGAACACTTATAAACTGGGACTCCTAACTGTGATTTCCAAACACAAAACAAAGTCAAAGGTTACAGCATATGTTTTTGCTTCAGCTTCTCCAAATTACTTGCAAATGTATTCAAACACAATACGAGGAGATACTTTATTTTATTGAAAACAACAGACTACAGGGTGCTGCAAAAAAAGGCTGAGGTACCTCAAGCATAAACATGGAAAGAATACATTGGTTCAGAAACCCATAAATCCTTATTTGAATCTGCCAACCTGAAAGCCAAGTAAGGCTCGAAAAAACTATTTTTCCTAAATGCTATGTCTGATTAAGCCATACTATTAAATGACAGCTGAACTTTAACATTAATATGATATTATTTAAATAACTGCACGATTTTTTTTTGCACTAAAATGATGAATGATTTTTAGACAGCTCAATTGACATAAAGCAAGAAACCCCTTTAATGAGATTTGACAAAATGGAGACATATGCAGAATATTCGTTACAGCTCATGTCGCAGGATCCTTCCTGGGGAGACTTGGGTTGGGTTCTATCTTTTCTTTCTTTCTTTTTTTTATATATTTTATTTTAGTTTGATTGTCTAAAGGCACTGAACCATCCCTTTCAATTGCCATTTTCTTTCTCCATGGATTTTGAATTTAGTTCTTGTCATTTACATATTACTCTTAATCAGAGAATTTTATATGTTAGTTTGGAGCTGCAATTGTAAGAAATCTGTGGAATGAAGGCATTGGGTTCAGTCCTTTCAACCTTTGTCAACTGGGTATACAAGGCACTAACAAAGACATTTGTCTGAAAAGACTTATGAAGACATAAAGCTTGCACTAAAGAACAACTTAATATATTCTGGTTTCACTGTTTTCCAAGACAAGCGATAAATCTACAACTCTGCTAAAACTTACTCTAAAGCTAATTGCATTAAGCAAACATGCATTGTCAAAGCCCATGAGAAGAGTAATTTCATAGTGAATTCTTCTGAGGATGTCATATACTCCTTTAAAACTGTACATTCATATCACCCAACAATATCACCTATTAGAGTGATGCACATCCTCATCAGGAAGATGAATAAGAATGCAGAAATATGGACATTACACCTAAGTCTGAGTGCTGCTTCACTGTGTATCCCGAGATGCCACTCAAAAAGTCTGTCTGGGAAGGTAATGACATAATATTTAAGGGAGAGGGTAGTCATAGGTGACTCCCACACTGTGATCCCACTCAGATTTTTAGGATGTGATTTTTTTCCCTCCGTATAATCTAGCTTTAATGCCACAGACTGTTGGCATAACTTCTAAGCCATGAAACAAACATGCTGAAAACACGGAGTTGTACAACGTGTCTGCTCAATTGATTCAGACAGAACTGATCACCTTAACCTTTTCTCTGTGTATAAATTTATATAGTTCCCAAAAAAATTATGAGCTTCCTCACATACAATCTAACAGGTTGAAGAAAAAAAAAAAAAAAGTGAAAACCCTGAAGTATTCAAGAAAAAGGAATGTGGGAAATGATCATCAAAAAAACTTAATTTTAGAACAGACCAAAAAAGCCCAAATACAAAGAAACAAAGATGAGAAATGATTGAGCAAGGGGTAATCCCTCAGGCTACAGAAAATTCTTTCCATAGCTGTGACAAAACCTTCTATCTAACCTGCCTGCTTCATTACCACAATTCATTTGAAGTAATTCTATATAGCAGCTCAAGTAAAAAAAAAGTCAGGTAAGTCAGCAAAATGTGGAGGCTGAATTAAAAAGAAAAAGGCATAGAGGGAAAGAGGGAATAAAAGAAAGAGTGGAAGTGTCCCTACCTTAGCCTTACCTTCGCAACATCCCTGTCAGTATCCTGGAGCTCTTTCCCAGGTTTGCATCTGTTTCTCTAAGCTGGGGAGAAAAGAGTTCCATTAAAATTAAATGTCACATGAATGCCATTTTGTACAAAAAATGCAGATTTCTTCTGTCAGTCTGTGGGCTTCAGTTTGAGACTATAACAAACTCATTAAGTAAGAAAGCCACCAAAGTTCTGAAATTTGAAAAGGTTTTGTTTGGTTTTCACTTTCACAGAGCTGAAACCAATGGAAGATAACACACTGAGGCAATAAAGATAAATCAGGACATAGAGGAAAATCCTTATGAATGATGTGTTGAAGGTAGATATGTTTGGAGCTTGATTATCCTTGAGGTCCCTTCCAATCCAAGCCATTCTAGACACTGTATAGATTGCTATCTGCAATGGTAATTCCCATTGAGGTGCACTATGTACATTGGTTATAGACATTAGGGAGTGCATGAAGGGATGAAGAGGCAGCCATGTGCTGTGTTACTGATGCTTTAAGAAAGGAAAACTAAACACATCTTTCACTGTTTTTCAAAGTTATCTGTTTAAAGAAAAAGCAATGATACAGAATGGTCATTTTACTGATTCTGTGTTAAAAAATACACCCACATTATCCCTTAAATAGAAAACCTGTGATGACCTTACAGCAGTGTTTTTAGTACTTTAATAGGACACAGGAAAGCTACATGGACAGCTTAACTTAATTAGCTGCATTGTTTTACAGTTCAGAAGTCATGCAAAATAGGTAAAACCACAACTGAATGGAAAGCAAAAGTGGGGATACTAAGAGAATGATTATAAAGAAAATGAAATGCCTATTAAAATAGAACAATAATTTCTGTTCTTCTTTGAAAAGAATTAAATGCTTCTATTTTTGTGCTTGTTAATATCAGACAAAAGGCAGCCTAGAAATTATGAGCTACAGTTCACACAAAGAATAGCGTTTCTCTCCTATTGCCTCTTCTGCTGGTAGCTAATGGAGAGACATCTTCGAACTTTCTAGAGAACTCTGAACCTGAGAGACATTAAAATGCACTGTAAGGGATATCGTAATTATTGTCAATTACAAATTAGCAGGAAGCACCATTTCTAATATGCCTCAAAACACAGCAGTGTGTACATACATAAAAACATTTTTCTCCTAGCAAAAGCTGAATGTTTACCTTTTCATTATCAATCATATTGAAAGGATTATCTGAATCATTGCCTTATTAGTAAAGAAATTTTGTTGTAGAAGACAAAATGAATCTTGCGTTATAAATCCATTGAAAAAATAGCACTGCCAAGAAAAGTGGTAGCCTTCCAGTAACAAACCACCTTCACCATAACAAACCACAATTATATCTTGAATATATGCATAGCACCAATATCAAAAGCAGTTGCTATTCTGGAGTCTAATATTGTAAATATCTACTACCAGATTTAATGCTTATTACTGAAATCGCTAGTTGCAACAAATGACACATAACCTTTATGTACAATTTCCTTCTTGTTCTTGGAAAAAGTATTAAGGAAGAACCAAGCAGAAGCTGAGATGGGATAACACCAACCAAGATTGCTCTTAGCAATACTGTGTTCAGTGGGAAAGCTTGCACTGAGACCAGAGCTCTGCAATTATGCAGCATGATGGAACAAGGATGAGCATTATATTCTGGGGAGATCATTCCCTCATTTTTTTTTCCTAATTCATCTAGATAATACAAGCTCCAGAAAAGCTGCTTAGCTCAGTTGGACACAAGTAAGAGGAAAAAAAAAATAAAAAATTACAATAATTATTAAAAGGCTCATAAGAAACCAAGTTCTTACTTGTGCTAGAAGGGAATCTGAAGCACAAATGTATGCTTTACATTGGTCTTTTATTATTCATAAAGATGCATTTAACACTTGGGGCTTCTCATACAAAAGTAGCTCTCTCCTTTTTACCATTATATGTTTGATCCTAACTTTCCTCTCTCGCTGCAGGATTCCACCTGACAGCTCAAATCAGTTCTGATAGTTAGGAGGGGAAGTGGAACCTTGGAGGCTTCATAAAGTCCTCTAAGCAAGACGACCTCATACTTTTATGGCGATAAAAAACAAAAACAAAATGCATCACAAAGTAAGCAAAAGAAATGCTAATAAAGAAACAAACGTACAGACACACTTGGAAGATCCCAAGAGAACACTGAAAAAAACACAACCATAAACATTTTCAAGCTGTAAGTTTGTTTTTATTTAAAACTGAATTATCTGGTGGTAGTTACTCCATTGTGTCTTTACCAATACCAGTGCAGTGCAGAAGCCAAAGAACTGGTAGTGGGCAAAACTCTGAAGCGGCAAATAATGGCAATTCATTGCTGCAGCAAAAGCCTTTTGAAAGATGTTTTATTATTAATAATGGCCAATATATATGGTGTGCAAGAAAGCTTTTACAAATAGTAACAAGAAGAAGAAAAAAAGGAAGATGAGCAAGATGCATACGTTGATATCTTGCCTACCTTAAAACACATTTTAATTTAAGGTTTTGTAAAAAAAATCTTTGAAAGTCCTGCATAGCGTAATTCATCTCTTTGGCTCTCATAGCAGAGCTTTTACCCTTTCTCTTTGGCTTAAAAAAAATTAAGAAACAATTTAGGGAGTTGCCCTTTTGTGGATGTTATTACACATGTAGTTTCCCCTATATTCCAAATAATAGCAGTTATTTCTTGCTTTTCATTCAAACATTTTACTCTGCAGACAGGAAAACTCAAAATATGTAAATTTAACCAAACTAAATAGACACTATTTCTCATTTAAATTTTACTTACTCATAAGAAAAAAAAGGTCTAATTTTTACAAGATTCAGCTGCAAAGAACTGACCATCATGTCCAGGCTTTCAGATGACAAGTTTGTTCCCAAGCTGAAAGGATAACGCCTGAATGTATTCAGTGTAAAGTTATTAAGCACTGATACAACACTTTCTTCCCTGGTCCTTAAAAAACCTCCACAAAATGGAAAACGTGGAAAGTTATTCAAGATCATCCCTGACTTTACATTTGAGTTCACAGACAGATGTGTTACTCTGAATTCCCCAAACAAAGTAGTTCAGTGGCACACAGTAAGATCTCAGAACTTGACATCTTCCACTTACGATGAGATCTTTTGCTGAACTGTAATTGGATGCAAGTTCCTAGAGTAGTCCTCAGTTTTCCATTGAAGAAATTTGCTTCTCATGCAGAAGGTAAAAAAATGCAAAATTTATGCTACAAACTATGTGTATATGGAGTTATCAGAACTATGCTTCCTCTTTCTCTAACTTTCATGAGGATTTTTTGATTCAGCAGAAAGAGATACACATTATTCATCTTCATTGCTCAGCTTATATTTGCCCAGATAGAAACAGAAAAGTATCTCTGACTTATCAGTCACAAGGGATTGAGGACTGGAGAGGAAATGACACAGATTTGCCTCAACAACCCTTGGTAAATGCTCACAATCCCTTTACTTAACAATTTATTTGTACTTAACGTTTTAAAGTAGCTCATACCCAGAACTTTAAAAAGCAGCTGGTACAGCTGACAGAAAATGCCTCGTTAAAGCTGTCATATGGGGCTTCACCAATCAAAGCTATCCAAGTAAAGAAACTCCCTGGGACAGATCAGGGAGTTCTCTTAAGTGACATTTGTCAGAGAGAGCCCTGTGAGATGACTTAGCTTTGGCAAAATTGGACACTCAAGAAACCATCTGATCAATGGGTCCTGGACAGAAAGGCTCAGATGCAGTCATGACTGGTTCTGGGAGAGTTAGCAGAGCTGGTAAGATCTTTCCGAAACTCTGCGAGCAGAGATCAGAGCCAAAGGGTCAAATCTTTGAGACTGAGGTTCAGAGCTGATGAGTTGGTTGGGATGGGTTATTGGGCATCTTCACTAAACTCTACAAAGTAAATATGATCCCTGCAGAGGCAACATAAGCCAAAAATGACATAGATATCTTTCTGACTGCAGTGACAGAACAGCAGTATAGGAAACTACAATACAGAAAGAAACATTGATTTTACCCATGTGACGATGAGAAAAGGAGGTAACTATTGCATACATCCTTATAAAGCAATTATTAGCATTTGCAGCTATGAAGAGCAGCAGTTGATAAATTATTGTAAGCTAAATCATGATATGAGCTTTGTTTCATAGAGTCCAAGAAGTCACTGCAATGGACACTATAATAAATCCTTCAAAGGACAGAAAGGAGATCTGACTGTGTGTGATGGCAGTGACAGCATGCTTGCAACAGTGCGTTTGGTGACTTCAGTGTGACTCCCTGGGGGAGCCCATATAAGACACTTCTTAAGTGCTTTGCTGCAGATGGTGATTACATCTTACAATAGCAGCTGATTTATACAAAACTAATCAATATGCTGGACTATTTTTTGCATGCACAGCGAACTTGCCTAAAGCAAATAAAATCTGTGACCAGCAATTACTTATTATCAAACTTACCCTTTCCCGAGCACGCTGGATCTTCTCTCTGTCATGGCTGAGGTTTTCCAGCATCTCCTGTCCAATCTGCTCTGCATTAAAAAATCAAAATGCAAATCATGAAAAATATAGCCTCTGACTGTAAGGCCTCAAAATGCCAGGTTAGATTGTAACAAAGCTATTTAAAGAACAGCAGCACCTAATACATGTGATAGCCTAATCCGTCCTCCTCCTAACTGCGAAGAGGACAATATCATTATTTCAACTTTTCCACACAACATAAAACTGCAGGAGTAACACTCAGACCAGAAGCTGTCCCTTTGCCATCCGTCAAGGTTGCACAGGGTCTGGAAACCAATGCTGACCTTTGGTCCATGGAACAAAGTCATGAAGACTTCCAAACCTGCTCTGAGTGCTGGGAGCTTGTGCTACCCACACGCCCCTTACATCCACTCCTTGTCTTAACAAGGCAGACAGGAAGCTTTCGCTAAAACACCAGCAATCCTTTACTTCTGAAGATAGTGAGAAGTCATTTAAGAAGAAAATCTTTCTCTATGCCTCTCAGCTTTTACCATTGGTGCTTAAACGAAAGTCAGTTTGAGCTAAGCCCAGTTACTGGTGTCTATTCTTCTCCATCACATAGTATTTCTGGCAGGTCTGGAGATGCACTGCAATGGATCTGCTGATGTCTGTAACAGCAGACATATACGTTACTCTGTTGGCATCACCATTTGTTTACACACGGGTTGCTTGTTTCCATAGCTCATGCCGAACCAAAGGTTGCAAAATTATAGCAGAGAAAGGAATCCATGCCTCAAGACAATGCAAGATGCCAAAACTTTATTCTTCAAACAGCTTCAGTCAAATGCTCCTCTTTGACTGAAATAATAGCAGCAAGTATAGAAAAGAGATTTTAATCTTCAAAGCTCTACAGGAACATTAAGAAATCCTCCCTGTATTTCCCTGAAGGAGAAAACGAAGTTAAATCACTGCCATTTACAGGTGCGGAAGCAGACACAAGTAGCTGAAGCAGCCGTAGCTTTGCCTCAGGACACGTCGTGAGTGTGAGACATGCACGTTCAGCTGGGCTACTGAGTGAGCTCACCACCTGAGTGAAGCCATAAAAACAGGCTTTCTTCATAAACAACAAAAATCACATCTTGCCTTTGCTCTGGAATAAGTTGGATGCAAAATGTCATTATGTGAGGAGATGTGAGAAAACAAATTGGTTAAAAAAAAAATCACCAATATGCCAGTAGAATAAATTCCTTTTTTTTCCCCAACAGATATAGTCCATTCTCAGGGAATAATCCAATCAGAATCACCCCAAACTTTTAAAATCTGGGACGAGTGATTTATTTTCCTACATGCATTTAACACAATATACACACACTGTCAGATGAAGTCTAAGGAAATTCATTACATGTATATTTCTCTATCTGTTGCCAAGTACAGTACAAGTAAGATAAATATTTCTTCAGATATCTGACCACAAATTGACATCCTCATTATGCTATCTTGTCCCTCTTGGCTTGCTGTGCTTCACTTTTAGCTGTATATATAATGCCTCCCAAAGGTGAAATGTGGTAAGATTTGTGGTTATTGAGTTAAAAAAGCTATAAGGTACCATCCATCTCTACAAATGGTAGACTATGAAAGCGATTTGAGGCAGAGCTTCGCCTATGCTTGCATGCCCTAAGACTTACTGGATGAACCCTTAAAGGTTTATTCTTATCAAAGCACTTAAAATACTGGCATACAGAAACAGATAAATGCATTCAGTGTAGTCTAGAGGAGAAGAAAAAAAAGCAAAATACATTAAGATATAGAGGAAATCAATCAACAAATTACTAAACAAGCATGAAGTGAAATTATAACAAATACTTCTCACTAAGAATTATACTTATGGTTGTGCAGACAAGGAGCACAAAGAGCACACCTTCCTTCAGAGGAATAATTTTAAAGTAAATGGCTACAATGGCTTGATATTTCACAAACAAAGCTTGGAAACATCTTTATAGGAAACAGCTCTATTTTTATTACACCAATTTTAAGCAAGTTACTGTGGGTTGGTTTTTTTCATCTTCTCCCTGTCACTGGCAAGTTCACACTCTTAGCTTTTTATAATGATTGAGTTTATTTTCCAACCATCAATGTGACAGCAGCATCAACTGTAAGTGAGGGTAAAACACCGTCACTTTGACGAATAGTGTATTTTCCTCTCATTGTCGATGACTGAAGACATCAATAAATAAGGAAGGAGAGCATGTCAGCCAGAATATCACAGAATGAATTGTTGATATGACACTTAGGGATTAAACCTTCAGCCATGAAGTTCAACCTAGCAGAAGGGTCTGAGAACTGAGATAGTTGCGTTTCTTCCCAGCAGCCTCTATAGATAAATAATTGGATGGATCATCAATTTTACAGGAGCAGCTTTACTCTACATGCACTTTAGCTGATGATCTTTGGCCTTTTTTGGGCTAAAATAACAACATAAGTTGAACAAAGAGATATAACGGAGGTAACATAATCTCACAATAAGTTCGCAAACATAAATTGACACCTTTATCTACAGATCCTTTTCATATCCTTGTTCTGTTCTCAGAAAACTCACTGATAGCAACAAAAGTTGATATTCTGCTGAAAGGTCACAACAGTTAAATAAAAACACTAATACATGAAGAAAATTCAGACTCACAAAATGACATGAAGACTTCTCCTCACTTGGTTTGCAAGTGAAGGTGTTCAGGACTGGAACAAAGCAACATTACCCCACAGTAAAGCTAATTATGGGCTTGATATCATTCCTATCTGCTTGCTATCGTTTCTCAGGTTTTCCAAGGACTCTGATGTTTTCCTGACAGTTAAATCAGTTTCCCTTCATGTGGCAGATTAGTGCTTGTAGTGTATGGTTCCTTCCAGATTAGTTACAAAGCAAATTGTTGATGATGCTAATACAGTTATATGAAAAGATAACATTTCTAAGATATACTGTACTGCATATGCATGAAGTAAGGCCAGTACCTGAACCGAAGATTGTTTTGTGCTGCCAGTAACTGTGTTATTTTCATAGAATCTTCACAGTGTTAATTAGTTGGTGCTACACTTTCTACCTGAAATTCCCAAAACAATGCAGAAAATTATGTTTCAAAATTGCAGCTGAACTATAAAAAGCAGAAGGGTAAATGCATTCATGTCCTTATAATCTGTTTTCTGACAGGCAGCAGGAATGTTCAGTATAGCAATTATCTCAGTCTTAAACAATGTTGTGATGAACAGAAAAAAATTCTGAAGTACATAAATGTATTAACAAACATCAGTCTTAAGGAGTGAATGCCAAAATTCACAGCTGCAAAACACTGCACCTCGAAGGTGTTTAAACAGAGCAAAGGAAACCAGCTTTTTCAGAGCTAAACAGTTTGATAATAATGAGATGCTATGGGTCTCACACAAACAGTGAAGGTCTATAGTGCAAAAAAAATGTAACCCATTTCTTTTCCTAAAACACTGAACCCAATTTGAAGAATGAAGATTTCCCCAATTGAAAAACAACTAACAGATGCAAGCCCAAATTCTCTCCCTTCATCAGTGTAACAACTGGAAATTGGCTTTCAACTTTTATATTGAGATACACCCACAAGACAACAATCATTTCTAGTGATGCTTTACACTTCTGAATATCCCCTTACTTTGGAATTTGCATGTAACCTATATGAAGTATTTATTTATAAAATAGTGTAAATCATAATTATTTCATGTATGTTCCACAAAGCTTGATTTGTAATACTTACACACACATCAGGGATGCAAAATAAATAGTACTTGACTAGTTTTTCCTTTCCTTTTTCTTTTTCTTTTTCTTTTTTTGCTTGTAGTCATTTAAGTATTTACAGCCAAACTGACTTTGAAAGAGCTTTTTCTAGTCACTTTTTTCCTTAAGAACAAGTAGTATTGAGTAATAATAATGAGTAATGTCAAGTGACAGGAATGATGTGGAATGAGCCACTCCAGGCTTTTGGGTAAATAAACATGTATTTTAATTAATTTTGATGACAGAGTCTGCATTTTTTCTTTTCATATGAAAAATAATAATAAAAAAAAGCAACGTGATTTAATAAAGCACTTTCCTCTCAAAAAGTACCCCGTATGTCTGTACATACTTACATAAAATGAAAGAAAACATGTTTTGTAACAGGCAGCTGAAATGCTGATACAGTTTAAAAACACTAAAAAGGATTACAAACAACCAAATCATGCAGAGCATGCCTGAAGTACGATTTGTCCAATCTTGTGTTGTGCACAGTGCACACACGTGAGCTGTGCAATTAGAGGTGGGAAATCACAAACTAATTTACACCAGGAAAAAGAGATGATCAAGTTAAAAATCAAGAAGAAATAAGCTCAAAAAAACATCCACAACACCATTCGTCACCGCAGAAAGAATCAGAATAAGAATGGATAACATCTCCACACTGAGCTCTCCAGGCTTGCCTAGAGAGTAACACCATTGGAGAACACACTTCTCTGTTGGTTTTGCATAGAGACACAGCCTACTGTGAAGGCAGAGCAAAACCTTATGGAATATTCTTAGACATGAACTAGGCTGGCACAGGTAGAAATCCAGTAAACACATTCAAGGCCACATTCAGTTTTTTCCAAAACACTGTCACTCTGCTCTGGAGAAATTAAAGGTTTAGATTTTAGGAGACTAGAGAGATAAATCATTAATGACAGTTTCTGGGAAAAAAATACAAAAATGCTAGAAGGTGTTAAATACTGGCTGTTCAGAGGTGGCAGCAAGCAGATTTACAAACTTGGAAAATATATAGCGTAGGAGTCAGAAGAATTTGGGGTTAAGTCAAAATGCTTTATGCTTCTGACAGCAGAAAGTTAATAAAGAAAGTGATGACACATCTTTATGTGTAGGGACACAGGTAAAAGTCCTATAAATTTATAAGCTCGCAGTTGATGAATATTATGTTGAACAGTCAATATAATTAGATACAGAGGGATTTAGATCATTACAATTATTAAATGACAAATACGGGTTAATACAGATAAGTGAAGGATGATATAATGGCTACATGCCAATGGAGAGAATGTTTGCACAACATTAATGGTGAAATGTGAGAGTTGTTGCTCAAATGACTCCTGAATCTGCAGCAAAGAAATTAATTTGCATGTTGGTCACTTAACATAAGAAATTAAAAATTAGCTACACGCTGTAGGGACTGGTTGATATCTTCAGGAGAACTGCTGTATCTTACAAAGAGTACTGACAGTCCACAGTGTGTACTGAGGACATCCAGCACTTCCAGACCTTTCAGAAATACAGGTACAAGAGAGGAAAAAAGGAGATGCATTCTCTTACTGCGAAAGCAAAAAAAACAACTAACAATATCTCCAATGTATCCACCAAACTTGAAATACAAATATTTTTCTAATGAGAAAGGTTTCTATATACTATAATAGATGTTCACAGTATTCTTTTCATTGGCCAACAACAAAAGGGTCTGCTAATCATGAGATGAGGGAAGCCAGAAAGAAAAGCATCCAGAACATCTAGCCAGAACTTGGCACTGTGCTTTGTTCAAAATAAGGAAGATGAGATATTTGAGGAAGATGCCACACACCTTTAAGAACAAACTAGGAGCATTTCATAACCAATACCTCTCATGGTCCAAGCCCACTTTGTCCTTCCCAAAGGAAAAAAAAAAAAAAAAAGATAAATGAGAAGAATATAGGAAAAAGAAAGAAGATGATATATGACAGACCTAGTGAGTTCACCTCTAGTAGCCTTTTCTTTTTCTAAGGTTTCATAGCTTTTCTGAAATCCTAACTTACATCAATCTGATGGTATAAAGCCACTCATTTCTCACTAACTGATGTATTATTTTTCTGTCTTCTCCCATCACCCATCTATCTGAGCTCCCTCACTAATATCCTCCCAGCTACGTTCACAGGAGGTGACAGACTTTGATTCCCCTGAAAGTGTCTATATTGAAGCCCAGACCTTGTTCCAGCCGTGCTCAGCAAGGCTTATCCACTCCAAATCCCTCCCTTCACTTTTCTTTTCTTCTCCTTGCTTCGAAAAAGTTCTAAGGCAAAAGAAATTCTTGCTTAGTGCATCAAGATAAGTAAACAACTTGCTGCTCTCATTTCAGTCACATATGGAAGTGAAGTTGGGAACCAGCCCTCGGCATCCTTTCTTCCTTCCACTTGAAGTGCTGTCAGAATGGGAAAAGTCCCCTCTTGCTCTGAGCAACAGTGCAAGGAATGGATGTTGCTTCATTACAACACTGCCCATCCTGAACTTTTCTGAAGGCAGTTTAGCATCGAAGAGTATTAGCAACAATTACATCTAAATCAAGTTTCAGAAACATACCCTTTAAAACTTGATCGACAAACCATTGCTTAATTAAAACTATGACTCCAAACAGCAACAAGACAACAGGGATCTTTGGTTCATCTAACTAAGGCTGAATTCATAGTCATAATTTAATAAAAAATGCTCCACCATCTACTCAAAGCAGTGTAAATAATTACTTTGGACCCTGCAGTATTCCTTACTTCAAAGACTCAAGACATGTAGGCAGAGACTTGGCAACTTAGGCTACTGCATACAGCAGCTCGAGGCCTTGAAAATCATGCAGCTGGCCCTACCTCTACAGCTGATTTACTCTTAATGCAATAAATACACTTCAAGAGACAGAGCTTAGCACAAAATAGATGAGACAGACTCTTAGGCAACACACAAACAGCAAAGTCCGATTAGGCTATCAAAAGATAAGAAAATGTATAAAGTGTTGAAATACAACTTAAAATTGAAGCGTGGAACAGAACATATTTAAAAATATTTAACTATACAAAGACCCAGCACATAAAATTTAAAGCATTTAAAGCAAAGAACTATGTCTGGTAATTATATGTGTAAGTACTGGAACTTTGTTTTTCTTCATGTACTGTTTCACATAGCTAAACAGTAAGAATGAGGTTCTTTCCAGCATCTCCTTTTGGACACAAAAAAAAAAAATCCATGAAAAGAGCGTTTTCACTCTGACAAATGGCTACTAGAAGCAAGAAGCAATGTCAGCAAATGAAAACCAAGACAGAGAGAAATACAACGACATACGGGTTTGTTCAGATTTCCCCCAGTATCCTAATGTACCAGGTTTACTCTGGATCCACAGACAGATTAGAAAATCAGAAAAGATCACAATAGGAGCAAGAAATCTATGCCTGTTTGATTTTTAATACTTCCATAGACCTAAAAAGTGCTTTAACCTGCTTTGCACTGTTCAGCAATTCATTTTCAATGCGAATGGAAGTATCTCTTGCTGTATTCACATCCATATTTAAGCAACAAAAAATAGAAAGAAAACAGCATCCAGAAAAATAAAATAAACCTAACGGACAATTAATAAATAATGCTTAACGTTATTGACCAAAAAGTGTAAGTGCCCTGTGCAAGAATAAAGCATTCTGAAAACTACACATATGTATAAACTTTCTTAAACACTGCAAGGCCCACAAAGTAGGTGAATAGCTCAGCAACCTCGAGGCTGGCTTCAGTGCAACTCATTCTTTGAATACGAATTAGCAATGGGTAATCGCAGCATATTTATGAGGCCTTTTGCCTGGTCCTTTTCTCCAGTGAATGCTGTATTATTCATTGCGTGTGCCCTGACCCCAGTGCGCTCCTGTTCTGACAAATCATACTTGATTAAGACAAATCTTTATTAGTTAGCTAGTCAACTTCCCCATTTATCATTTGCAAATCCCATTCTCCTTTTCGGGTACAGTAGAAGTAACTGAAACCGTTTTTTTTTTCCAAATAAAATGAAATGCTTGTTATAGACAGTAAGTGCAAACAGGAGCTTAGAAGACAGTAATAGATGATGAAACGAAGGTTTAACAGGCATAAATTACAAACATGGCAAAACTCTAACACAATAGCTTATTTTAGATAGGCTGAGGGAACATTAATTAGCCCATCCTTTCAGTGCTTCTATTTTCCCACCAACTAAATCTCTCAACATTTCAACACCATAAAAAAAGAACTGTATTGCAAAGGTGGAGGCTGAAAGTACAGAGGTTTAAAACATAATAATAAAGAGATTGCCGAGTAAAGTTATTGTTCAGGGTTCCTATCAAAACAAAACAAAAAAATTTAAAAGGAGGCAAAACAAATTCAAAATTATTCATGACATTCAAATTTCCATTTAAATGCAATATTTCTCCAAAGACATGGCAATTTGGAGAGGAAAAAACCCTTTATAAACAATGTTGGTTTATTCAGCGGTAATTTACAACTAGGAAAGCTTGTGATGTCTAATGAGCACAAGTTTTGTCACGATGGTTTTGCTCACAGAGAGGAATCTTCCTTTCTTCTTTCAGGACTCCGTAAATCTCAAGTAACTATTTAGAAATGGAAGACAAGGAGTAAAGGGCTGAGTTCCAGTACTGTCCCAAACTTGGTCTGTCCTCTGGAGGGACCTTTATGAAATGTTCATGGCACCTAACTCAACAGTCCTTGCTGAGATGTCTTCTACAGAACTCCCACTGTGCCAGAAGGCAATACAGGGAAATACACCTAGATGATGGTGCATGGCACTGACCTAGATGCTACAGTCAAGGTAAATGTCTGTTTACTCCATAGGGTGCATAAATAAAAGGAAGAAAAACATAACCTTGAAAACATGAGATCATTATGAGGAAAGATTGTGCAACACATTTCAGAAAGAATGGGGACAAAAGCACCCGAACTGGGCAGAAATGCAGCAGTGAAACAATGCTGTAGAACTGCTGGTAAGAACTGATCTAAGGAGACGCCACCAATCTTGATTGAGAAAAAATGTGACAATTTACATGTGTCTGTATTTTTGTTTCTGATGAAGTTTAGTAGTTTGTATATTTTACCATGCTTTGAGTCTTCCATTTATCTGTAATTTCAATGCCTCTATTAGAGCCTGCTCATTTGAAATATACAGTAATTTAAAAACCTGCACCTACAGGACAAAACACTGACACTACCATCTCTGTGCTGCCTACACAACGATCTTCTCACAGGCTCCTGCCTTTCTCCACTCAGATCTGCCCATGTTAAGTCATTTTTCCCCTGTTCATATTTTTCTTCTTAGCCTGTAGGACCAATACAGCTATGGATTCTTTTCCTTTTTCACACACATCAGCTAAGTGTTAGTTATTTCCATCCACAACATTGCCTTCGATTACACACAGAGTAATGCTGAGAAAACCACCACCTCATTAAACCCACAGCAAGGGAACAGAAGGAACAATGAAAAATACCTGATGGTCTGGCAAATCACTGTTATCAGGAGGTATATAAGAAGGAAAGAATCCAGACTGATTTTAAAATCCAGGCTGAGTTTGCAGGGTTATATATAAAATCTCTGCTCTTGTACTTGTCAAGCAAAGATATTTCTTCTGGAAATTGCTGAGATGGAAATAAAGGCTTTCCCATAATACATTTTTTTACAGCAATCGTCAGAGCAGAATTATATTTTAGAATCAAGTTAAGCTCTTCAGATGGCATTTAAGAGGCAGACTTACATAGGGCCTTTACTGCATGTAGGCACAATCTGTTTCTAAGGGATCCCTGCAAGGAAAAACTGTTGAAAAAATGAGTTTTCAGTAGGTGTCTAGGATGACAAGTGTGATTTCTTCTGACGGAGGAACTCAGCAACACTTACGCTTGTTTTTGGCATCTCCACACTAGACTACTGCTTTATGGTTTAATTGAGGGCACACCTGGAGACAACTAAAAACAAACAGCTCCAGAACAGACCAGCTTACTGTGTGGAAAAGTGACTTTTTGCTTGGATCCATCCGAAGCAGCTGCTTGCAGTGCTCCAAGTGCAATCCCAGCTCCTGGAAGCCATCTTTGAAGCCCTTGGTGGTCTGGGCTGCGGCTGCCAGACACTGCTTCTCTCTGCTAGGTGTTACTGAGTTGTCATCAGCAGGGATGCATGTGCTGGAGGTGCTAGGAAGAAGCACTGGCCCCTGAGCAGCCACAAAATGTCCTAGGTCCCCTCACTCCTGTCAGCCCCCAGACCTATCAACATGCAGGCTATGCTGCCAGAGCCATCAGGTAGGCTTCTGGGGAAAGCAATTAACAATTTCGTAAGACAGCAGGCCAGTGTTAGCATTTATTTGTGTCAATAATATATATTACAAAGCAGTCAGCCCAACAGCCCCTTTCCTGGCACAGCAAAGGGACTTTCTGGATTTTCTGTCATGTTCAGAGCACAAGGAGGTCAAGGCCAGCTTCTGTATTCACAATGAATGGCATGCCACCTATGGGCAAGTATAATCCAGACCTTGCTCGTCTTTCTTACCTATGTCCACAGCCATTTTCACGTTTTGTTCCTATTGTGGACATGAGTTTAAAATACATATATTTAATATTTTGAAAATTTCTTGGAGCCATCTTTAACGTTGCAAAACGGGATGTGAGAATATTCCCCAAGGCGACATTTGTGCCTTTTTCTCCATTTCTCAAATGGGTGAGGGCATCCACTCCAGCAGAACGCAGTAGCTACCATTAAAAAGATTGCACTCCTTTGGAAGGCATTCAAATATTGTATGTAGTTTTTGAGGCATGCATTTTCTTTATAAGTACCAGTCTGAATATCATTTTAATTGAAAAAACAGCATTAGGAAGTATTGTCAAAATGCAAACTGAAGCGGCACACTCTCCTCAACTACAGAATGCTGCTTTTAATCTCACAAAGGATTTCCAAATTATTTGAGCAGCAAAATATAATTATCCCACAATCTATCAAATTGGTAAATTATTGCGGCGCGACATTTTATCACAAACGCTCAGTTTACAACCATAACTTTGCTGGAAATTCTCAAGAAGCGTTAAACCGATGTCAGTGTCTCAGTAATTTCGCAGTTTAAAAACAGTTAGAAATGTAATGACTACACTGCACTTGATTAAAGCATTTACAGCTCTAATCAAAAACTGACAGCAAGATCAAAGATGTTAACTTAAATCTCTCTTCTAATTATGTTTAAAATGCCACACCTCAGGCCTGTCTCTCCTCTTCTTTTTCAAACCAAATTCTGCTTAAGAAAGATCTAACACTTCTTAACAGTTCATTATCCAATAAAACTATTCAAAGCTTAAAAGCAATCTACACAATTAGTCAGGACCTCAGGGAGTCCACCGGTAGTCTTTATTACAGGGCTTCATATTAAAACACCTTAATTATATTTGTCAAATGGATTTCATTAAAACCCATCGTCACTTTAATTTTCATATTTTGACAGTGCTGGCATAGCATTATTACCACCTGCCAAGCTACGAACTACAACAAAATTATCAAATTCCTTCAAATACTAAGCAGGTTTTTTTTTTGTAGCTGACCAATGATTTCCCTCTTTTTTGTGAATGCACCATAATTAAGAGGAATAATTAAAGTTCCATGTTGAAGCAGCATATACACAAGTGAAATCGTGCGGTGTATCAGCTGCAGGTGTGTAAATAAGAACCTATATGGATACCTGCTTGCCAGGAGCACATAACACAAAGGTAGGACACATATACCAAAGTGCTTCTGAATAATAAAGCCAAGACATCAAACAGAATGAACTATTATTTAATCAAATGACAACCATGATGACTTGAAAGCAGAGGACATTTTAACTTCCACTCATTATACTGTCATTTCGACACAACAGATCTGGGGATTATGACCATGTACTGTAACCACAGTTTTATTTCAGATATAACCCTCTGAGGTTCCACTTGGCTTTAGACAATCACGCTGAAATATAATTAGAACAAATTACCCTCTCTAATACACACAGTACCACTACACTGGCTTCTGATATTTATGATGCATTCCCAATGCAAGACTCGTATTTTATTTTATTTTTAAATTCTCAATGACACAGCAACCAATAGTTTTAGACAATTGCAAATAATACAGAACAAGGTACTGGCATCTATACTGCAATGCAGTTTGGTCTGCTAATGTCATAAGGAGTATATAAAGAAATGTTTTCCCCTTTTTTCTTTCTTGAAATACTGTCCAGAAAACAGAAAGAAAACAACAATTTACCAGTATCGTGCTTATATTTACTGAGCTAAATTCAAGCCTGATTAACTCCATGTTCTTCAGTGAACATGTGTATGAGATGAATTTGGCCCACAACAGATAAAACAATAGCATGCAAATTGCAATGGGGAAAGAACAGAGAATTTGCCTTTCTTTCATATAATCATAACAAGAAATAAGAAATGAAGAGGTTTCTGCCATATGTCTGACACACTTCACTGCTTTGTACGAAGGTCTCAAGAGTAATGATCTCTGTGTGTTATGAATATTTTAAGACTCACTAAATGTTCTTGGATTATTGTGGGTAAAACTATGGAATTTTAAAGAACTAGCTAAAATGACAATTAAATATTATTCCTACTTAAGAAAAAATGGTTAATAATTTTTTAATGTAATATCAAGGAGGAAAGCCTCAGCCCCTTTCACATCCTATTACAAGTTTTGGCAAAGGAATTCTTGAAGACATGCTGGGTTCTATTTTATTTTTATTTCATTATATTTCTTTTTATCATTTTAATTGCTTTTAAATGACAAATAAGTAAAACAGAATACTTACAAGCAAGGGACTACGAGCTGAGCACAGATCTCCTCTTCAATTTTTTGGCAAGTCATTTATTTCTGGCAAATCACTATTTCTTTTATGCTATTTAGTCTACCTGTCAAATGGGAGGCAAATAATGTTTCTACTAGAATCCCACCAAAACAGAAAGTGCTCATATACTGCTTTGCTTCTGCTATCAGGATACCTTACAGTGAAATAATCAGAATTTTCAGGTGCCTACCATTCAACCTCAAATTCCCATTCAGCCTTGGGTGCAAGCAGAGGTTCCTCTTAGGAGCCCCCTATCTCAAACCCAGAGACAATGCAGGAATTACGCAGCATCTTGAAAGCAATCCCACCCAACCCAGAGTGTTGACTTGCTTCTACTGAGATGGCAAGAGCCGACTCCTGTGCTCAGTGCAGGGATGGACGGACGGACGGACAGAGAAGCTTACCAGACCACAGGCAAATGCATATTAAGGATGATTATGTCTTCCTTTGTTGTTTTAATGTGAATGTGAGGAAGGGGTGGCGGGAAAACAGCCAAAGGACAGGAGGAGCTGATTGGTAAAGAAAGCTCACATGAGTCCTTGATAAAACAGCCATGCTTTCCCTCTTGATATTTCTTCCCCTCCTTGCACCCAGATTTCTCTTCTCCCTGTGAGCACTCTGTAAGGCTCTGCTTTTGGTTCCCTTCCTGCACAGATCTGCAGTAATTTACGCCTGGAGAATCTCAGCACAAACAAACTCAGCTACTACTTAATAAGTGACAGATTTCCCTCTCTGCTTCACTACCATTTCCTCTCCAATCTATCTCATTGCTTAGCTTTCAACTCAAATTCAACAAAACACAGCAGTTCCTTGTCCTCCCAACACATCTCCATCTATACTCATTAATTCCAACTTGATCATCCCCTTTTTCACCCAGACTCAACATCTTTTTTAACTCAGTGCTCTCAATTCTGGGCAATCTGTCCGATTCCTTCTGCCTAACGTTGATACAAAACAGTCTGGTCCCATCCATTCACCTTCCTAAAACTTCCATATAGGCTCTCACTTTTTTTTTTTTTTTTTTTCTTACTACATATTTTTTTTTTTCTCCCTAGCCTAGACATAAATCTATGGTATCACAGTAATACAGGGCAGTGTTACAAATATCTTTGTTTACTTTTTAGCACAATAGTGGTGATCTTTTTCTTTCTAGCCATGTCATTGCCTCTCCCCACTTCAGCACCCTAAGCAACAGCTACATTTCTACATTTCTTCCATAGCCATCCCTATGTCGTCTGACTTCTTTCATTTGCCACAGCATATTAATTGCTTTCTCAACTCAGGCATCATTCACTTGTAAAATTTTCACCCCAGCTCCTCTGCACTTTCTCCCATGTTGCCACTCATGATTGTAAGAATCAGACCATAAAAAACTCATCACCTCATCACATTCCCAAAAGCTCTGGCTTTTCTTGTCCATCAATATACCACACAGCCATCACTGCAATCTCAGCTAAAACCATGAACCTTCACGTTATATGAATTCCTCAATGCCTGGTGGAATGCCTACTTGCTTGCATTCCTAGCAAGTAGGGATGGGCATAATCCATGATGGAGGAGGGATGTACCATTAGAAAGAAGGTATCAGTCCTTATCTTTACTGTTGCATTGGAGGTGTGATACAGAGATTTATGCCACACTACTGTCAGACTTTACTATTTTAAAACCACCACTATCCCCCACAAGCTATCGACAAATGGAATGTAAATCCTGTTGTCATGAGTGAATAATTTATTAAATTGACAGTATTACTAATAATTACAGAAAGAGTGTCTGTTTCTCTCTCTTGACAAACAGGAAGACAGCCACATTTCCCATTTCAGCTACGATACACAAGGAACAATTCAAAGTGATGCTTGTCCCTGGCTGGCACGCATTCTTTACCATTTGAAGTTTATTTGATACAAATGAGGGCCTACAGAACCCTGCTGACATGAAGTCACAGAGAGCATATACATTTATGAATACTGCATTTACTGCACTTTGTATGCAATGTTTGTTAGGCCTTAGTGTTGAAATCTCAGCTCTGAATCTATCTTGAAGATGTCAAGGATGTGTTGTGAGCTGTTTCTTTTTTCCCCCTCCCAAAAGAAAAAAACCCAACACCACAACAGCCTTTACGACTTTATCTAGATCACGTTATCTGTTTTATTTGAAATCTTATTATGGAAGCTACTAATCTTTTTTTTTTTTTTTCTTTTCTTTTTTTCTATTTTTCTTTAAATGGAAGGAAATGTGAAGACAGAACTGTCCAGCTGGATTAGGCATTTATAAAACCTAGTGCCAACAGTGAGCTGTCAAAGCCAGCAATCAAATGCAACCCTGGCAAAAAAAGAATGCAGACTGCTGTGAAGAGATTTACTTAGAGGAAACTCTCAAATTGTGCTTTTTTTTTTTTTTTTTTTGGCCCGACTCTTCTTTCCAGTAGCAGTTTTTGCTGCCTGTTTCTTGAAGTTTGCTGTCGCAGTTCTACAACGCAAAAGATCTGGCTAAAAAACTGTGGTTCTCCTTCCAAAAATTAAGCTCCATTAAATTGTGAAGTAGGTATTAGTAAAAAGATCTCCACAATATTCCCAGGATTGAAAAACAAGCAACTATACAACAAGAGGGTAACATTTGTATTTTGGCCTTATCTATTCTGCAGGATACCTACACTTCTAGGAGTCTCTCTCCACTACAAAGTGAAATGCTACATAATTATTTTTCAGCAATGTCCTGAAGACTTATTAATACCTATTTTTTAAGATTTTAAGAATGACATTCTCTCTAATTTATATACTGTCCTAGTCTTAATGCAACAAACAAAAAATAGGATCATAATGCAGCACACTTTGTGATACATGCATGTTTTCCTCTGAACAGAAAATCAACTTTTAGTTAAAGAATGTGACATGAGGAGCTACAGAAACAACAGTAGATTCATATATTGGATAGACATAACAATAGTCAGCTGAATAGTCCGCTTTCATCTTTTGGGATTTTGAAAGCCACTGTAGCCTTAAATTTTAACCTGAAGAGAAAATTTATAGAATATTGTCTAGTTTTCCTCATTTAAAATTGAATTAGCCATTATAGTCAGCAAGCTTCCCACCCCATACAAGTAAATAAAGAAATCTGTATCCATTCTAATTTAAAAACTCTAATCTTCATTAAAAACATAGTTGATTTCATTAGAGTTCCATCTATTACATGCTGTAATGATTTAATTGTGCCTATTAGATCCACAGTATTCCTAGAAATGGAGGAGTTGCAGCTGGAGGATTGTACCGCTCTATTCTAGGTAAATTGTGAAGGAGAAAAGAGGCAAGATCTCAAACCAAGTATTCCAATATGACAAATAACTCTTCTTCCTGGGCTTCGCTTTTGTAGAAATGAGAGAAGCATTTAACTCTCCTACTCTGCAAGTAGCTGAAAATGTACTGCATATTTTAATAATGACATCAAATAACTTGCTAATTTGAGATACTTTAGCCAGCTGTGCGTCCTAGTGAGAGACAATGCATGAGCCCTCTCAAGTATCCACAATACCGAATATGTTCCTTGATAATATCATTAAGGCATGATGACATGTAGCAAGCAATTGCGGGCAAAGGTCAATAACCTGATCCATTTATACAACGAATGCCTGTTAAAACAGTGTTTAAAGAACAATTGAATGATTGATGACCATAAGCTCTGTGTTGGCCATGATGTGCCGCATGCATATCCAGCATGTTCTGCAAAGCACCACACGCCCCTCTTCTGCTATGGGTTGGACTGGGGGAAAACCGTGTTTTGCTAAAACAAAAGCAAAACTGTTAGACAAAAATACTGAAAACAGTAATTGAGTTAACAAAGCTCTGAAGACAAATTTGTTAGCACTGGGCAGTATAAATAGGCAATGCTTCTGATCCAACTGAACACAGCTCGGTTTGGATATGAAATGCTCACGGCAGAATTGACAGCAAACATCCTCTGAGCTCCATGACACACTGGGTGAAAAAAACAACAACAAAAAAGTGACCACCCTACAGATCTCTATCACTGATTTTTAAAATACTTTCTTTCATTTTTAATTCCAACTGAGGTATAAAAATGCAGTTTCAATTGACATACATTTGAATCCAGCCACCTTCAAAAGTCATTGTCAAAATTCACAGGCACCATTTGTTGCGTTAAGAAAAAAGGGAGGCGGGTCATTTCCAAAATACTTTTGTTGTTTTAATCTGCCAGCGACCATTATTCTATCAACAGAGTGTTGCACACTTCTCAGAATTCAGCCCTCTTTTCTGAAGAGTAATTAACCTAACAGCTTCTTGCAAGTCATTTTTCTGTCTCATCAGAAAAGCACGGTGACCTGTATGTTTTGTAGGACAGGCACGCTTCCCAAAATTGTCATTTGGCCTCTTCACAGAATTAATTATCTCATTCGAAAGTGACCACACTCCACTTTCTGTGACCAAAACTGTTCTTGAAAATCATTAAAATATATACATGATCACAGAAATAACAAAATAAACACGATCCATTCAAAGCATTTGATATTTTATAACTGTAATATTTCTGCAAATGCACCGAGACCACACTGTGCTGCTGATGTGCACCCTCCAATTAAAGAGCACTTCTGCTCACAAGCCAGTTCCTCGTGGAGGTGTTAAGTGGCATTCACCAGAATCAATGATATAAAAATAAACTCCCTGCCATTTTGCTGCATCCACAAACAGGTGTGGCCTGATCTTTTACTAAGACAAAAAGACACACAGGGACTGTATCTCAGCATGAGTCACAAAACAAAATTACAGTCCTGTGCTGCACTTCCTAAAGAGACTTCCTAAAATATGATTCCTAAGCCAGGGGCAGAAGACGGTGCTGCTGGTTAGAACAGCTGGGAGCTGGAACCACTGCCCAGCAGAATCCCTTCTGTATCTTGGTACAACAACCAAACCTATCACCAACTTGTTTTAAGGAAACAAAGTTCCACGCTGAAAAGCACTTTGTGACCGCTGTTGGAGCTCCATTAATCCCACAGAACTGCAGAGTTTGTGTGATGCAATAAGCAGAGCTATACTGGAATTCTATTTAAGAAACATATGTATGAAGACTCATCACTTTTTTTTTTTTTTTTTTTTTTTTTTTACCAGCAATCCCTCATCAATGAGGAACACAGCTAAAAGAAAGCAGAAAATGGTTAAAGCAACAGTGAGCTGCACAATGATTACTTTCCCATCTCACCCTTGGCAATGATGGAAGTTCAGTCTGCTCATTAACACACACACGCAAAAAAAAACTGATAAAGAAGGATGCCAAGTGCTCAAAGCTTGTTTAAGTTTTGAAAGCCAACAGCAGTTGACTTACTAAAGGAACCCATCCTGTCTCCGCCCTGTTTGGCTCAGTAGTTGAAGCCTCCTCTGCCTACATCTTTTAATCATTCATACCAGAGAAGATTTTTTGCCACTAGACACCAGAGGCACATCACACTTCTCACTCCAAGGGTACAAAGCCATTTTCAGGGAGTCAATCTATTTGCTGTGTCCCATCTTTAGAAGTCAGGTTTTCATCCATCTTGCCCTATCAAGGAGATCAACCTGTTTCCTTTTCCCATGATACAATCCCATTTCTTCCCATCCCCCTGTCCACCTGCTCCCATCAGCTCCTCCTGTACCCTCTGTCTTGTCAACCACAATGTGAACAAAGCCCTGTAGCCTGTTGGTTTCATTATGAACTGCAAAACCAGAGACTCATGGTTTCCAGAGGGAAAATTGAGACAGAGGAATGTTACGGTTCTTCAGCAAGTCAGAAAAAAGCAGTGACAATTATCTCCCTCCTGATTTCCAGTTTCTTAGGAAATCATCTGCTGTAAGACTGTGAATTTTTGATTTCTGTGAAGAACAGAGGAGGAAGGTTTTTTGGGAGTGTCACTGCTCCCTTTTCTCTCTTTACACACCCACCAACAAAACAGAGCAATGCCCATCTCCGTCAGTGCCCCTAATATGCTGCAGATGTTTGAATGTTAGCAAGATTCCACACGTCAAAATAAAACAGTTGAACATTTCCCTTGTAAAAACAAACAAACAACCCACAGTTTGCGGGAGCTAGGACCCTTACTCTTTGCACTCTTACATGCTCTCTGAAGATGCAGGAAGAAGCGCAGTTTGCCTCTCCCAGCATTATCGGCACAGAAATCGGTATCTCTGGCTCTGCCCACACTGGGGAGCAGCAGAGAGCCCGAGCTCGGGGCTTGGGGCTGCAGGGCAGGGGCTCACTGCAGAGCCAACACCAATAACATCTGAGACCTGCAGTGAAGGTACGCTTGCTTGTGCAGATAACTCACAGCTTCTCTCTACATTAAAGCACGCTACAATTTGTTGGGTTTGCTTTTTTTTTTTTTTTTTTTTTTCCCCCTTTTTTGGCCTAGGGAAAAATCTACCTTCACTTTATTAATAGTGAATTCAAATGGTTTTTCTCCTGCAATTTAACAACTTTTTTTTTTCTTTCCTGCACAGAGACCAGATATTCTTCTCTCTCGATCACTTCAACATATTTGTTCTGCATTATTTTTTCATTCGCTGTTATCCCGGAGGCTCTCAATGTTTAAATAGCTCGCTCCCTCCCTCCCAAGAAAAGCTGTGCACTAATATCGATCAACTTAGGCTGGAAGTTACTATAAGGCATTTTTCAATAATCAGCCTGGCTGTTCTGAGAGCGCCTTGAATATAACCCTTAGGTAAACAGCATAATACACAAGGAACATTTCCTCAGCAAGCACATCTCTGCAGACGGCTGCTAATGTTCTGCCAAAGAAGTTGATGCTGACTTTATACTGTGCAGGTCACAGGCAAGTCACAACAGCTAATGACATCCTTATTCCTATGCACAGAATTTAGTCTTCACAGGAGACTTGTGCATTTAACAACCTGATAGCTATATGCCCTTCAAACAAAGGATCAGATGGTAAATAATCACTTAATGAGTAACAATTTATTTTTACTAAAAAAGAAGAAAATAATCACAAACAAAATCCCACTCTTCTGAGAAGACAAAACCTGTAGCTGGACAAGGTTTGGCTATGTAAAGCATCCTACTCAGTGAATTACAGTGAATGGGAACTCTCACCTGGCTGAGAGGAAAGCAAGAAAAAATAATTAGAAGCTAAATAATTAAAAATAAATTATAGGAAAGTGATGATGTGTGCATACTTTATGTGAAGAAATATGCTTGCCTGCAAGGATAAGTAAGCTACTCTAAATATCCTTGCCTGCAAGGATGAGTAAGCTACTCTAAATTCTTCAGCCTTCCTTTAATTCATCCCTGTCTTAAAATTCCAGTCTTATTCTACTTTTTACACTGCTTCATTAATCAAAAATTGGAGAGAAGAGTGGTTGGAATGAAATACTTGAAATCATTCATACTTTCTGCCTTACGTAGTCACATTCACTTGGTACTTCACATAGTACTTAATTCTAAAATGAAAAACAGAGAGAGTTTCAAGTTCTGCTCTTAACTCTGGAGCATCCAATTGCCCTGTGTTGTTTTTCTAGCTGTTAGGAATCCTTAAAAGAAAAGTTTGTGTAAACTGAAAGGGCAAAATTGTCAAAGGTAAAAATAGCTCTTTGCACACTGTAAAACCAGTGATGTTCACACCCATCAGTGGGCGAAAGATAAACATCATATAAGTAAATAACACTGAAATAGATGGCTCCTATGAATCCTGGAGACAGCACAAACTGTTTTGTTGTTTTAAAAAAAGATGAAGTATAAGCTAAATCATGTGACTTTAATGACAATTTCTGAAAGTACTTTCAGATCAACATCTCCACCCGAGAGTCCAAGCAAAGCTCACTGCATGCAGCTGTATGCAATGCCCTGCTGGCATTGCCCTCAATACTGTCCTCTCTTCCTACCATGGAGTGAGTTGTACAGTGGCCATCAATAGTGACAGCAAAAAGGGGAGTATAAGACACCAAAGCTTTGGGGATCCCTATATGCTCTGCCTGGGGATGCACTTGGGGGCAGACAGAGAGCTGAGGTGCATTAAGTTCAGCTCTCTTTGCAGCAAACAGATGGTTGAGAACAGCACATAGCTTGCTTCTCTCTCCACATAGAATCACCTTAACCATCAAGAATAAATGGGGTTAGAGTAATTCAGGAAGAATTTGTACTATGGCAAATGCAATTCAGTGCAGGTAAATGCAGGATAAAAAAATGGAAGATAAAAGATTCCAAAAGAAAGCCTAGACAATAGGGGAAAGTGTTCAGAGGCATAACGATTGAAGAGAGATTTAAGTGTCCTCTTGGGTTATGAAAGTCTTAAGCTAATGGATAACTGCAGTGGGAAAACAGTGCTGCATGGTGAGCTACATAACTAGAGGAATATAAAGCAAAAAATCTGGTAAACGAGACTGACTGGAAGTCTTACCTATGGTACTGCATCTAGCATGGCTCATCCTGTGAAATCAGTACAGCAGGAACTCTGCAGAATGGCAGAAATGAGAGCCGGATACAAGAGCTGTGAGGGAACAAACCTATGAAGCACATTTATGCCATGTGGCACAAAGACCAGAGCCTCACCTGGAGCACAAGGATGTATACACGTTTCGCAGCCTGCTGCAATCAGCCCCATGCCATGCAGAAGCTGCAGCCAGCACTGCTCTGCTGCAGTACTCTGCTTCCGATCGCATCTTATGAGAAAGCAGACAAGAAGCCAACAGGGAAGATCTATGCAGGGTCACACAGATGCCTTTGCTGTGAACATATGCTCTCACATAAGATGAAAAATATTTGAAGAGCAGACAGAAAGGACAGACAGACCATAATACCCACAGACAGGACAGCTTTCCTTATCCTTAAAAAAGAACAAAAAATATATCAACATCAAATTATGTGAGGCAACAAGCATGTTCTATGCTTTGAGACAGGGAACAAAACAAAACAAGAAAGAAAAATCCCCACTGTATCCTGCAAGCTGGGAAGTATACAGTCATCTGCAAAAGGGGAAAAACTTCCATAGTAAATACAAATTATGTTGCTCAGCTCTTTAAAACAGTGTCTGTTCAAATTATTTCAGGACGTGGTTGCTACAAAGTACATTCAATCATAACTTTACACTTTGGAATGACTTCAGCACAGCCATTTGGAATGCTGAAGCTTGCTCAGAGCACAGTATGCTTGTACTGAGCTCTCCCCGTCCCTGTGCCATTTGGCTCTACCCAAACACCTCCTCCTGCAGCCCCTCAGCAAAAGGAGGTAGGGTTGAGGGAGAGACACTGAATAAAGGTGCTGCCCATCCCCCTACAAACTTGTATGTTCAGAGATCCCATGTAGAAACTAAGTCTTGCAGTGTGCGGGGTCTGATTCATCACTTGGCACGATGTCAGAACTCTGATGTGTCCCAAGTACTGTGTATTAAAAATTGGCTACAATTTGCAATGTAGACCATCTCAAATTTAGAACATAAAGAGTGAGAAAGGTAAGAATTTTCAAAACAAGGAGTGAAGCCTTACACAATTCCAGAGCCTTGCAATCAGAGAAAGATGTAGGGCAGGGGACACTTCTAGGGCACTTCCCCAAGGAAGCTGCAGAAAATCAAGACGCAGTTACCAAAAATTAATTCCAAGTTCAACTGGGTACAAAACCTGAAGTGAGAAATATGCAATCTGTTTGATCTCTCCTTAAATTTACTTAACGCCTTTATTAAATTAACAACTTCTGGCCTGAAAACTCATGCTTGGTTACCAAGCTCAGCACACTGCTTTGCAATGGGAGCCCTGAATTCCAGAATTAAACCAAGTCAGCTCAAAAGAGAGCTCAGTGAGTCTAATCCATTACAATTCTGCAGTACAACAGTATCACCATACTCACTCCAGAGCTTATCCCTCCTCCACACAGATGGAGCCCACCCAATGTCTTACCACAGCTCCAGGCCCCATCCTGCCTTCTCCTGGATGGAGATGGCTTATCCTCCCATCACTAACGGACATCTGACCTTAGCCGCTGGGCTTTGGGGAATATCAAGTTGTTGCAACAAAGGTATGCTTGCAGGTAATTTTTAAAGAAACATGTTGTGAGAATGCTTTTACAACCTCCACCTCTATACCTACTCCATCCTAAAATCCATTTCTCACTATCGCTTCTCCAAAAGACAAATTTATATATATAAAACCACTAGCAGGAATCCCCTATTGCCTTCACAATAAAGCCAGTCAGAGGCAAGATTCTTTCTCACAGATCTTATCCCTCTAAGCCATCAGACTGACTAAACCACTATCCTTTGATCAATAGGTAGCTAAGTGAGAATTTTCAGGAAAAAAAAAGAAAAAAAAAAAATCACAATAAAAACCTTAAAGCAAAATAAAGTTGCTTCCTTATTACACAAAGGCCTTACTGCCCCCAAACTAGAAAAGAAATGGGAGTTTTGTTTCACTTTTATTTTTCTGTGTTTTAGTTCAGAACTTTTTCAGCCTGGATGGAAGACAGAGTCAGTAGTGAGAGTAAGAGCTAAGAAAAGGCTGAGCAAGTGGTCAGCTGTGAGAAAACAGTGAACTGTGCACTAAATATCAGCATTCGGTCATAGTTAAATGCGCTAAAAAGCAGGGATAATTAACCCTCTGCAAATGTAAATGCGTTTTATCTAAGTAAAGGCATGCTAATACAAACAATGGTTTTACCTGCAGCATAGAAAGGGGAAGGATTCGTTTAGCCCTATTTTAAACTGCCCGTGCTGAAAGAAAAACCTGAGCCATGAAGTAGTTTCATATGAGAAACTGAATTTGGACATCAGACTTCTGAGATCCTATTATAGCAATCACCAAGCGTTAAAAAGACAAAACATCTTTTCAGAGACCACTGCCAGACAGCAAAGAAAATGACTCTTTAATAATATTGGATCAATTTCCTAGCTAACCTGCCCCTAGTGGAAACAACATAAGACAGGTTCCCAGAGAGTCAGCATTAATGATGGGGCCATGCAATGATTATCATATGCTTCCATGGACATAACAAAATTGCCTGGGGCAACTTTCATATGAGGGCTGGATTGCAAGCTGTCTGTCTTGCTCCTTCCCTCTTGCCTGAGCCATCTCCTATGCCTTTTTTTCCTTCCTGTTAAAGAGGTAAGGTTTCTTACTGTGGTACAGAGTACGTGTTCAAATGTATTATGGAAGAAATAGCTGATTTACTTGGAGCAGTTGAGACACTTAAGAGAGTTGGGCTCAGTTGCTGGCTCTATAGACAATGTGCAACCTGATCCTGAGGAGGTCACTGGATGGTTTTTACATGATCTTCAGCAGCCCACTCTGCTGTGCTCGGAGCAAACATCAAGCTTACATCAGTCAGCTGCTCACAGCCCTCCTTACAGGCTCCCACTCTTTTCTGGACTCATGGGGTTGGGGTTCAGCAGCACACTGTTAGAATTATTCTGTTTTCCATGTGAAGATGTCTCACTCCCAGAGACTTTGTTGTGCAGGCAGAGCAAGCTCAAGTTTGCTTATGAAATCCTGCACAGCCAATGTCCACACTGTGTTCAAACCCCATCTGAAATGAAGAACAATAATATGCCTGAACTCAGGGGTGCTGAGGATAAATGGCCAAGTGTGGATGAGACAGACTACGTAAGTACTCATGTAGCCAGATTATTTTCAATAAAAGCAAGCATTTTTGTCTCAAAATGCTTTGGAGCAGGATATAATAAAAATATTGCATTAAAAAGTCCACAGAGAAGATTTAAGTGCAGGATTATACATGGGCCATAGTGCTGAATCTAACTAAAGCATGCATGTGACATTTGACTAAAGCACATGTCACTTACAGTACTGATACTGAGACAGTTTAGATTTTTAGAAAGTATTTCCATTCAGCTAACAGAAACATTTATAGACTTACTCATATATTTCATGTGCCTTGAAAAGCCCAAACAAGCTTAGTGGGTAAGTTTTGGCCCAGCTGTTCATGAAGGAAGCAATAGTTACTCCAGTGCACTCTCAAGATTCCCTCAAATACAAACAGAAAAGCCTCAATCAGCCCCTAAATGCCCAAGAGACAATAACTGCAATTTCAAATGTAACCCCAGCACCACTTGCTTCAGTTTCTATTGCTTTCCATGAAAAAGAGTCCTTCCTTTTTTGTACCAAGAGGAGCAGGGAACATTTTGCTCACTTAAAACAAGCTTTTCTTAGTAAGATTGCAGTGTACCAAGCTTTTTTTTTTTTTTTTTTTTTTTTTTTTTTTTTTTTTTAAAGTATGATCCCATCTGTATTACAAACAGAATCTGGCAGCTATCATCTGCACAATTAAGGAAGCTGACAGTATCACTGAAACACCATTTTAGTGCCACTCAACCGACCTAAGTGTATCTTAAGACCTGGCGCTTTTCAAGTAACTCCAACATACTCCCAAGCATTAAAGAGATACGAAGCAAAATACAATAAAACAACCAATAATTACTACAAACACAATACACGTATGAACTGGAAGCAAAGCCATATCTGAGCACTAGTGCATTCTACTAGACAAGCCTAAAGATGGGACAATGCTGATATAATTTAATTCAAAGAAAAATATTTCTCTTTTGGAAGAACATACAAAGAAATGTGAAAAAATACATACTAGAGAAACCCCAGCTGTACTGTCTTACACAACAGGAATATTCCAATTTAAAAAATAAATTAAAAAAAAGCAGCAAGCAGAAAGTCTTCTCGTTTTGCAGTGCCATCAATATTTTTTTTTCATTAAATGCAACCTATAAAGCTACAAAAGTATCTCATTTTTTTTTCGCATTTTTCCTATCACTTAGTTGTTTTGTATTGCAGTAGAATGCTGAATTGGACATTTATATTTTGCAGTTAAACCCAAAAAGGTAGCAGCATCACACTTAAAATATATATATTGGGTAGAAAAGCAAAACCATCTCCGCACATAGTCATTTCTACTTGTGTTACTTTAGTGACTTGCTTTTCAAATTGCACATGCTCTATACACTTAGTATAGCTTAAAATATTTTTTCAACAATCAGTGTCACAAGTTGGCAAACAACAGCAGAAACAAAAACAGTTTCTCCTGACATTACTGTTTTCTGAGCTTGTGCTCACAGCACCTGCATTCTGGAGTTTAGCTCGCAGCTCTGTCCCATACCCGAGATGCCATCTAACTGTGCATCTAACTCACAACACAGGGACAGTGGCTTCCTTCCCTTGTCTGGCGACATTACTCAGAGCTGGGACCAGGGGCTGACTACCGTGGCAGGCTCGCAGAGCTACTCTGGCCCTTTAGCCTTGCAATGGGCTGGACACCAGCCTGCTCCCTGCACAAAAGACACAGGAGTGTGACTTCCCTGTGGGTCTTATTAAACAGCAGAAAAAGAATGAAAACTAAACCCAAGGAGGTAGAGGAGGGAGGGGTAAAGTACCTTAGTGTAAAATTAAGTGCAATAAGCAAGCATTCAAAGAGCAAAAACACTGTAAAGTCCCCTAATCACTTTTACCAATTGAAATTTTAACCTGGGAGAAGACAATAAAAAACACAGGGACGAGGAACTGAGAACAGGACAAGCTATGCTTTATTGTTTTAAATATCATCAGTCTAGCTTCTAAGCAACAGACATATGAAATGCTTCAGATGGTGAAGGGAAGCACGCAGATTTCTGCATCTCACTTTCAATCCTAGGCAACAAATAATGGCACAGATAAGAACTGTTATATGAGATGCTCACATCTTTGTTTCAGTTTAGAAAAAGCAGCTTTACAGACAATGCTGGGGATCAACAGAAGTCTGAAAATGACACAAAATGAAAAATCCAGGTACAAGTGACAGGGTACAGGTGGCTATTAGCAATATAGTAAAATATGGGACAGTGGGGATTAATGTTCTTGCCTTTCAACTCTGCAAGTATTAAGCCATACTACAGCAAAAGTTAGTTTGTACTTCTAGTAACACAGCTCCAAATCTGCCCAAGGATTTGAAGGGCAAGAGGCCACAGGACTGAGGTGTGCAGGCAGAGCTGCAGAAGAAGCCTGTGTCAGACGTGTCAGCACTGTGCAGGCCTGGCCAGTGTTAAGGGCTTTCCTTCGCAAGCTCTAGTTTCGCACACACAAGAAATATGCAGGAGAATCACCAAGCACCTATGAAACTGAAAAGTCTAAGCAACAGCTAAACATTAATCCTGCACGGGGGTACTGATGGAAAATAACCTGGCTGTCTCCTCTGTGTGTCCTGAAGTTCCTGCATGGAGTCGGGGTCCCCACAGAGAACACAATCAGGGCCGGCTCTGCAGCTAAGCTGTGCTTTTCCACCTGGGAAACTTGGGCTTGGCTTTCCCTTGTGGTCTCTCTCCCAGGGTTAGAGAGAAGGATGGAGAGAAAGCCCTAATGTTGCCTGACAGCAGCCCCTTGGGGCAAAATGAGCTCTGAGGGTTCTGGTGGGGTGCAGAAGCTGTGGACGCATTGGGGTAACTCAGGAGAAACAGATTTTCCTTACCCTATGAAAAGGGAACTAGGAGAATGCTCAGCATGATAGTAAAGCAAACGCTGATTTCTTTTTTATCTCCTCTATGCATCAAATTTCCTTTTACCAAACCACCTACTTCTTTCCCTTTAATGACTAGCATGAAAATAGCTATCTTTTCTTAAGAGCACTGTAAACTGAATGACCCTCCTATAAAAAGCACTGGATTTATAGTGTTAAAAGACACAGTCCCAGAACCGTACTTCTGTTTACTTGAGAAGTATAAACCATTACCCGGAAAACAGAGAGGCCTTTTACAGAGACTGGAAAACAAATGGTATAAAAGCATTAAGATCTACATATCTTTCCTTCCCATACATTCAAAGCCATCAATCATACATAATCCAGAACATACGAGGTGCAAAAGTGCTAAAAAGGGCCCATTAAAATACAAGTCTTTCCAGGTGTACCACCCAATCACTAGAACTAAACGCAGAGCAAAAACAGCTCCCATTTATACACACAATACCATTAGTGGCAATTTATCATGTCTTCTTAAAGTGATATATAGCACGTTATGAAATTGCTCATTAACTCTCCCAGCAAAAGCTCAGCATGCCCCCATGTACTCAAGTGACTGTAATTGGCATTTCAGAGACCTTAGCTTAGAATTCATTCTTATTTATAAAGCTCAGCTTCCATAACCACCTTCACGTGCTTTTTGTAATATCGTTAACTTCGCATTTCTGAATGAGTTTTCCTCTCCATGCAACTCTTTCTTTTCACCTTCCAAACAAAGTATTTCAATTAGGTTTCTTCTGCTGCTTTCCTCATCTTCTTTCAAGAAGATCTATAAAAAAACCAGGTCTGTGCTTTACTATAAATACAGAGACTTCATTAAAATAGTGTTATAATAAAACAGTAGAACCACAAATTTCAGATTTTCTTTCAAATGGTAAAATACCTGAGATCAGGATCTTAATCCTACCATGTAAGTACTGTTGGTTACATAGAACCGCACTTGCAAAGCAGTTCAGCACATGCAAACACTGCAGCCTGTGTTTGAGTCCTGTGTCTCCAAACAGGACTCAATGTCAGGGCTGGCTAAGGGCCAAGCACAGCTAACCTCACACACATTATGCTAGCACTGTCACACCCATGCCTTGCAGTCACTGCAGGATGACTTTTCAGCCAAAGGCCTTGCTCTCCTTTCCCTGGGAAGACAAGTGTCTCTGTTTCATTCTCCATCTAACAGACCAGTGCTGCCTTGATGCGGAAGCCTTGAAATTACTACAAACCTTTCCCTTTTCCCATTTAATCCCATTTAAGTCTTTCTACTGCCTGTCTGATAACAGGTGGTAAGGTTCACTGTCACAGGCAGAAATGTACAGAAATGTATTACAACAGATAAGCTTCCATGGGGGGGTGGGGTAGGGAAATACCGCTCAGCAGGCAAAAGTCAGTGAGAAGGAAATTCCCTCTGAGAGTGTCTGTTGCTTTACGGGTTAATACAGGGGTTCTCAAACCATTTCATAATTGCATCACTTCTTAATAGAAGACTGACTTGCTGACACCTTTCCATTTGCAGTTGTCAGGACCACCTGCCCTCCCCATTTGCAACTGCATTACATTCCTGTGACATCCTAGAAGAGCAATGCCTGGCTAGTAATCTATTTTATCTTATGGCAATTTCGCAGGCTGAGACAATGAGAAGGGCTTGCTCCTTACTGCTCACTATTACTTTATGCAGGAACTGATATTTATGAACAAAGCTGAAAACTCAAGTCATTGTAATTTTTTGATTCCCCATCACAGACAGAGCTGCACAGAAGGAGCTGCCCCTGTATGGCACACTACCTACCTCTGCTGTGACTGCTTATGGACAGCCACTCTGGACATGGTCCTCGTGACATCCTAATTAGCCCAGTGCTTTTGGTATACAAAAAACCCTGTGGAAGGTTCCTCTGAAGTAAAGGACCAAAATGACTGCAAATAGAAGAACCCTGTTTATGCTTCTTTAAAACTTTAAAGTCCAATTCTAATATGATCCCATTGTTAATGCTAAAAGATACAAAAATATTAAATCCACAATCACTTAGATAGTATCTTCAATAGCTCATTCACAAATTAATTGGAGTATGTCATCCTTTGTAGTGCGCAGACTATTATTTCTGCCAGGTGCACTGGCAAAAGCAGTATTTGCCTCATGCATTAGGCAGTAATTCTCCCAGTAGAG
The DNA here is from genome assembly GCF_019232065.1 of Centrocercus urophasianus. Lineage (NCBI taxonomy): Eukaryota > Metazoa > Chordata > Aves > Galliformes > Phasianidae > Centrocercus > Centrocercus urophasianus. The sequence continues at coordinate 8,532,424 of NW_024884722.1, forward strand.
AACATTTTCCTCTGAAGAACTTATTACAGACTTAGAAGTGAGGCTTATTCAGATAGAAGCTGTACTGTCCTAGGCATGACACAATATTTTTTGATAAAACCAAGTCCAGCCACTGACAGCTGGAAACCAAAGGAGAGATAGCAGATATGCCTTTGAGGAAATCTTATTCTAGTCTTTACAAACAAAAGCCAGGACTCGGAGACAGAGTGACCTTACCATGATTATTGGGGATATATATACAGTAATTAAAGTATCTAGCGTATTCATAGCATACAAAATCAGAACACATTTAATACTGAAAGGAGAAAACGTCATACCAAAACCTAAGAACTATGTTCAGTAACTGCTGCTGAATTTTCATTCCCTTTTTGCTCCTGTGACCTGTTTGACAGTATTTTTGGGAAACACGCACACTTCCTCAGGTAATCAGAACAAAGCCCCCCAGAAGCATGACACAAAGCAGCACACAGAACAAGTAGATCTTAACATGGTGGTAGAATTGGAAAATAATAGTTTTATTGTGTCCAGATAAGTTAGCATTTTTCTGCACAGCTCTTGAGATTGTTTTCGGATGTTTCTCAAAGCAATTTCGCTGCTACCATAATAACACATCTCCCAACAAAAGGTCTCTTTGCTGTTTCTTATGAGGTCAGTAAACCAATGGCTTGCTGGACATTTCATTCTGGCACAAGTCTCCCAGAAAAACTTCAGGTTCTTGGAAGTACTTTTCCTCATGAACATTAGAGTGGTTATTCAATACTTCTGCCTCCAGCACTTCCTACTCAAGCATCTTGGAGTCTTCAAACTAACCCTGACTCATCCCGAATATCGAAGGGCTAAAGAACAACTATTTAAAATACCTACACAGGCTACTATGGAGCAGTGGTTTTGGAGAGTTTACACAAGTCTTAAAATGTGGTAAAAAACACATGCTGAACTAGTATCTCAAGACTTTCAGAACAGCACTTAATGTGCAGCTTTACCAGAAAAAGTCAAGTGCATTGGTGTGGTAGTCAACATCCTTCCTTCTCCAGCTGATGAGCACACATGTAGCTGCTCTTTTTCTTCTGTCACATCCACATTCATCAGTGGAACAGAAGTATAAATAAAACAATAAGGTTGCTTCTTAGTTTACTACAGTGAAACATGAACAGCACATACTTTATTTTGAGCTTCATTCTTTCCCAATGTTCTTTTCATGCAAATACATGAAAATAAAATAAAAACAAAGACAACACTGTTTCAAAGGTGGTGCCCAAAAACTTAAGTTATACCACAAAAGCAAGACCAGAGAATTAGGTGCATACTCCGACAGTCCCATCCATATACCTGTTTGTGAACTGCAGAATGCCCATCTCTGGAGGAACCTTTCAGTGTTTATATTTTGCACCATCAGGAATAAGGGACTACTACCGCTTTCACAATAGAATTTGTGGGCAATCTGAATTCAGAGTTTCCACAGCATTGGCTCAAGACACCACTGTCTTCCTGATTTTCAAATTCCCCTCACAAACCAGCTCAGCATCCTTTCCATGAGTTCCTTATTTCGCCCGTGAACTCGGAGACAGTTTTTTCTTCCAGGTGTTCAGGACTGTGACCCGGATATGTCCCTCATTGCTCAAAGGCTCATCTTTGTTTTACTGTGGTATCTATCAATGTTTTGTCATTTGTTTACCCAGGACAGCTCAACTCAGATGGAGCACTGGGTTTTCAGCAAGGTCCTGCTTTTGTTACCCAATTTTCCAGCTGGTTTAACAGAGGCCCAAGGAAGCCAAGTGACCTGCCCAGGTCAGGCAGCATCGGTGGCTCGGAACAGATTGGGGCCTGTGATCCTCCTGGCTCCACACCCTGAGCTGAGCCACACTCCCTTTTACGCATTGTTCTGCACTAAGGATAAATTGTGTCAACTTCTCCTTCTTGGCTACAGATATTAAAGAAAAGCCCCCAATAGATTCATTTATACAGTTGTTCCACTTCTGAGTACAAGCCTAAGCTATTTGGAACTCATTAACATTCACACAACAATGCATCCAAGTGTATTTTTTCCTGCACCTTCTCTTCTTTCATTACAGCTACTCCACTAGCAGCCCAGTCGCCTGATCTTTCTCTTAAACTCAATGATCTGGCAAACATTTCTACCTCAAGTGTTCATATTTCCTCTACTACTTCCTTGTGGAAGAAGGAATGCAATTCATTTGCCACTTGTGCTTTGTCAAATTTTAATTGTTATTAATTTTCCACCTAACCACTTCCACCGAGATTTCAGCCTATTTACAGCTTCATTTATCATGGGATTTCCATTCCCATCACACAAAAACAGCCTACTGTTTACAGCTGTTACACAAGTAAAGATGCTTGTACAGACCTGGTATTACTACCGAATACTTTTTCACTTCATAACATGTAGGCTATAAAAATGAAAAACATGTTTCAAAATACACAAGATCAGGAACGACAGAATTCAAAGGTTTGACTCTGGCTCTTCTGAGATGTTGAATAATTTTCTTAGGCTTTCTAAATCTCACTTTGACTGTAAAACTCCGAATATCCTACTTTATACAACTGAACTCAAAGTAACTGGTTAAGGTTTGCAAAGATGGAAGTTGTTAAAAGGCTATTCCGCTGGGGACATATACTTGCTAATATAGCCTCCCTCTTAAATTCCAGCTGAGCCACGTTTTGCTTCAGACCGAAAAATGGGTTTGGAAAGGTACACATGCTTTTTATCTATAAGACTAATGTACTCCTAGAGTAAGGCTGAACAATTTCCTTTAAGCTTTACTTCCTCGAATAAATCCACTGGACCAACATTTTAAATTCCATTTGTATTTCAAACCAAGGATTTTGACAACAAAGGGAGTCTAATATTACTATTTCAGTGGTATTTCAGGAAAAAAAAAGTACATACAAAATGGTACTTTGGTTACGGTTAGGCCAAATCACTTTACTAAGTGTCAGAGCAGCCTTTTCCTTTATACATGTAATTTTTTTTTCCTTCAGAATAACTAGATTCACTATTACTAGATAAATATCTGATTTGTGGCAAGCAGGTGCAGGATGTAGATGTCTAGCTATGATATATTATTAGTTCAAAATTTACTTCAAAACTAACATACTTTACCTGAAAATACTAAAGATATTTCTGTCAACATCAGTTTAGGCCACTTCTGTAATTATGTTAGCCTCTGTAGACAGAAATCTAAAAGAACCTTGCATCCTTATTTTTTCATCCATCCTTTGAGAACAAATCTGTACATTAATATGTCCAAAATCCATTTACATTGGTAAAAGCAACTCATTCATGCTGAGCCTGCTTACTCTCCTTTCAGTCACAACATAATGCATATTTACATATATACATTTAATCCATAAAATACCACAGATAGTCCTACTTCCTTTAGTGAATTCTAGCCAATACCCAACCGGATAATTTATGTCTGCTATTATCATTACTTTGGCTTTCCTTAAACTCTGTTATTTATGTCCCTAATGATGTTGTCAGCTAGTTGCCCAGTTTATCAAATTCACCTAACCCCCCTAAACATGCTGTCTAGGGAGGAATTTTTGCTCTGTCAGGTAGACGGACTAGATTCCTAGTGGAAGTCACTCATCACAAATTTTCATGTTTCCATAAAGGCAGTTTCTGAACAATCACAACTCTCTAAAATCCTGTCAGTATTATTAAAGAATACTTTATTCAGAATGGATCTGCGCAGCATTCCTTTACATTTGCTGTGTGCTTATCTGTGGCTTAGATATGGTTCTTTAGCAGTATTTGCATGAACAGAAGCTGTCATGACATTGCACTTAGCAGGCAAGTGGACATGCTGGGGCCTGAATCAGAAACACTCAAAGCCAAGCCAAAGAGCCCACACTATCAAAAGCATTGGGGTGCTTTATTTAGCTTTGTGCTTAGAGACATGAACTTTAGGGTGCAAAATGCTCCCTGCACTTCTCCTATTGCTACTTCAAGGGCTGCGTCATGATGCTCACAGCAAGAATCACTGAGTGCTTGGTGAATATGGACCAGTTACCAGCCACGTATCATCTTTTAAAGATCATGGGGATCAATGAGTCTTTACAGGTTCAAAACGCTATTTTGGAGTTTTGTTTTAAGTGGTTAAAATAAAACAGGAGAATAAAAAGAAGAAATATACTGGGTTGGGAGGCTTTGAATAAGAACTGATTCAGAGTACCGTTTTTGTTTGAGATGGCTCATGTGCTGACTGAACACAATATGCTTAGAGAACATTGTAAAAAAAAAAAAAAATACAGGAAAATGCAAGAATGCTGAAAACCATACAGAAAAGCTATGATAACTTATCACATTTCCACTTTCCAAAATGCACTGCAATAGGCAGTAATTTCTATGGATCCAAAACCTTCCATTCAAGATGCTCAATGACTTTGTCTCTCCTGCTAATGTATTCCTCGGGGAAGGTGCTATCCAGCAGCCCCCCCTATAGTTATTGTTCAGAAGTCATTAACCCACAATTCTTTTCAACTCTTGGTAATTATGATGTTAAAAAAGGAAAAGTTTTGCTGCTAACAGTTGCAACAATGTATTTACTTGCCACATGCGATGGAAATCTGATAAACAATATCTGTGCACTCCATCTGTTACACTGGATTGATCCGCAGATGAGATTCTTTTTAGAAACCTGCTTACCCCTGCTGGTGCTGCAAGCTTGAAAGAGAAAAAACACTTTCTTCTCCTTGTTCTCTTGTGTGGTGGTCGACCCTGTCTTCCTCTCCATTAGAACCCATCCTGCTGCCACAGATCTCACAGGATTTATATTGTTTTGATTCCTTTCAAACACTGTCTTGTTACCAACATCTGACAACAGTCTCTTGGGCTATCACGATTTTACAAACTGACCAGGCCTATCAGTCTCCATAAATCCCATGGGGATGCAGACCTGTGAAAATGTCTTTAACCATCCATTAAAGTACACAGTAGCTCTTGTATTATATAAATAGTCATGGGTGTTCTATACTTATACAGAGGAAGAAGCTGTAATTTGGGGAGGGGAGAAGGAGGGAAGTGCTTGAAAACTCTGCCAGAAGAGGTTGTTCTCTTGACACCCATGGCACATCAGCAAGCTCACTTGCTCACCGCACCGCTTGACGAGAACACACCATGGGTGGTCGCCTTGCTCCCATCCCCCCCCATAATAGTGGAGAAAAGCCACAGAATAGTGAGTCCAATTTAGGCATGACCACACAGGCTGGTTTCTCATGAAGCTGGGGAAATTTTAGTCCTGCTTTTCAAACAACAATGCCCAGAAAAATAACAATGCAGAGGCATGTCTACAACTGAAAAATCCAAAACATATTGAGTACACTCAACAAAGCTGTTGGAAGACATGGTTTTCATGAAATATTTTAGCCCCCTCGTCTTGTGGCAAGTTTAAAGCTTGCTATTATAATCTGCGGGTGCATGATATGGTATATGTAAGTCCCTCTACATGGGGATTCAGACAAACAGACATCAACAATTATGCACAACAAGTGAAAGTCAAAATTAAAATGGTTGTAAGAGCAGGGCTGTATCTAACTTCCCCATATACACAATGTACCAACAAATCAGATTTCTTGCTTTGAAACCAACTCACCTGAATTAATGAGTTATTTTAAAACAAACTGCAATAACTATCTGCCAGAGCTGCTGCAAAAGCACTCTTGCCAAATCAAACAGTTTGCTTCGAGTGTCAAATGGGTCTGAGGGGAGAGGAAAGAAGAAAAATGGTTAATAGTAGGGCTGTTGCTTTTCCCAAGCGCAGCAAACTGAGCCTAATTGATGCTGACGCATGACAGACTCGTGTGTACAGTATTGCCCAGGCTCTGACTGAAGCTGCTGACAGAGGGTAAATGGTGCATGGCAGCTGGTCCTGCCCTGGCCTGGCATGGCAGCGTGAGCACACATTGCCTGTCAAGAGATATCATCAGGGCTAATGAAGGGCAGCCCATATTTTTAAAATTCTTCTCACTGAGTTTTGGATCAGACTTTGCACCATAAAGCATTCTCAACCTTTTAGTGCTTGGTTAAGGATATGTGACACTTATTTAAAAATTAATTCTAATCAATTTAAAGTTAGAAAACTAAAAGCCAGCGTATCTCCATGTAAGAAAGAAAAAGTGTGTATGAAGTTGGAATGACATGGCAGAGGGAAGTGGGAAAGAGTAGAACGAGAGGAAAGAAAGGCAGGAGCTTGTGCAGCTACCAACAATAGAGAGCGATAAGAAAGAAAGACAGCAATTTATCTGCCCACAGACGTTCCTTCATAGCCCTTTTAAAACAAATGTAGCTGATTGCAAACTTTTACTTAAAGTTTGGATCCTCGGTTGGATCCTCAGTTCTGAGAAGTCTCTGGGTCATAACGCTTTATGTTATTCTACATGGTACTGAATGGCAGAGATATTTCTGGTTTAGCTTTTTATGAAATATTCTGCTCAAAGATAAACAAAAAATACATATGCAGAATACTCCTGAGACTTCTCAGGGTATTCCACTGACCAGTGCAGAACCATTTCTGGCCACAGAATCCCTGAAGGCGTTATCCTGGTTTCACAAAAATCCCAGGCATTTTCACAACTGACTTTAGGATTTCCATAGTTACTTCACATTCCAGCAAAAAAGAAGGTGCTTGGTTCTCATCTAACCTGGAAAGGCTTTTCCTCTGCCAGTCACTATCAGCTTATGTGGAGTAGTCCCTGAGTTTATCAGAGAGACAGGATTTGTGTCCCAGGGAGACTAATCATCTTTTCTGCCTCTGTAGACCAAAAAAAGACATTTGATAATGTTAAAATGTTGTCTTTTCCATCCCATTATTATGCAGAACTGAAGAAGAAGAAAAGCATCCAAACTTCTAAACTTGAAGGAAAAAAAAGAAAAAGCAAACCAGTAAAAGAATTCACAAGCTGCTATATTTACTTGATAAGCAAATGCCATTTATTTTTAGGCTTATCAACAAATCTAGTTGAAACTTAACCCAACTTTGGCAAATGTAATAGATCACTAAGAAGTACTATGGTCTGTAAAACATACTTAAGCATACTACAAGTTTTGGCTCACAGAAAGCTGAAACAAAGGCAGAAGTAAAAAATGTGGTGAAACAAAATGAACTACTTTGTTCTCATAAAGCCTTTCACCTTGACTAAGATGTGTCTCTACTGTGACATCTTAGTGTGCTGGAGAGAAAAGTAATATTCCTTAATCAGATTGGTCAAAACACTTGGTCAAATAATAGATACTGTCCATCCCAGTAAACATGTATTTCCTTGTCCTAGTTAAAATTTTGCTAATTCTTTAAATAAAAATCTTTTTCAAGTATGTTTTTTACTTAACCAAAGACAAGTGCTTTTGCTCTCATTCATTTTCAAAAAAATATTTGTTTACAGAAATCTTTATTCAATTACTATGTGTTAAGAATTCCTAAAAGAAATTGAGAGTTACTGTCCATTTGATGATTTGGAAATCAATTTGGGCAGCGTAGACTATTCAAACAACACCATAACCGGTTCCATACCCTCTCAACATCTGCATAACCTAGGTTTTATCTATGCAAGAATGTGGGCTATTACTTCTAAAGTCTTCAAACATTTTCTTTTCTCCATAGAGTTTGACAGAAAGTTTGTAACATTCACCTACTTCTTCCATTATAGGATGTATGTGATAAGACCTTATCCCATATTTGTAGACAAACACTGCCATGCACGATGATATGAAAAGTGATTCAAATATATTTCACTTTTTATTTCCACTGCTGTGAAGGTCTCAAAGTTTTGAAAGAAGATATTTCTTATTTTTGCAAAGATATGTCTTCACTTCCATTATCTCTATAAATTCTTAAAATATATGACTTCTGTCAAGTTTTATGTGACAAAGTGTTTTTATTTTTCCTTGATAGGGACCAATACCTGGAGCATGTATGAAGATAGGTAAATTGCAGAAGCTCACTTCCTAGGTTTCTAAAATCTGCTTTTATGAAGCAATCTCTAATTGAACTTATTAAGAAAGGGCTGCCCTCTGATGTCAGCCTTATGCTACCCCAGTTCATGTAGAATAGCACCATTTTGCAGGTCTGGTTGAGAAAACAGAAGTTCTTTAAGGAGGAGAGTGATTACTCAGAGTTTGTTCAAGATGGAGGTACAAAACTGTGTCACTAGATTATTTGAGGATACAGCAGCCCACTATCAAAACCCAACTTTGTTACAAGCAACTATTTGTAAAACTGCATGCAAATAAGAAGCATGTGTTGAAAGTGAGAAGGGTAAGATTTGATTTAAAACTATATGCCTAAATATACCTATATAAGCACATGCAGAGACCAATGCTTAACTTGAGTGTGCATATGCGTATTTGTGCATCTCTGTAATAAACACAAACTTGTTTGAGAAACTAGTTGAGAAAATTCTGATTGTCATAGAAACTCTGCACTACCTGCTGCACCCTAGATTTCAACTATCATTAGATTTTGCCTCTTTGCTTTTACTTTTTAAACAGCACATTTCTCTTTGGATTTCTGCTAAAGGCACTTTTTCTTTTTAAACTGGTCATTCCCAAAGAGATAAAAAGCATTTTCGTGTCCATCAGGATTGCAGGATCAGGTCCTCTCTAGTCATACCTAGTTGCACAAAATGCCTGACACTGAGTTTCTAAAAAAATAAATAAAAAAATCACACACATATACAATGCTAGTGTGCATATGTATGTGTGTGCATAAGCTATTTAAGCACAAATTGCCAGAATGTCAGTAAATTACTGCCAGAGCTGTAAGGCATTTACATACCGTAGGCATGAGCAACCAATTGGAACTTTTAATCTTGTAACAAGTTGCTGCTCAGTGACATAATAATGAATAAAATGAAGAGTAATGAAGTTGACCATAAAGCTTAGCAAATAAACACTGTACACAAATATAACAATTCCTAACTAGCTCAGCACACAAAGTCTATTCATAATTTGCTGCTGGTTACCATATGCTCGTGCACACAGTAACATCCTCCTGCCATTGCTTTTGCTGTGAATGTTGTTGTTCTTGCTGCAGATCTCCCCATTTGCTGCCCTTGCCGTGCTGGTATCTGCTCTCATTACAGTTAGCTCAGCTGCAGATAGCTTTATCTTTTAGTATTGTTCCAAGGAAGTTTTTAGAAGCTCTCTTGTCTCAATACTCCTGTCAAGGAAGTTGTAGAAATCACCCCCAGGATTACTGACAGAAACTTTCATTTGTTTTAAATCTGAATGTATAGTCTGGTTTATCAGCACTGACAAGACAAGGTCATAGACCATGCTCTATTGTTATTCTCTCTCCTACCAAGAGTCCATGATTAAGTCACCTAAAATAAATTTCTACTTCTGTCAAAAGGCATGGCAAATCACTAGCAATAGCTGCAAAACGACTGACCATTCACTGTCTTTTATGGTTAGGAAAAAAGTATGTCTAATAAGGTAATATAATTAGAGTATCTTCCGTAATTGTGACTGGCACACCCAAAACTCATCCCATTTTTATATATACAGGAAGTCTACAAGGTATCAAATTCGATTTTGTTTAAGACAAACTTGGTTCAGGTGTTCATTATAATCTAGGCAACTAAAAAGGCAGGCTAGAATCTACAGAACAAGCAGAAAGACTGAGTTAGAATTCACCTATAAGATAATAGCAGAAATCAGGGAAGGCAATAATGACCATAAGTCACCGCTGAGTGATAAGACTTTTGAGGTACATATCCACTCCCAGTTGAACTGATGTCCCTATCAGAAAACCTACACCAAAATTTGTTCCAGCTGGCAGCAATTGGGGCAGAAAGACTGAGGATATAATAAACACAAACAAGGAGAGAATTAGAGGCTACCTTCCCAGGATGGACTACTGCACCATAGTAGAACATTAAAAGAAGCTTGAATTGCTGTTGTCTTTGTTGTCTTTTCTCTGTAAAAAGAGACAACTGCTTTTTTAATATACAAATAGGGATTTTAAAGCATATTATTTTAAAAGCTCCAAGGGCAGAAACTAAAAAGCAAACATTTACCTTTTACTTAATCCTACAATGAAATAGCGTGGTAACATGACATTGTTGCTCCAAGGTAAATATTTACTTGTTAGTATTGGGCTCCGCATAAAAATATAGCTACTTTCCCCACCCAAGATGACCCACATTTTCTATTACCAAGACCAAAACAACCACCCACTCCACAATTCCCAGTTTAGTAGGCTGCACATGCACGTATACTTCTTGATCTGTGCTCAGATGCTTGAACACAGGGAGAGCTGCATGTACATGACTTTCATTTCACACATCTTGGAACACAAACTGAGAATTTATCATGACCAAAGCAAAGGAGGAAGTGTTTGCTTTCCCTTTCTGCTCTCTTTCCCATACCAAAGGAGGTAGCATTACCCATTAAAAGCCCACTTATGAACAACAGCTGCATCTCTCTGGTGCTTTAGAACACCACAAAGAGGACTACGCTACTTTTTTCCATATCAGCTTCCGTTGTTACACACTTTGGCATCTGTCACTTCAGGAGACAACAATATGGTGATTATCAGGACTAAAAAGACATCAAGCAGTATAAATAAATTTTAAGTTATTTCAGATACGTTTGGCAATTCCCCTTGTAATATTTTAGGAAGGATTTTGAAAATACATACATTCCCCTGAATTATGTTTGCTCTTTCTCCCCATAGACTATGGGAAGAAGTGCTATGTTTAATGACATATGCTTCTAGAAGACAAAAACTGTATCAACACATAGCGGGAAAAAATGTCACTGAAGTGATTTAAGATGTTATCAGGTTTCTGCCCTTCTTTCCCCACCATGTTTCTAGCTAAGACTACTGCCTTCTTGTGTCATCACCATGACAGCAGAGCCAGCATAACACACTGAGCATTGCTCATCTGCTGCAGGTACGAATCACAATCCCTATGACACTTAGCTCACCACACAAGACATTTGGGAGCACTCAGAGTTTCTTTGGACATTAAGCTCCAACCAGAGTCCAGTGACATTTTCTCTGCCAGATCTTACTGAAATGGCTGCATCCAGGTTCTCATTCTAAGCTTTGTAGTCTCTCATCTGATCTAACTGTTGCAATGCATCATGGAGATGCATTTTCTCCAGAAAGCCTTCAGAGTAACAGCAGCAAGATGACATGCTGGGGCTACGAATACCACAGAGAACTGTAGCAATTTGGGATAACAAAGGGTAAGGCCAAACCAGAATGAAATAGTTCAGTGCGGTTTGGGAACACTGAAAAGATGCATTTCAAGATTTCCCACTAAAACAAAAATTTCAGTGTTTCCAAACCAAACGTTTGCACAGCTTCCTGTTAAGTGAGGAAAAAAGAGAGATCAATGTTTTAGCTTTCCACTCCTAGTTGAAATAAAACAGGTTGACATACTGGCAGTTCCCAAGACAAAGCCCAAGTATCACTAGTTTCAGTGGTCACACACCTAGAAGAAACTGGAAATTGAAACGATGCAATTCCAGCTTTGCAAATACACATCCAAAGTTAATAATTCCTATGGCCAGTTCCACCAGAGCATTACTGCCATACTAGTGTCCTGGAATTGCTTCCTTCCCTAGTAATAGCAAAATTGCTGCTTAATAACTTTTTGCTGCCTCTTGAGTACTCATGATCTCAGAGTAGCTGTTAAAAACCAGCAAAATCTTGTAAAAGCAGCAATGAAATTATTAACTTCTCATGTCAGGTAAGATAGGAATTAACATAGAGAAATTTTGATCTGGTTAAATGATAATACTTTCTCCTCTTTGGACCAGATTAAAATGTAACATAAAAAAAAGTAAACATTTATTTCCCTCAACATCAGCACAATCCTGATGTGAAGCTAATTCTGGGACATGATACCAAAAATGTTCAGTGAAACTTACAATGCCCCAAATACATTTTCTCTATGAATGTGGCTGTATCACAAAAACCCAACATTTGCATTTTGAACTACTTAATAAAAACAAAAGCAAAGCTGGCAGCAGAATACTGTAAAGTAATAAATGCTTTGAGTTAAGAGTCAAGTAATACAAAAAAAAAAAAGTGAAAAGACATTTATTTATAACATTCTCTAATAAAGACTGTGAAGCTTGGTGCAATAGAAAGACTTCCCTGAATAAATTCATTGTGTTTTTAAATAGAGAAATTTCAGAGAACACAGTAGTTAGTAAATATTTAAAACCTTTGTGGTAAAGGCTTAAACCTCAAAATAACAAGGAAATGACAACTGTTTATTTTTTCTCCACATAAAACTGAAAGTTATTGTAAGGTCATTATACTGCATGCCTGTTTTCGCTTTAAGAAGTAAATAATTGCACCACTGATTTGAGTAGACCTGCCAGTAAGTCTACATGTGGTTAAGTCAGATAGACCGATGCTCTAAAATTGGCAAGAAGCTAGCTCCCACAAGCTATTAAGCAACACTGAGGTCTAGGTAGCTCACAGCCCTTTTATCATATGTTTCTCAACAGAAAAAAGAAAAAACACATTCAGACTGCAGTTGTTGTGCAACCTTTGAACAAGGTTCTGCATATTCCAGGATAACAGAGAAGCAAAATTCGAAGCAGCGTTCACTCTCTGCTGCAATATTCAACTGAAACATCTGAGATCTCTTCAGAAACGCATTTCTGACTCTCACAGTCACAAGGAAAATCTTCACAGACAGGAAATGAAAACAATTTGTAATGACATAACTTGAGCTTGCAAACAGCCTTAAAATAATGACTGCGATGTCGCTGCAACGAAGACTGCATCAGATTAATGGCTGTAATCAAAACAACGGACTGTTGGTTGGTTAACTGCTATTGTTAACCATTGTTGTGCTGAAGATTTTAGCACTGCCATCAGTCTGGTTTGTTCCCATCTTTACAAGTACTCAGCTGATGGGAGCTGTCAGTGCATCCAGCTTTGCTCAGTACTAGGGAAGCTCCACCGCTCAAGCCATGCAGCCAACAGTGAGCTGAAACTGGGCAGCTAGTAAGCTCTAGATAAATGGTACATAGCAATAAACGTCCCATACAAGTAATACTTTTGATTTAAATTGAGTAAAATCCTTTGTTCATAGATTTGACTAAATTATTTGCATCAATACTAAGGAGCTCAGGGAACACAGTACAAACTCCAATCCTGACTGTTACAAAAGATGCATGCAGCTTGGTCTGTGGCCATCTCCTCATTTCTACATCTGGGCAAGGAAGGCAAAGAGTATCGTGGGGAAGATCAATGGAATGCAGGTCACATTACAATTTATGGCTTGAATACATATCCACTATTAGCATTACCATCTGTATTTTCTATCCCAAAGATAAAAATTGATCCAAGCATGAAGTTTACAATCCAGATTGAAAACAAAACAGAACTAAGCCAGTCACATCATAGATTCTGCTTTGAAGCTGTGGGAGGGTTAGAAAATGTCTCAAAGTCCTTTCTCTAATTCTACAAGCAAACGGAAAACAAGAAACCTGCATTATGCTGGTGACAGTACTACCATCATGTCAGCTTGAACAAACACTGAGTCTCTTCCTCTGGCAATTTCATGGAACAGCACACACCCAGAAGGGAGCTACAGAAATGGCTAACAAAAAGAAATAAAAGGTCCAATGAATGCACTGAATAAACTCGTATGACAGCACAAAGAACAAACTCGCTTGGTAGAGTTTGATGGCTGCAAAGGCCAAGCAAATAGTAGGTGCTAATTGAGCTCAGTACAGAAACTTCAGCATGCAGGTAGATAAAGCAGTTGGATATCTGTAGCATCCTATATAAAAGGATTGAGCAGTTCTTCTGCTAGACTGTATCTGCCTCTTTTTCAGTAACTAAAATGAACAAGCACCTATATGGCATATGTTTCTCACATTAAAGATTTCCTGGAGCCAGATTCCAAAGGGAAATGTCATATGCTGAGCAGTGGCAGTGAGTTTCAGATTCAAGTGTTGCTCTTTCAGTAAGTCACAAAATAACCTCTGCTAGGTGCAGTCTAAATTCCACTGGTCAAGCAGCACAAAGTGACGGTGCCTCCTTAGACTGAATGAATACAAGTCTATGGGGCCAGATGGCGTGCATCCCAGGGTCCTGAAGGAGCTGGCTGAGGTGGTTGCCGAGCCGCTCTCCATCATATTTGAGAAGTCGTGGCTGTTAGGTGAGGTCCGGAATGACTGGAGGAAGGGTCACTTCACTCCCATATACAAGAAGGGGAGCAGGGAGGACCCGGGGAACTACAGGCCGGCGAGTCTCACCTCCATGCCTGGGAAGATTATGGAAAAGATCCTCCTGGACAACATGCTCGATCACATAAAGAACGAGCATGTGATCCGAGACAGCCAGCACGGCTTCACCAAAGGAAGGTCATGCCTAACTAATCTTGTGGCCTTCTATGATGGAGTGACGGCATTGGTGGACGAAGGGAAGGCGACCGATGTCATTTACCTGGACCTGAGCAAGGCCTTCGACATGGTCCCCCACCACATCCTCATCTCCAAATTGGAGGGAAGTGGATTTGATGGGTGGATGACCCCATGGATTAGCAATTGGTTGAAAAGCCGCAGACAGAGGGTGGTGGTCAATGGCTCTTATCCAGGTGGAGGCCAGTAACAAGTGGTGTCCCCCAAGGGTCTGTCTTGGGACCGGTGCTCTTTAACATCTTTATTAATGACATCAATGAGGGAATTGAGTGCACCCTCAGCAAGTTTGCTGACGACACCAAGCTGAGTGGTGCGGTTGATACGGTGGAAGGAAGGGATGCCATTCAGAGGGACCTCGACAGGCTGGAAAGCTGGGCTCAGGTGAACCTAATGAGGTTCAACACGGCAAAGTGCAAGGTTTTGCATTTGGGCCGGAAGAACCCCAGGCACCCGTACAGGCTGGGAGAAGTGGTCCTTGAGAGCAGCTCGGCAGAGAAGGACCTGGGGGTCCTGATGGACGAGAGACTGAACATGAGCCAGCAGTGCGCTCTGGCAGCTCGAAAGGCAAATGGGATCCTGGGCTCCATCAGGAGAGGGGTGGTCAGCAGGGACAGGGAGGTGATTGTCCCTCTCTACTCGGCTCTTGTGAGGCCCCATCTGGAGTACTGTGTCCAGGTGTGGAGCCCTCAGTACAAGAAAGACATTGAGATTTTGGAAAGGGTCCAGAGGAGGGCGACTAAGATGATCAGGGGGCTGGAGCACCTCCCCTATGAGGACAGGCTGAGGGAGTTGGGCTTGTTCAGCCTGGAGAAGAGAAGGCTGCGGGGTGACCTCATTGCAGCCTATCAATACCTGAAGGGAACCTACACCCACGAGGGGAGTAAACTCTTCAAAAGGGCTGACAACAGCAGGACTAGGGGAAATGGATCCAAGTTGAGGGAGGGAAGATTTAGGTTGGATGTTAGGGGGAAGTTCTTTACAAGGAGAGTGGTTAGGCCCTGGAACGGGCTGCCCAGGGAGGTTGTGGATGCCCCGTCCTTGGACGTGTTCAAGGCCAGGTTGGACGGTGTCCTGGGCAACCTGATCTGAATGTGTGTGTTTGGTGGCCCTGCTAGGCAGGGGGGTTGGAATTACATGATCCTTGAGGTCCCTTCCAACCCGGGTGATTCTGTGATTCTGTGTGACAGCTGACAGTGACTCTCCAATCTGCAATCATAACACCGAAGAATCTGTTGGGGAAACAGAGCCATGTTTCTTCCTGACGCACAAAAAAGCATTTTGCACAGCATGAATAGTGCACTACTGCTGCATGAATGCTGGTTACAAAGAATGAGGGTTTCTATCTTCCAATCAGTCCAGTTTTTTTTTCTTCAGCAACTGAAGTATTAAAATATAAAATATAAAGACGAAAAAGATGATCAAAGAATTGGAGATGATATCAAGTCCACTTCTGGCCAAGCACAGCAGAAGATGAGCAAAATTTTGGAATTAGACTCAAAACAGACAAGGAATTGCAAGCATAAACAAACAAATAATTCCTTTGCCTTGAAGTTCAAGCAGCAGTTTGATGTTTTTAATGGAAATGCTCTTTTTTTTCCTCCATAGTTTTGCGATAATTCTGCTAATTAGAAAAATTTAAAATATATTCTTTAAAACTTCAGCTTTTTAGCAATGTGATGACAATGAATTTGAAAGGATCAACATACAACCTTCTTGAATAGCTGTATCTTAATTCTATTTTTTTTTCCTTTTGCCCTTTTATGTGGTAAATTTGCCATCTAATGACTAATTTGGGCATAAATCCTACAAAAACAGCTAAATAAAATCAGTATAACTACTCACAGTAGTAAAGCTATGCAGATGTCTAAATACTTGCAGGTGTCTCAGATAATAAGATTTCAGGGCAAGAACTACGTATGTGTGATTAGTTAACTAGTACATTCTAGGATGCTTGAAATATATGTAATAAGGTTAACTCTGCAGTGTCTTTTTGTTTGCTCATGAGAATTAAATGCAGTATAAGCCTTCCTTATTGTATTTTCTTTGTACACTTTCCATACGCACACATACATATAAATATTTATATACCTTACACACAGACACAAAAAAATTTCTTCCTGCCACATATTTATCACATAGGTTACATTCTGCTGATAATGTTTCCTGGTCAACAACAAGCAAGCACTTTTATCCTAAAAAGTGTTTAGTTGCAAAATTGTTAATGAAATCCATAGAAACACTTAGGAACCAGTTTTTTAATCTCATTACCATATCAAGGAGCTCCCTGTTAATCACTGTCCAAATTCATTTGGATTTATTGTATCACAGTTATGCTTACAATTAAATGCCACAAGGTCCCAGTCAGATTAAACAAATGATTTTTCCTGTAGTCCTTACAGGACTAGTAGTGACAAATCACATGGAAGTAAAATATATCATAATTAATTAGCAGAGGCCCATAGATAACCTCTCCCACAAATCTCCACAGGCAATTTTAATAGGTTTCAATATTTAAATATAAGACTCAATGAAATTGCTTAAAAATTCAAGGAATAGTTGCACTTATTATAGGTAACAAATATGTCAATTTTTATTATATAATTATTTTTAAGGATGTTAGAAACAAGTAATTATTTTCTTAAAAATGAATTGGCAGCAACTATTTTAAGCATGCTATTGTGCATGAAATATTATCAAATAATTGTTGTATTACTAACAACTGACATACAGAAAAGAGACATTTCCTTATCAAAGCACATAACATCTCACCATTGTAAGAAATTTAATCTTCTTTACAGAAGCTTCAGTAAGCTAGTAAGAATTAGAGGAAGATAACTGGTCTTAATATTAAACATGAATGCCAATGTAAAGAAAAAGGGGTTGGCTTCTGTAGCTTGATTTCCAATGGTACATACTTGCTGTTCATTTCTTTTATGTGTGTTTGGGAAAGTAACAGAGGATTCAGAGATGTGTGGGAAAAATCATCCTCTACAGGAAGAAATATTTTGTCAATACTGTGAACTGGTCATGGTAACCTCTCAGCTTAAGAAAATAGTAAATTCTACCTGCATCAACTTAAAACAGTGTGCTCCCAAATGAGGCAGCCTAGAATACAAAAATTGCCAAATTAAAAAAAAAAAAAAAAAAAGTTAAGCTTTCAAACAATCTGGATTTATTTATCAAGTAAAGACACTGGTGCTTCATCATAAAATCTTCAGTGAACTGTATTTTGCCTGCCTTCAATCTCTTCCAAATATCAACATATCTAACTTCTCATTCATCCCTTGATCATGTTCACTTAGAGGGATATTCAGAAGTGTCTCTGATGTTCCTGGAAGACCAGTCTCCTGATTCTGGAGAGGAAGAAACCTAACTTACAATAAACGTTTAATGATGAAATTATTGAACTGAATTTAGCCCCGACATTTCTATAATGTCAAAAGAAAGTCTACAAGCTAAATAGGAAATCATACCCAAAACTCAAGTATCTGCTTTGGATAGGAACTTGACTTCAGCCTATCACAGAGTAATTTATCTTGAGCCAACAATGAGTTCAAGAGCAAATAATCTTTTCTTCAGTTACTTTAACTCAAATTACTTAATTACACTAGCCAAATTTCAGTATTCATAAAAATATACCTAAAAAGAATTATCTCAAGAATTGTGCAACTTCTTTCCTTTGCAAGTATCCCACACTGGCTGTTGAGTTAGGCAGAAACCCAGGAAGCAGTGTTTGACAAGAGGTGGGCAGTTAGGACTAATCTAATCTTATGAAGCCCATGGGATTGTACCACAATATACTGATAGTCTGAAAACAGAACATTAGAATGTTGTAATGGTCTCCAAGTGAAAATGGCAAAGGAAAAAGTTGATTTGGCCTTTTAAACAGGAATGAATACATTGGAACTTGAGTAATACAGCTCTTCAAACTATTTGTAAAGAGTGGCAAAAATCAATGTTTAAAATACAGAGATATGTTTTACAAGCACTTATTTTCAAGTCAGATATGATAACACAAGATTTTCAGCAAATAGAGCTCAAAAGGGAAAAAGTAATCAGCTTGGGATGCAAGATGACTTTGTTAACTTAAGAACAACAACGTCAAAAAGGACTTAAAAAAAATCAGTGTTTCACTAAAATTAGAAAAAAGCCACAAAGGATTGCAAAATTCAGGTGAAAAGCATGATTGAAGCACATGAGCAATAGGATGATATTGCAAAACTTTAAATCCCCTTTGGAAAGTTTTGGTTATAAAGAGCTTAAGGCACATATACAAATGCCTTGAATCATGCTCCTACCACAAAACAGCCACAAAACCTCCAGTAAGACAGGGGAAAATTACATCAATACAGATCTGATGGTGAGCCACGGTGCAGACAGAGCTTGGAATTCTTCTGGATAGATTCCTCTCAGACATTTAACCTGCTCTTCTTTGCAGGATTTTAGATAAGGGAGTTGAGCTACAGTGATTCGAGTTAGGGCTTGGATTAACAGCTTGGAAAGGGAGAGCACAGAAACGGGCATCACTCTGTGTTCCCCATGTTCACCTTGCTGTATTTTCCTCAACTGTATGTGATGAGCACTTATTTCAGAACAGATGCTTTGACCACTAAGTCTCTTCCCATCACTGCTGCAAGATAAATTTTCAATTCATTAAGTGTAAAAGCCTCAAAGTGAAAAGTTAACAGTACATCAAGAGGTCTCAGAAAATTACCTTAGGCTTATTAACTAAATTACCTCCTGTTGTATAGATGAGGAGAAGGTCTGTACCTGTGCCTTTTGCTGGGAGGCCACCATAAGATTAGTTTTGTTACAGCATGAAATCAAACCCGCAATGTGTAAGCCACATTAATTTTTGTTGAGGCACTATTTGGAAAAATAGCCAAAACTTCTCTAGATGATGGAGGAAGTCATCATCGGTTGACCAACTATGCACTCAATCTTCTGATAAGAAGAACAGGAGCCAAGAATTGAGTTTGGGATATCAGAGAAAGTATTTTAAAAGGTTGCTTTTGGTGAGCTAGAAAGCGAGTGGTGTAATAAAACAGGGAGTGGTAACACAAAGAGACAACAGACTTGGAATCTGTTTGAAGCAGCACTCAGAATGGAAAAAACTATGATAAAGACTAAAAAGTGCACAGGTCTGGGGAAACGTGGATGCTCAGGGAATACTGTATATTAGGAGCATCATACAAGTCAGATGAATGAACCTCATGTGCCATCTAGATTTTAGAACCCATAGAGATCAGAACTGAAAATGTAGCAGTGAAGGGCCAGAAGCAGTTGGTAGAAACACTTGCAATCAAAAGATGTAAAAAGATTTAAGCTTCGATACACAGGAAAATTCTGCAAAAAATCATCAATTAATTTTTGTTAAAATACTGTGTTAACCAAACAATAAAGAACCACCACGATAAAAGCCAAAAGCCAAAATCCATAAATGGGGTTGCCAGTTACCACTGGTAATCTTCACAGAACTGACGGTTTTTTAAAATTTTCTGAACTCAAATGTTGACATAGGATTGTCTTTTGCATAGTTCACTGTACATTTTTTCTTATAGCTATCATTTCATAGAAATGTATGAGATTTCAACAAATTTGTTTATGAAGACAATAATAATAAACTTTTAGACCTACTTGAAACCTCATGAATAAATGAATACATAATTGTTAAACCAAAACAGCATCTAATCAGCTGCCTTTCACATCCTAACACTGACCTTAATCTCTGGGGCATAAACAAACATGCATATTTTGTGCAAACTTTAATCATAAAAAAGAATGAAATATATTCCAACATAAATATTTCAGCAAATAGCCATGTGAAGGAACATGAATGTTTAATTTAGACATCACCTCTGTCACTATCTGTTAGACACCATGCCAGTGTTTCTCTTCGGGGAATTCCAAAATATAACCAAGTTTCCAGCATCTAACTGAAAATTATATTCCACTTACTTCTAGGAACTTTTGTATGTCTTGTTATTTGGTAAAATCCTACCCCAAAGGTGAACATTAATCATGTTTGATCCATGTTTTCACTAATACTATTTAGAAAGTTTGAATTAACCTTCCTCTGCCTCATTTACACAGAAAGGAAGGCTCTAACATATGAGCCGGTTTCTAACAGGTTGAACATGGAAGATTATCTTTTTCCAAACATTTCTACTAAAGCTCAAGTCACAGCTAAGTGCCTTAACTACAACTTACCCCTGTGGGCAACTGGAAGACCTAATTATATGTTAAAAAACCTTTTCATCTGTTCAAGAGCTTAGCAACAATACAGGAAATGAAAACATACATGTTTTTAATATTATCTTTCAGAGACTGGAAGGATAGGTTTTTATGAAAGAGAGCAGGTGAAGAAAAATGTATAGTTTTGATATACTTTAAGGTTCTAAATACTGATTCCCTTCCAGTTGCATAAACATGTCTTTGATCTACAGAGTATCCATTGCACAGCAATATAATGATCCATCATTACACTTGAACGACAGTCTCTTTGGGTACTAAGCATGAAGGAGCTTTTAGTTGAGTGTCTGGAGATGTTTAGATACACAATACAATAAACGTAACTGGAATGGAAAGTTATGTTCAGCAACAAAGTTCATTCACCTACGTTCAAACACAGTGTTTCATTAACACTAGAAATCTATTCTTAGATAGCACCCTAACTTCAAGGATTTGTTCATCACCATTTTGGAAACACACCATGTAGTATTTGCATTAAATCAGAAATTAAAGTGCTTCATATGTGAGATTTTATCCTTAACAATGACCTTAAAAAAGCATGACTTAAGAGAAGCAGGAATGATACATGCTCACTCTCTTGCAGTTGGTTTGCAAGTGAGCTTGTATTTTCTTCTTTGGAGCTCAGTACAGAACAGGCAGTTCTCAAAACACATTGCTCAAGTCATAATGGGGTACCACAAAGTGAAAACAATTCAAACAGAGCTGCAGCTGTAGCCTTTTATAGTGTCCCTGTTCTCTTTTTCCGTCTTTTCCTCTCCTGAAGTGTCCTGATAAATGAAAACTCAAGATAGGATCTCTGTCCATGGCCTTATAATCACATTTTACTACCTGGGTTCTTAGTTTCAAACTTCAGGTAACTGCTGAAGCGACCTCAGCATTCTCTGTATCTCCCTTTGGGAACGTTCTCTTTGTAAAAATGAGTAACTGGAGCTGGGTGCATATCCTTATGAGATCATATATTACTACATGGAAAATGGAGATTGGAAGAGAGAACAATAGCAAGAAACACAGCTATCAAATACGTATCTAGTTCAGAAGCAGATACAGAACATCTATTCTATCAGCCAACATACACCATAAACAGAAAATCTTCCCAACATCTAACATGAAAAATGTCTTTAAGATAAAAAACCACAAATATGGTGGGTGAATGGAGAAGCGTAAGATCAGGGACACCACCAGTGTTCTAAGCCCTTGAAAATCTGGATGACTTTTTCAACCAGAAGTCACAAACAACCCAGTAGGTAGATCCTGTGCCATACTAAGAAGGAAAGCCAAACAACAACAACAACAACAACAACAACCACCACAACAACAACAACAACAACCACAACCACAACAACAACAACAACCACAACCACAACCACAACAACAACCACAACCACAACCACAACAACAACAACAACAACAACCAACAAACCTACTTCTTGCTGATCTGGCCTGGGGTAAAAAGTATCACTCATAACTCAAAAGACAGCAAATTACTTAACACCTACAGTGTGTGCAGGTGAACAGAGATGTCTGTTCTCACCCTATGTCCAGCTATGGACAACTTCAGAAGATGGTTGAAAAAGCCACTATGTTATTATGGTTCACAGAAAGATCCTCATTTTGATACCTCTGTGATTCAGTGGAAATGAAATCCATTTTTGAGGGGAACAAAATTTTGTTTTCATTGAAATATATAAAATCTTGATTTCTGTTTCAGGCCTCTACACCTATAACAAATTTGATAGCACACTCGAGCACATTCCTTAGAAGGAATTGAAATATTGGCAGAGAGATTACATTCTAAGCAAAAAATGAGGAATTGTTTCCATGTGGAAGAATAAAAAGATTTGGATGTGGCCAGTAGGTAACTTCCTTTTATACTGACATTGTGGATTAACGTAGGTTGCAGTATCTATGAAGAAAAGAGACATATTAGCATTACGTGCATATTATTTGTTACTTAATAATAACCAAGAGTCCATCATTAATCTTAGTTATTTTAAGTGGAACCTCATGCAGTTCCATTTTCATAAACTATGAAGAAATAAATCAATCAAAAGCATCAATGAGTGCATTAACAAAAATAAAAAATAAAAATCCATATAACACATTCATCTTGTCTTTGCAAACTAATATTCTGACCAACAGAACCTAAGGAGAAGCAAAGAGAATTTTTGGTCAAAAGCAGAGAGAAGAGACTCAACTTTCTCAAGCTGCACACATCCTGTTCTTAGGAATTCACTTCAAAGACTCTGGCTATAAGTAGTTGATGAAACTGTTAAAAGTTCAGGGCCATCTATAAGTTGAATGGTATAACTCCATTATATACTTCTAAATCACAGTAATTACAGAGAAAAGTACTTCAGTTTAAGCCACCCTTGCAAGCGAGCATTGACTGCAGCAAAGCAGTAGTTAATACACAACCAGTTATCGTTGCTCATCATGAAGCTGCCATAGTCAAATTCAACACAATCATCCATTCACAACCTAAATTGTACCACATGCTTGTACAATACTCACTACAGAGAAGTCTTGGTTATAGTTCGAGCTTTAGGTATCCTACTAATTGAATAACAAAGTAATAATATAAAACAATAGAAGTTTTAACTAAACCTTAGCACGTACACTTCGCACCCAAATCCTGTAACTGTCCCATTGATAAGTAAAATTTAATGTATCAAAAAAACTGCTTGATTAAATTTTCTCAGTTTACCAGGTTTAAACTTTTAACAATACTTCTTTGAACAGAAATTTTAAAAGAACTTGAACGTGGAAAAAACAGAGCAAAGCAAAACCCAAGCTGGCTATGCACTGAAAGAAACCCTTTAAGTATGCCCTGTATTTTTAAGGAGATCAAATTCGTGCCTTGTTTACAGAGAACTCATTTAGACGTTAATAGCGTGCACTATGGAAAGCAAAAGTAAATTAAAAAAGTAATAGTAAATGAAAAAGCTGCTTGACTGAGTCTGCACAGCACCACCAAGCACAGAACATAGAGCTGCTACTATAAGGCAGTGCTGAACATGAATTAAAGCATACTAAGCCCTACACAACAACAGGCAAAACCACAGCACTCAGAAAGCTACCTAAGCTCCTAACACTTGGTGCCTGCATTGCTGAGACTGCAACAGAGTAAAAAACTCTTTGGCTATTTAGGTCTAAAGGAGCTCCTCATCTTTAGGCTGCTCCTTGATGATTAACTCCTCATTGCTTCAAATGTATATGCATGCATATACGCATATCTAAAGATGCACCTTATCCCAAATGCCTTTGATATATATATATATATATATATATATATATATATATATATATTTTTTTTTTTAATGAGTTTCTGAGAAAAGACAGCAGCAGCACACAAGATGTCCTTGGTGTCACACTAGGCACGGCTTGGGATGAAGGCTGCTGTAAGCACAGACCTTACACAGTTCAGGGCCGCGCATGGCAGCGAGCTTTCTGCCAGGGAGCACTGCCATCATTATGCAGCATTTTTCCTGGGACACCGTTGTGTGCTGACCACAAACCGAAGCACAAACTTCACGAGCAAAAACTTCAACAACTTCGGAAATGGCGGCGGGCCAGGAAGACACACCCTGGAGTGCATTACAGCACTGCCTTGTAAACTCTTTTATTAATTTCATAATAAATGCTTAGAAATCAGATTTTTTGCAGGCGATAATGAAACATAAAATCAAGGCAAAACAGATGGGTGATAAATTCTTGGCACCAGGCAGGTTTCAGTGAGTTTCAGCCCCTCCTTCCAGCAGGCCCAGGCGTACTCCAGCCCTGGGTGCCAATGGTGCCCAATGCCAGGGCGTTCGCTGAGGGCTTTGTCCCTCTCACTCTGCCTTTAAAGTTCCAGATACCTTTGCAAAAATCCCAATGGGGAGAGGTTTAATTCTTGATTCGGTTTTGTTCAAGTTGCAGTTCACTGCTGCAGTTCAGCGTAACACTTTTTGAAAAGATTCATAAACTTTTTATGCATTTTTCAGCTCAATACCAGCTCATTTTTCTTTGATGACATCAGTGCAGCGGTGACTTTCTGATGCATTTCAAAAAGAGACTAAACTACTGTAAACTTTCAATAGTTCCATGAAGGGAAGCCTATACCCCAAAAAGGGAAAGTAGGTAACAACATAGCTCTCCTCCCTTCACACTACTTCTCCAGGTGTCAAAAAAAAAAAAAAAAAAAAAAAAAAAAGACAAATGGCCAAGATTCAATGGGACACTGATAAAAATCACTGAAAACCTATAAGCAAATCAGAGCTAGAACATGTATAGGGCCTCATTATCAAGTCTCTCACAAACTGGAGGCTGCATGGTCTCTTTGAAGAAAAAAATACAGCATTTTTTCCCTACAAACCCAATCCAGATTTGGAAATTTCCATGTTTGAAGAGATTGATATTTGACTTCACCCCATAGACCTGACTTTGGAAATCAGCACTCCAAAATATAAAGATTGAGATCATATTAGACAGACATATTTTCCATCTTTGGCCATTACAGGTTGCTACAATTAAAACCATAAATAAAATTAACTTCAGTCAGTACTCTGAATTATAGAATGCTGCTGCATGAGTCTGAGTAGATGACCAGCAGAGGAATCAGGATGGCCTTATGGTCATTGTGAATGCGCCACTGAATGCACAGTGACCATAAGGCCATCCTGATTCCTCTGCTGGTCATCTACTCAGATTGACAGTAAATTCAGCTCACTGGAGGGCACTGCTGCAGCCCAGACAGGGGATCCATGTGGATCACACCCACCAGAGTCTCTTTTTGAGTAGAGAAAAGAGGAAAATCAGGAAAGGGAGCATGCCTGTGGGAACATGTCTCCCACATTAACTTCACTCACCTCCTGTCAGTGTCTGTGAATTACAAGAGATAAGGGAAAGAACAAAGAAACTGCATAAAACCTATAATTTTAACAATCTATTTTGCACAATATTAATCAGATCAGCACTCTCTAAGGGACTCCAAAGATCCTTGGTAAACTTAATTCACCATAACCAAATTTAAAACTATTGAGCTAGAAGTTACAATGCGAATTAAGAAGGATAAAAAATATCCCTATAAAACCTCTATACTTCTAAAAGGCAGCGGGGAACTAGCAGTTTTGCAGAAACCAAACAGCAGAACAAGAGAACATACACTGTAGAAATGCCCCAAAAATCAGAAAACACCACAAAGAAAAATACGTTTATTTTGATCCTTCATTCTAGCTTCTAAAAGCTTTCATCTTAAAATGAATCACAGCATTATGTTCAAAGGTGAATGATACAATATTTCAGGGATATACGATGTATTGGATCGAGCTGACTGTCACCTTGCTTTCTTCAATGCAAAAGTCTGAATTGCAAAGTCAGTTCTACACTAATGATTGTACTTCCTATTCTTTACAGGCAGAACAGAAACGGTGTGCTTTGAAAATGGAATTATACAGCATTCATAAAATAAACAATTCACACAAGTGTGTTAGTACAGTTTTGTATTCACCATGGCATATGAGAGTTTTCATGTATACACGAGTTCACCTTGAAACAATTCAACAGTTTGTTCATGTGAACATGTGTGGCCTAAGGATTGCCTGTGAACTGTTTGTCCTAGATACTGTTCTGATTACTTGCAATTCTTATTTTTCTTTCTGCAACAGAAGATTAATCACCACCATCTCATACTATTGTTCTTACATGCTGACTGGATGAACCCCAAAGAACTCTCATATTCACATGCCTGGGACAAATGTTCATAATTACATACCTTTGCAAGATTATCTGTTACCATTTTTTTTCCTCTGGAACATTCTCTCCATTAAACACTTTCTATAAGGAACACTCTATCTGAATAAAAAGCAACGTGAATAACTGAAAGGCATTCACAGTGCTCTTCTAACAAATGTTCACAATCATTTTACTATTATTATTATTTTTAAACTAACAGCACGAGGCCAGACAACCTGTAAACAAATAAAAAAAATAGCTCTAAAACAACATCCAGAATGCAATTACATCAAAAAAATTTCTACTAAAATATTACATGTAAGAAAAAAAATCCAAAAGAAACAGCAAGTTCTACTGGAAAACAGCTTTCTTGGGTAGTTTTCCTTTCAAAAATAACAAAAAAGCCAGAACCTTGCAGACCCCCCACTCTCCAAAAGGAGGATGATAGGTCTTACCTTCACTAAAGTTATTACTGAACTTCAGAAATACAAGCTCTATGGCTACTTGATTAGTCAGAAGAATGAAAAGAGACTAAAAGTGGTCCGAATAAATGGTAATTTAGCAGAAATTCAGCGTTTCCTTGAATGCTCTTTTGGCTATGAGCAATAACACTGCCACAAAAATCTGGTTTGCATCATCCGAATGCTTGAAAAAAGAACACATAATTTAAGAAAAAAAATGATGGCTGCCACTTAGCCATAAAGAGCAGCACTGGTGTCAGAAATAGCTTTTCTATGATATTTTTGTTCACATTCTGTTATTTCTTCAGCAGTCGAGGTAATTACTGTGGTTTGTGAGGGTAGTGTTACGCTATTACGCTTTAAACACTGTACACAAACACAGAGTCTGACTCCAGGAGGGCTGAACGTGGCCACAAGCAGGGCAGCAGCCACATCCTTGCCTTCAGCCCATCGAGGAGTCCCAAGGATTTCACAAGAAGCAAAGGCTGTGCTCAAGAAAAGCTTTTAACCCAATTTCTTGTCAGTTGGAAAGACGCATTCTTTTATACATTATATGGTAACTGTATGCACATTGCTTTAGCCCAAAAGCGATGAGAAGAATGACCTCCTTTCAGTTTCACGTGCTAGATATTTTTTCCACTTTTCTTAGGAATTGGAGTCCAATGCCAAATCTCTATCTGTGCTCTGTGAACTTTGCATTTCTACCTCCAGGAAGATCTATCACAAACCCAAGCAGCTTCTTCAAAGGAAGGCAACCTATAAAGCTAGAGATGGATTTCTGAAACTTTCTCTGATAAAATAGGCACTGTTGATGACAGCTTGGGCTTGATATGAAGCTCAGGATGTGTTAGGTGATGCTTCTACCCTCAGTATTTAAGGAATCAGCTTGCATCAGCCTGATCTATTGCAATGACCGGTTAAGTTCCAAGCCTGAAAAACCTTCTGAAAAGACCAAGGTGTACAGAAATTCCAGACTGTCTGGGCTCCTGCTCCATACTGCACAGCCACTGTGTGCCCAGCCCTTCCCTGCAGCTCAGTGCTCGAACCAGTCTCACGTCCAGTCAGCAGAAGACTGCTGAGTGCTGGGAGTGATGCGTAACGTGCACTGCTCCAGTTATTTTCAATTGGCACAAAACTCAATTTTACTTTGGGACATAATCCACAATTAATTTAGATGTATGCAGCCAATATGCAAGTACTCACATGAATATCAGCTCATTTTGTCTTCCCTTTTTACTCGACTCTCTTTTGTACTGTCTTTCTAGTAATAGTGCCTTTGAGGTTGGTCCTTTAACTCCTCCCCAGACCTCAGCAGGGCTCTGCCACACTCCAAGTAGCTGAAGGAGACTGGAAATGGCCTTCACCTGAATGACTGGTGGGAAACAAAGAATGCAGGAGCTTCTGCAGCTCCTGTGTAACATGAGTCACTTCCTCTAGAAATGAGTGATAGAACATGTGTATTGTATGAATCCCTTGCTGTGTTTTTAACCCTTGCTGAAAAAAAAATTTACTAGTAAGGGCAATGCACAGTGAACGTAAACAAGTTCTGCTTCACACAGAGCATTAGGCCACAGGGTGGCCCATTTATTAACACTTGGTTGTGCTCCAATTACAAAGCTCTTTGGTATTCTCTTCCTCTTGCAGCAATCCGTCAGCTGACTGCAACAAAGTCAATATACCAGTTTGCACAGCTTATAAAAATCAAATACACTTTATCAGCCAGCTGATTGGCACATGGAGAATGGCACCTTAACGGGTAGGTGTGGAATCAGCAAAAATGCAAGCAACACCACAGGACAAACCTCTCGATTCAGAGAAGAAATATTACCTTTCCAATCGATGGATTAAGTGCCCTATAACTGGCTTTGCACAAAGGGCGTGTCTGCCTAATTGGGCTAATTGCAAGGAGCATATTGAGCACCTCACATTCCTAAATCCAGACAATAGGTAAGTGGCACACCTAATCCGTTTAAATGGGATGGCTGGTGTTGCCTGCAAATCTGTTTGTGTTGTTTGGCAAATGTGAATTAGTATTTGCTAGCATAAATGCCCTGCTGTGCAGACCTTTGTTAAATTCAAGCTACTTCCTTGTTCTCTTAAAGCTGTTAAATGAGTCAATCTGCCCCTAATATGCTACAACATTGTGTCCAGCACTTATCTTGCAAAGCCATTGTTTTCTGATGAATCTTCATGAACCTCTGAGAAGGTCTTCGTTATGACCACAATTTGTTCAATAATTACAGGTTCACATGAAAAAAAAAAAACACCACCAATCAGCTGGCTGGAGAATCAAGTATCCAGATAAGAGATAGAGGGAGGAAGGGATAGCTTTTAGACTTCTTGAACTATGCCTGTATTTTTCTTAAGACACTTTGGGCTATTTGGCACTGTCATAATTACAGAAACAAAATTAATTAGTGTCTATATGTTTTACATATTGGGGATCTATAGAGACACTGTAACAGAAAAAGATTAGCTTGTGTGGGCTTTGTGCTCACAAAGTGATTGAAAACAATGCTGTTTGTTATTAACAAGACACTGAGCATTCAGTCCTGTGTCCAAGGTGTGGAAGATGTGGTCTATGCTCCAAACTGCTTACAAAACAAACACATCTACAAAGGAACTAGTAATAAACTATTTTAACTCTATCAACTCTAAAAAAAAAAAAAAAAAAAAAAAACAAAATCCAAAAAAAAATTTTTAAACAAAAAAAACAAAAAAAAAAAAAAAAAAAAAAAAAACAAAACCCAAAAACGACAACACCAACCAACTCTATGAATAGAATGACTTCTATATTCCAGCAAAAAAGTCACTGAAGATCTTAGCTAACTTTTCTGACCTTAGTTAACTGCTCAGATAGCAGTATGCAGGCCTGCCATCTGTGTGAACAGTCGAATTGCATACACACACATTTGTCCAGAGCACAGGTTTATCACTTGACAGCACTGACTTTCTATGACCTCTCAAATTTACCTTCCAACCCTGCGACTCCTCTAGTGGTAGCTCTGCCTCAGTAGAAATCATTTGGAAAAACCCAGTTGCAATGTTCAGCCAGGTGAGGAAAGAGACAACAGGAGACTGTTGAGACTTATTGCAGCTGCAGAACTGAAGTAATGCACAGCCAGGCAGTACTTGCAAAAGCTTCTCTCTCTCCCTCAACCTTCCTTTGGCATCTGGGACAAACCACATTCACCACAAGAAGTCGTCTGTCACTTTAAGAACAGAAAAAAAGGTACAGGAAAACTTGTGCCACTTTTATACTTCTGTTCATTCTTTTCAATTCATTCTAACTCCTTCCCCTGGGAGTGAGCCCTCCACCAAAAGTTTCTTTCAGCAAAACACCAGCTCTCTCTATTAAGCTTACCCACCCCTGCTTAGCCTTAACACTGCTTTCTTTGTACTTGCCTGATGAACTGGCCAGCCTTATAGCACAATGATTACAATTACTAAATTACATTGCCTGCCACTGCCTTTTGTATTACACCTCTAGCAGGTGTCATTACCATGATAGGCAAATGTAATAATCCATTCACAGCCCCCACAGTCCTAGCCATGCATTATTATTATTATTATTATTATTATTATTATTTTATTTTGCATAGTATGTGTGTGAATACTGCAAGAAGCTTGAATAGTTGGTGAATAAGGGGGCTAAAAGATTGAACTGCATGGATTGCAAGCACAAACAGCAGCATTTAAGACAACACAGCTGAATGCTTTCACATTCCTGAATACATGCAGACACATGAAAATAGTAATACTAATAAATGTCGTTATGGAAAGTGCATAGGTCTGAAAAACAGGCATATGAGGCATTCCTGAGATAGGCTGCTCCCTGCACCAACTCACCAGTTGCACCTCAGTACTGGGTCTTAAAGGACCCTCTGACAGCACTTGCTCTCCAGAGACTCCTTTCACATCCATCCAGGCCAGGAAAGAATTAGAAAGCACTGAAGTCTACACATTGTATAAATGTAGCAATTTAAAGCAAGTTTTAAGTATACATTTCAAATGACAACATAATGAGATACGAACTATATGATTAATGCACAGAATCAAGCATTTAAGCAACGCTTAACCAAGCCAGTAAGAAACATTTGGGTGGTTTTTTTTTTGTTTTTTTTTAATTTACATGCAATATGGAAGCTGCCATAAACATTCAGAAGTAATACACATACAAACACATCGCTTTGCTGCTTTGTGAGGCCCAACTCATTACTTTCTTTTTCCATTTGTACACCAGCACAGATCCAATGACTTTACTGACTGGTATAAAAGGTCACATGGCAGAAGAATGAGTTCCTAGAACCCAACCTGATAACGGAGGCATTGACAACCCTATCTAGACAGTAAGAATTTCCTCAATGCATTGCACAACTAGAAGTAAAATGCACAAAACTCCAAATGTTGGCAATGTAACAACTGGAAATAGAAAATACAAGGCAGTGCCAACCATCCTTGGTTGACAATCACATCAAGAAGTTCTGGATGAGCAGAAAGGTCCCGAAACAAGTCCTAATGAATAAAACTGTTTACTTTTTGTTTCATTTAAATGCTGAAATCCAAAGTTAGGAACTTTTTTTTTTTTTTTTTAAAAAAAAAAAAAGCTTAACAAGGTATTTAATCAACTCACTTACTGGTTCTAGCTGAGACAAAGAAGAGAAATGACATGAGAAATCTCATTATGATTCAACAGTAGTTTAGATGCTAATACAGATAAGAGTGATGGTTCTTGCCATTCTGAAGTACTCTAATTCAGAATTCAAGGAAAATTTTACCTATTAAAGACCTGGCATGTAATTTCCAGTTAGCAATAGCCCAGACAGAGCTTTGCATAGTAACGCTGCCAGTCATACAATGCTGCATGTCTTGAAAAGACACAGAATAGATAGAAGCAGTGTGATCTAGGACAGATACCTCAGATTTACACCTCAATCAGAACTGTTATTCTTTTAGTTATCATGGATTAAAATTCCATGGACATATATGAAAATCACGTAGCTGATACACACAGTACTGCAATCTTTTTACTGCTTGCCGATTGTACACACAGAGACTCAGAACTGGAGGATGTAGAGGATCAAGATCCCTAAAAATGCACATTGGTGAGGACCTGAATGGTATAAGCTGGCCTAGAGAGACAAAGAAAAGTAAATGAACACAGGGAAAAAGAACCTAACTCGTTAGACACTGCAGTGGGAGGGCTAGAACAAATCTTCTCCAACACTGTTTTCTTTAAGCAGTTCTTGATAATCAACTTCTCTATGTGGAATGAGCAGCTGCATTTGAAGGAGACCAGCTTTTCAGAAATTTACAAGCTGAAACTGAAGATTGAAAGAAGAGCTAGAACTTTGATTTTGCATCCCTTCTATCTGCTAAGAAAATAACAATGAGAATAACTAAATATAAGCCTTAAGGTTGTTATTTCTTTAAACCGGTTCACACCAGCAACAGCAAGTGCCTTAGCACAATTCTCCATAGTACCTAGTACTTTGTCCCAGAAACATGCCGTGAAGAGAAAAATTCTAATGATTTAAAAACAAACAAACAAACAAACAACAAAAAATAGCATTAAAATGAATTAGTAACACAGTAATTTGGGGTCTTTTTCCACTTTGTGGACTAACACCACTCACCTTTTACAAATAAGTGGTTTCAGAGAACGTTATGAGATTATATCAATAATGAAAGTAGTAATCGTTGCTTAAAGATGGAAATAGAAGTGTTGAGACGTCAAATTCAACCTTAATGTTTTACATAGTAGAATCACATCTCTAATTAGAAGCTCCCACCCTACTGTTAACTACAATCACCCATTAGTAGGATACTTCTGACCATGGCAAAGTTACTTATATGTCCTGCTTTTGATGACAATTTGACTGTCATTTCTGGCCTTACAGCACCCACTGGAGTTGCTACAGTTATGTCTAGGGATTCCACTACAGGACTATTTCTCCTGCTAGTTTGCCATCTCCTCATACAGCTGTTTCTTAGTGTCACAAAAATAAGATGTACTTGAAAGAAGATATCCTGTGTTTTATCCTATCACTGTATTCTTCCACTTTGCACACAGCACTTAGAAAGTTTCCAAACAGGACATGCTTCAGGATGTTCCCGCTTCAGAAAACAACAAATCCCTGTAACTCACAGCATGCAGCACAGGAGATGTCAATCTTGCAGACAGGTAAAAGAAAAAAAAAAATAAAGTAGGATTCTGACATTTCTCCTGCCAGAGGGACACACTGCAGTACACCGAGAAAGTAGGTGAGCTACTTTGAAGTACATGCCCTCCAGGCCACATCCCACTTTAAAACTTTAACATCACCAACAAATCATAATACAAAAGCCAGCAGGGATCACTGTTATTCATAGGTAGAAAGAAAATATATATCACCCCACCTAAAACACTGAAAAGCAGTAGTTCTACAGACCCCATGAGTAAAGCATGGACTGTGGCAGAGGAGGATGGCAAGGGCAGAAGCAAAATGGGGGCTGTGGCAGGATCTGCACTCTGCACTAATGGCTGCAATGAAGATGTCGATGCCACAAGCACACAAGAGAGAAATAACAGTCCAGCGTGTCACTTCTGGTACCACAGTCCAGAGAAGTTTCTATTCTGCTTGTAAATGTGACTTATTCTTCTGCTCTCAGCTGTGGGAGCTGCATGTTTAAGAGGAGAATAACACGAGAATGGGTGCTCAGCAGACTATTTCACTCTTGATTCTTTACCACGTTTTCTACAGTTCGACAAAGTAACCAGAGCTGGCATGACACACTGATAACTTGGCAAACACTAAATGTGAAAGCAACACAGAGGCTGCCTCATGATGTCTTGCAACATCTTTGTGAATCACCTGTGAATCATACTCTCCTCAAACGTAACACTGAGCTGAAATGAAGGCTTCTCACTTCCCAGTCCGTATTGAAAAAAGGCTGTTGAATAACTGAAAAGTACAGAAAAGGGCCACAGAAAAGATTTACCAACGGGAGGTAAAGAAACATATTTAACAATTAAGGGCTTAGGAAATTCAAGCAGTTATTGTAACAAAACTGAAAAGAGATATAGTTGTGGCCCTTACATATTTACATGGCAGAAGGTTCCAGTTGCTCATGCAGTCTCCAGTCTGCCAGAAAAGGGAACATGAACTGAGGACTGGACTCTGAAGCCAGGGAAAGTCAGATTAAAAATAGGATGTCCTACATCTTTGAATGCAATGGTTCACTGTCAGAATGATTATGAAGGAAAGAAGGTGACTTCACTATATCCTAATAGCTTTGCACCAATGGTGGATATTTGTGTGGACAAGATATCTTCATTTGTAGAAGTTTTGAATTCAACACTGACAAAATTAGTGAGATTCTCTGTTTTTTTTTTTATACATATACAGTAGGTGAGTCAATATGATTTAATACTCCTATCATTAAGGTCTATGAATTTATGAACTGTGTTAAGGTCTAATAATTTTCCTCCATCAAGTATGACAGCAGACTCTCTCTACCTTCACATTAGAGGTAAGTTTACGTACAGACTAGTTAAATCTCTCCCTCTCTGGGGCACAAGCAAGACAATTGCTGTGGAAAACTTTGAGTAGGTATTGCTGAAAATGAACTTACAAAGTATAAATTCAACCTTTCCTGTAAGATCCTCAGGAAAAGCCCATAAACGTGAAGAAATCTGGAGCACGGGACAAGGTGTAACAGAGAGTGGTGCAAGCCTCTTCAGAGGAAGAAAAGATGAGAGAAACCACACATCTAGGTATTACATACAAAAGCCACATATACAAAATCTCACAGAGCCTTATAATGCGGCAGGACTTGTTTCAAATGTTTTCCACAAGAGTGAATAGTTAAGCTTCTGTTGTATCTCTCAGTCCATCACTATCATTGAACTACAAACTGGTTTTAAGCATATTCTGCCATTGCTTCTACAAATGCAACAACTAAGCCTTATATTTACCACACACTCAATTACACTGCTGTAAGGACAATTTACTGAAAAGAAAATGGACACATTTATTAGAAACTGCAGCTTTTTGCCTAAATAAAACAAAACCTGGAAAAGATTATTGCCTTCATGCGTTTCTGATGACCTGGAAAATAACATGCAGTTTTATTTTGACCTTTCTGTCTACTTTATCAACAATAACACACTATTTAACATACTGCATGAAAGAAAGGCTTCCACAATAAATCTGGGCTGACCAACTTTGTTTTAGCCTCTAGATTTACTATCTTAAGTATTGCTGATGTCATCACTGCTGAAATACGCCACCCACCACCTCACTTGTGCTGACATCCTCTGTTTGATGTTCATGGACATTCAGCAAGTGTCAATGAACGTCAGTGGGTGCCACTTTTCCACAGAGATGAATTTAGTGACACACCTTTGCATCATTCGCGCTTCCATGTCAGACACCATTCTGTCAGATTACTTTCTTCTTCCGTCTGTCACACAACAACAAAATGTAATGGGATTTTGGTGGAAAGGTTCAACCCCTACCACCATATCACCAACATTTGCCTCTGACATCCTGGGCCAACAGAATAACATAGGAGGCATTACTTTCAGAGCAACCATCGTAGATATCTGACA
This sequence comes from Centrocercus urophasianus, assembly GCF_019232065.1. Classification (NCBI taxonomy): domain Eukaryota; kingdom Metazoa; phylum Chordata; class Aves; order Galliformes; family Phasianidae; genus Centrocercus; species Centrocercus urophasianus. Next base: position 8,567,858 of record NW_024884722.1, read on the forward strand.
TCAGAATTAAATGAATAATAGACTCTAGCTTTAAATAAAAAAAGGCATAATCTGAGAAGAACTGGCTTTTACAGGGATATACTTGAACATATCTAGCTTTTAAGCTAAAAATGACCAAAACAGAGCTATATAACTTTCTGCCATCCTCAGCTCTCCCTGTTAACTTCTCTAAAAATGACCACAACAGAGCTATATAACTTTCTGCCATCCTCAGCTCTCCCTGTTAACTCCTCTCACTTTTTCTGGACTATCTTTGTTGTTTCTTCATCGTTCTACATGTAATTTTCAGGTTGTGCCTACCAGGCTAAGTCTAAAATCCTGCAGATTCTTTCTAGGTAATAGTGAAATATCAAGCCTTCCATGAACTGGTACGTAAGACTCCCATGCAGACCTTCATCAGCTTTTTTGCTGCCTTCTCAAATAACCTCCTCATTGCACTTGACAAAAAGAGTATTTCTCCCTTCTAGCCAGTGGCTAGGCCATTTATCCCACTCTTTAGAGCGCTTCTCTCTGCTTCTTTCATTCCTTCTTTCAGTTTCCATTCAGCTCACATCCTATTTCAGTTGTTCATCTTCATTATCAAATCCTGGTTGATCACACTTCTATCGATTTCCATTCAGAATATCAGTTACTTTCTTAGCAAATATGTATAGTTCCCCAGAGACCAACTTTCCAACAGCCAACTTCCTCAACCCCTCTGTTAAAACTCCATTGTTATAATGCTTGTGAGAAAAAGACAAGCCAGAACTTGGCATATACAGGCCACAGATGCATCAAGACCCCTATCCTCATCACTGCTCTTCTCTCCTCCTCTACCTGTTAATCCTCCTCTTTCCTATCCTGTCGGATTGTAAGGCTTTAGGGATAGGAAACATTTTCTCCTCCTGTATTTGCACAGCAAATAACAGAGTCTTGATCCAAGTCAGGAGTCTTTAGCACTATGATAGTAGAAGTTGTATACATAGAAGAAGTAGTTACAAGGCCAGAGACTGGACTGCCTTATTTACACAAGCTGCAGATAGCACACATCTCCTGTCCTGAGCTGCAAAGGCATAGAGAAAACTTTGCTCCATGCCACTGTACCACACTTATACAACTTCTCTTTAATACCGAAGAAAACAAGGAGGAGAGTCTTATTAGTTTATAATTATTTTATATACACAAGGCAGTTATTATTCAAACATAACTGCTGGACTCCGCTCTTCTTTATACTGTGATTTCTGCTATGATTTTTTTTTTTTTTTTCTTTCTTTTAAGCACTCATGGACATATTTCTCCTAACCAAATTAAGTACATGCACATTTAAGTGACAGCACATTCTCAGAGTAGATTGTTATACATTAATAATGACAAACTGTGACATCACAACATACGAAGTCTAAAAACGGCATAACAATATCCTAATAGAATCACATTAGAAAAAAAGATTATGTTGTTATAACATTTGAAATTGACATTAAAGATTTTGAAAACGATCATTTAAAGATGTATTCTGCTTCATAACAAGTGACCTTATCAGAACTAAACAGAATTTGTTTCAGGTAAGTTGGATACTGAACCCACAGTGAGGAGGGAGAAAAATTGGCCACAGTTATACTAAACAGGATTTCAAAGATTCAAATGATGATTAAAGATAGCACATGTTCTCCCTCATCCCCCCCAAAAAACAACCTATTTTCACCACAAAGATTCATAAATAGAACACACACAGAGAAACACAGAGCCACATGCAAAACCAGCTATAATGAGAAGAGTTAGAAAAAAAGGAGACTATCTACAGGTAACAAACAGATACTTAAAAATAAAGCATGAAAAGGTTTTCTGAAACAGAAACAGCATCTTCAGTAGTATATCACTGATCTACAGAGTATGAAGTTTATCCCAGTAATCAGTTATTAACCGTAGGTTTAATAGTTCCATTAGAGGAGGTAACTCACTCTTCTTTTAATGGCTTCATTTCATTAAGTGACTGTTAATTTCATAACATTTTTCACATATTCTATCTTATTTATGATTCATAAAGTGAAAACACCAAATATTTAATAGTGTAAGACAACAAAAACCAGGAAACTAAAAATATTAAGCACAGTACTCAGAGATTTTGCCCCTCCCCCCATATTAGATGTGGTTAGCATTTATGCAAATACATTACTAATATGTATTACAAATTAAGCAGAACAGAATAATCTTTTGCTTAGACTTACAGAACATTTTACATCTTCAATTAGACGAGCAGCAATAATGCTCACTTTGACTTATCAAATCTGTTTCACATAGAGAGAGGTTAATTGGTTGATCTTATGGTATGGATAAAATTCAATACCTAAATCAAAAGTATTTGCGTATACACATGTGTATATATGTGTGTGTGTGTCTATATATATATACACACATGTATAAATCTGTGTATGTACAGATATATACACACACATACACACACACTTACATGTATTCCATCATAAAACACAGATTCAAGTACCTGTACACTTCATGATAAAGTCACTTTAAATAGAGTGACAGACAGCTGCAGAAACAAGTTTAAATCCTGTCCAGGAAAAATGCCTTTTAATTACTCTCATGCTATTAACACAGCATTTTTAACTCTTAGCCAAACACAAATGTTTTTTTTGTTTGTTTGTTTTTATTTATTATCCCTAGTATGCAAATAAACGTTTAATAGGAAATTGATACACATTTCAAAAGAACAGATAACTGTTATAAGCACTGTATTAAAAAGTGCAGCATATTTATGGATATAAAAGAAATCTAATAGGATCAAACTTATAAGTCCCCTAACAAATGTTACAAGCAGGTATTTAGAAACATGCTGCATTTTCCCCAAATTCCATGATGGCAACAAACACAAAAAGATGCTGATATCCAGTTCTGTTAAAGCACATCCTCAGTTCCACCCATTACACAATATCAAGTAAGAAAACAGTTTTATCTGACTGGTAGCTCAACGGCGCAGCCTATGTGTGCAAAAGTATAACGCAAGAAGTTGAAAGCCATAAATGAGTGCCAGCCCTCTGGTTTTGTTGCATTCAGATAAAGAAACATACTTCCAAGTTACAACAGTGATCAGCTGCATAAATGAAAGACAATTTTAATATAATAAGCATACTGCCGACCTAAATTGATGAAATCATCCTCAACATAACAGACAAAACTGAAGCAATTCTGCAGAGAATTCATAAGTAAACATAATTAATTTTGACTTTTTTCCTGTTAGGCTAGATCTGAACCAATGATTTTCCCTCATCTTTTATTAAAAAGATACTACAGAATATAAATGTTTAGGAGATTGATGTAACTTCACCTCAAAACATTTAAAATGCCTATTTAGATACATTAATGTTGCTTGGTTTCGCGTTCATCTTTTCAGAGTTGAAACAGCTAAATTAGATTTGAACTTTAGTTTTCGAATTGATATATTCAATGTGTGAAGTATACTACACACATGTGAATCATAAGAGATGAAGGACAGCATTTTACTGCAGCTTGCAAATATAAGCAGCTATAACAAAACTCTCCTTTACGTGACCTAAGACAAAACAACTCTTGCACCTTCTCCTCCCCAAAGTCACTCAGTTCAAAACATCCAAATTCAGCAACTCAGCATTGCTGTGCCCAGAAGCCAGTTACAGCACAGGGTGACCTAGTCGTGGATGGTAAAAACTGGGCTGCAGCAATTGATAGAGGAGATAGATCAGCTCCTTTCTCTACAGGATGGGATAACCTTTTTCAGACTGGTTATAGAACAGTTTGTCCACTCCAAGCAAACATCCCAAACCAGGCTACGCCATGCCACAACCTTTACTGCAGCTGTAAGTTGAGCAATCTTAGGGGGTCTTAGCTAGGGAAAACCGCAAGCAGTGCTCTTTACTTAAAGAAATACTCCCCTAGCTAACTTTCAGACCCCAAAATTAAACCCAAAGCAGTATGACTCTTTTTTTTTTTTTTAAGTAGTAAAATCTTTTTCTTCCCAACACAACATAAACACACATCAGCAGAATTTTGGTGGCAAAACAAGAACAGTCTTTCAAATAATTAGAAGTTTGTATTTTGTGTTAGAGAACAAAGTACTAATGGTCTCTATAAAGCCAAGTATACTGACATAAAGAAATCTTTTTTTTTGTCATGCAGAGTTCACTGCTAATCCAGACATAGAAGAAAACAGTGTTTTATATTTGCATTCAGTTCCTTTTTTCTATTATTCTAATAAAATGGCCTTGCATATTTACTCAAGCTGTTTAAACAGGTAAAAAGTACAAAAAAGAGCTTGCATCATGTTACAAACCCAAATCAGAAAGAAAACTGAAGCACAGAAATACATATTTAACTCAAGAAAATCAGTGAACTTGCTACACAGTATCACTCATTTAAGTGCAAATTAATCTGAGACAAAGAGCATAAAATCTCTTTTAAGATATATTTAAGGAATTTATTTTTTCGTTGCTACCACCCCATTTTTTTAAAAAAAATAAATATGCATTTTATGAAAAAATCCTATACTTAAGCCCAGATAACTTTGTGTCTTTGTTTTTCGACCAGAATAGTTTTGTAGTTTTGTTTCCAAATAGATCAAATGACCACATTTCTTCATGTATGTATTTCACTTTGTCAATGGTGTTCATCACTGCCTGCTAATAGCTCCTTCAGCTATTTTCATGCTTCTTTTTGAAGAGCTTGTGGGCTTTATAAAGCACGGAATTGATACACCACATACTTGGCACTAAATTGCCCAAAACAAAATATCAAGTGTTGGAAAGTGCACAGTGACAACCTGTGCCCTACACCAAACACATCTTGTTTTGTGCAGTAATGACTTTGTGAACTTCTACAGCAGTGCTCTTTGGTGCTGTTTCAAACAGGTATTTGAGTTCAGCTATGGACATGCCCACATCCTAAAAGGGGCTGTTTATCCAGAACAAGTTGAATTCCTACCCCACTGTCTCTCTGGTTGCTCTCTGTTTACTTATTCTAGAATTAAACTGGTCACACACATTTTTCAAGTTTGATCCATTGAAATACAACTACACAACTTTTATTGACACGGTTTTTATTGAAATGGATGTTTATTAGTTAGATCATACTGTTCTACAGAAAATAACTCTCCTGCTGCCTATAAACATTTTTATCAGCCATATTCAAGTGAAAGAACGAGTCCAAAGGGGAGGGGGAAGGAAAAGAAAGAAAATGGGAGGAGTAGAGAGGGATACCACATACAACATTCATGTGACCTGTGATACTGCCTAATTAGATAACTTAAAACTTTCTATAAACCTTTCACTGAAGCAGAGTTATTACTAATATCACATTTCAACTTGCTACCCATATTTCTATGAGTAGAGGAAAAGAAACGTGTAGATCTGAGGAACAAATCTAATGGCACAACACAAACAAGAACAACCATTTTAGAAACATGACACAAATAAAGGAAAGGGATTTTTCCAATAGCTCTTTCTCCATTATGGAATAGGACACATAAGAGACTACTACTGAAATGCAACCACAATTACACTGGCCAACAAATTACCTCGAAGCACTAAATTAGAAAACGTTCTTCGGCAATATTCAGTTTAGCATTCTAAACCATCTCTAGGCTGAAGGTGGTCTGCATGTTGAACTTAGTACTGTGTGGGTTATAGTCTTTGTTTGCAGTCTTAACTGGGGATTGCACCTTAGCTACCGTAGTTCAAGCGTAAAAATACTTTGTCTGTAACACTATATGCTGTTGCCAGCGACCCTCTAAATCCTTGAACCAACTGTGTCCTCTGGTGTCACAGAAGATAATGCCAATTTATTGCAATGTGTGGCTTTTTTAACTGATTAAAATTAAGCCCTAAACACGTGACAATGGAATTAGCACATTTAGAGAGTCTGTTTTCCCACATCCCATTTTGCGCTACTGCGGCTGATCCCTGCAACTCTACGCGGGTGCAATTTTAATGACTTCGCTAGGTTTTGATGTTCTTATGAAAAAGCAGTGCTTGGTGTTTGTGGAGAAGGTAGATATGGAAGCTGAGTAGCTGTGATTGGGGACACTGTGACATCGTCTCTGTTTTTCGATAGGATCGGTGTCATTTTCCTCCCCACGATAAGACACCTCACTGACAGAGCCCGATTAGGGAAAATTTTATAATAAAATTCACTTCTATCAAACAAGGATGGAGTGATAAACAGTTCAGCCTCAGGGAAGAAACAGGAAAAAGATTTTTTTTCTCTCTCTTCCTCTCCATTTTCTCTCTTTTTTTTTTTTTTTTTTTTTTTTTTTTTTTTTTTAAATTTAAGAAAAATCCTCCCTCCTCTTACAACTTTTCCTGAAAGGGATAGCATTTAATTTAACGTGAACTCCCAAAACGTATAGATCAAAGACATTTGAATGCTGTTCCGACAGCAGCAGGGTTGTCATACTTCTCAATTCAGAAGCACAATTAAAAAAAAAAGTAAAAAATGAGGACTTTCTCTGAATTACATTTCCTATCAAACTTTTTAAAGCCAAGAGCCTTCTCAAAAGGCAGCCTAGACAGTTGCGAGTTTACCTTCCAGTATTCACTTACATTTCTCCCCTGTTTAGAAAACTGGCAAGCTGCAGGGTAAACAGGGAAAATTGATGCTTGTGGCCCTCTAATGTTGAAGATGGACTAACCTCCAAGGAAGAGCATAAAACAAATATTGATTTATTTTATTTTTTTTTTAATACTAAAACATCTTTGCTTCTGTGTTTGGCAGTTCACAGAGGATACCTTTAACCTTGCCTCCAGTGCCATATATGCAATATACTTCTGTACACTAATCAGTACATACTTAGACAGCAGAAGTTTTCTCTGGCCGATGGCATGGGGAACTTTGTGAAAAGAGTAGATGGAGCAATGAACATGGAGTAATTCACCCCAGTTCTTTATTTTGCTACTTCATGTTACCTTTCTGAAACACATTCATTAGCTGATTATGAAATAATTCATGATGAAAATAGTCTTGTTCTAAAAACTAAAAAGCAAATACAATAGAAAAAGAGTGACAGATTACCATGAACCAAATGGGTTTCTTGGTTGTTTAACAATTAAACTTGCCAGGCAAACAAAAAACTCCTAAGCACTGCCAGCTTTTTATTTATGTCCAAAACTGAGTCACTGCATTGAAACCATTCCCTCAAGATGGTGCTTCAATGTTTCAGACGCTCCTTAAATGAGTTTTAAGCACTTTCAATAAGAACATTACAAATCTGCTGTCAAAGAGAGCCCTAACATATAAGTCCTTCCAGCAGTGTTCCAGATTTGCTTTTATTAAATAACAATGGGAGAATGTTTACAAGCATATATAATTTTCATTAGGCACACTTATTGCCAAATACAGCACACATATGATGCAAACTTCATATAACTTCAGTAGCAGCTGCACCCCAAAGTAAGAACTTGCCAAAAATCCATGCTTAAGTAAGCACAACAGTATACTGTAATAGACTTGCACAAAGCTCAGTTCCTTGACCTGTTACTTTACTGGAAGACTATATGAAAATGTTAGCTAACAATCCCAGAAACGCCAAGATGCGTTCCATCTGTCCATATTTTCCAACTGAGCACACCTTAATTTTAATAACGTAGAGTATTACTTTAGAAGTCATGACTACACTACCAAATCTCACTGTAAAATAGTAGACTGCAACTAAATATTATCACTGTTTTTTATAATCTTGATTCTGTGACATGCTGTGCAACTGGACAAAATCAGTACACAGTCACCAATAAGAATGGGTTTGCAAACACTACTTTAACAAAAACAAACTTCAGTCTGAGAAAAGCATGACAATGAAGGTAAAAGCAGAGCAATAAAAGAACTAGCTGGAACTGCTATAAATTCCTTCCTACCCTTATTTTAAGCAATAAATTAGTGATTTCATTATAGAAGTAACCAGAAGAAGAAGGTACAGCCTTTGATTAGTGGTCTGCTAGATAGATTTCCTTCAATGACTTCTCAAAAACCATCAATTTCTGATTAAGTGAAACTGCAGCAGAAGAGCTGTTAATTATGTACTAGAATAATAATAATTAATTAAAAAAAAACAAAACAGCTCAACAATCCCATCTAAGCACTGAGGAACTCTAATTAGCAAAAATATGGCAATAAGGTCTCTCTCCCCTACAATTTCTTTCCATACAAGTGTCTTCAAATCTGCCTGGAACTTGCCTCTCCACAAAATACAATAAATGTTAAAAATAATCAATCCTCCTACTTGAATAATGCAGACAGCTGACTACTATGATATCCTCTTTGAGCTGAAGTTGGATATTAACTTCCCCTCTGCACACAGACTAAACAGGGAGCCTGCAAGAACACCTGGCAGGAAACAAAGGTGAGATCAGAAACAGGCATCTTTCAGCTCTGTTTAAATACGCAGTGTTGTAGTTTGCAACATAAAAAAGGGTCACATCAGAGCACCAGCATCCAAGTGAATAATTCAGATCTTTACAGTCCCTCCCATAGATGTTCTTTTTTTTTTTCCCTCTGGAATATCCCAAATAGCAGCACTAACTAGTGGGGACACACTTGAAGCCTCCTGGAAGGAGCAGGCAATCCCCTTTCTGTCCCTGAGACATGCAGCACGAGTCACCCATGTGGATCTGTGTAGCTCTAAATACATTTATCTAGAAGAAATAGTCCAACAGCCTTTCTAAGAGGAGCGTCTGATTGGTGAGTGGAAAATTGATACAGTGGAGTGAAGAAAAACTGATAAAGAGATAATCCAGTGTGCCAATGTAGTTCTACAGCACTGTAGCTCTAGCCTTCATTGGGTGGTGAGTGTAGGGTGATGGAAGAAAAGGATGGGCTTCTGTTGTTTGCATTTGAAGTACGAGGGAGGCATGGTGTGAGCAAACTTCAGATGTGAAGAACAAAAGCCCAGTTTTCCTCTATACCATCTTTAACCATATGATGAAGCCTAAAGCTGAAACACTGTACTACTACATTTTTACAGCTGATGCTCCGGTTTTCTGCTTTTCCCTCTATAAAGCAGAGATGCAAATACCTGCATACTGCATTCAGTGCGTGCATAGCTTCATTTTCATTTCATGTGCCACTGCATATGTTCTAGCCTGACCTTAACTCACACTGTAATTTCCCAGATTGTTAAAATATATCATGCTTATTACAGGCATAATCACACATTTCCCAAACAGGGCCATACCTAACTTAAAATTATTTCAGCAAGGATTTAACATTGACATATCTTCACATTTTATATAAATGAATAATTTGGATAGAAGAAGAGTACCTACGCCAGTGGTGGATCAGAGCGTGCCAGTTACAGGAGCACTTAAGCGCCCATTGGCACAGCAAGACTCAAAGACCCAGTAGGTTTCAAAGAAACACTTTTTTTTTTTCCTTCTAGAACTCTTTGCTTTCTAGTAAAGCTGCAACCACAATGTTCCCTCTCTTAATGCCACCATAAAAAAATCAAAACACTTTAAAACAAATTGATGTCCTCTTTAATATAGTCATCACATCATCACAGTGCCCTTGCACCCTGCTTGGTGACAACCAGGGGGATGCATTCCACACATCTCTCTCTTGCTTGCTCTTTTTTTTTTTTTTTTTAAAGCATTGAAGCAGGCAACAAAGAAAGAGAGAAAGACTGGGAGAGACACTCAATTGAGATATTGGCACCTTTGATTGACAAGACCTAATCAGCTTATCTCCACACTAATAAAGTTGATGGCCTGTGGAGCTGGTGTATGTCCAGCTTCAAGTGAACTTTCAGTAGCCAAAGCCTCAAGGGCCAGGACTAAGACTGAGCTTATCTAAACTGATTTAAATCAATTCCTAATGGGCTATTTCAATTTGATCAATTTGAAAGGACGGAAACCTGTAACCACTTGACTCAATTGTCTTGATTCATGCTGGCGTCACTGGAGATTTGGTCAGAGCCACAAACTGTTTATCTACAGTGAAACAAGGGAGTGCAACTGATACATTTCTGAAGTAACTTGACCCTCCTCCAGGTACTATTCAGTCTGTTCCAAATCAAGTATTTTAGAGAACTATTCCTGTACATGCAACGCAATAAAACATTTTGAATGATGCTACTCCAAAATAAGAGTGAACATCAGATGCAAAACTCCCTGCGCCACACATAGGGACTGAAATGCTTGTTTCTGCTTTTCTCTTGAACAATTCTGTTTGTTTTTTTAAATTAACCAAGTCCTTTATGTGTTTTGAGGGAATGCCTGTTTAGTCAAAGGTGCGATGGCACAATGGAACACAGTGATGGGAGCAATTTGAGCATTCGGATAGATTGCATTAACTATGTGCAGAATTAAACAATTCACTTCCAAAGTTCTTGAAAGGCATTTTTACAAAGCTCAGTGCACTTTCAGCTTCACATGTTAAGTAATCATGTGGCTCTATATATTTTATATATATATATATATTACATTATTACATTATGCTGTGAAAGGTTTGCCGCTTCTTTCAGTGTAAATCATAAAGTCTGTAATAGATTGCATAGCATCAAAATGCACCAACATAAATTACTAATCGAATTAAGAACCCTGATTTTCATATAAACAAAATAATACCTTTAAGAAAACATGGCAATCCTATAAACAGAGAATCTTTTTAGTAAGGGTAACTGTGTGTTTATATACACTCTACAGATCTGTCAAAGCATGAACAATACAAGCAGGAATTTTTCAGTCAATAGCACACATTAACACCTTAGAAATGTCTTGTGTTTAATAGAGGTAATTTAAGCACTTTCTAAAGGAAGAGTTTTTTGGTATTAATACCAGATTACAAAAAACCCTGAGCAATATTTCCATTCAGATTGTGGTTTTCAAGCTGTAATTGCTTTATACAAAATCCACTCTAGTGTTATCACTCAATATCATCTTCACTGCTGTACATCTGAAGATAATTTTGCAATAAAACTTAATTGATAGAGCTTATTTTTCACTAATCTCTTAATATAGAAAAATGAAAAACTACTAACAGTATGTATTATAAGCTATGACCCTCACAGTGCAGCACATTTCTAGTTTATCAAACTAAAATAAGATCCATTTTATGGCATCAAATATTTTATATACTTTAATAATGTTGAGACTTTTCCCAAAATAGGAAGTAAATGGAAAATTCTCATAACAAAGCAAGATGTAGAGAGTAAAAGTAATACACAGAGAGGCTGAGCTGAACATGTCATCACATAACATTGCTAGTTTGTGCCCCACTGACCATTAGTGCAAAAACTCAAAATGTTCCAATTATGGAAATTGGTGAATGTGTCATCAGTGACATACACTGAGAATTTACATTCAGTGATTTTGTAGTTACAAAATCAAGTCCTTCTGACATACCACATACACTGGACTTTAAGACTTTTTTTTTTTTTTTTTTTTTTTTTTAAAAAAAAAAAGAATTACGGTCTATATTATTCTTCCTTCTCTTTTGGGTTAGACCTACTACCAGACTAAAGAGCTTCCCATCAGCTAATTAAACAGTTCTAGTAGTTACAAAGTATATTTCAAGGCCAAATGATGAATGAAATGTTCATAGCAGAGGACTGGAAGTTTGAATTCCTAAGGCTTTTTTTTTTTTTTTTTGAGCTCCAGTACACTATAAAGATAATACTTGCAGAGTACAAAACTCACCACATGCAAGATGGCCATTAAGGCACCAGGAGAACTGATACCAGCATCATCTTCTATAATGGTGGGGGTAATTCTACAATGCTGGGGCCATTGTGATATCTAATCACTGTTGCAGTGTTCTTGAGCAGACTAGACAGCAGTTGCAAAATCAAGGAGACATATTTGACTCACACTTACGAGGAGCTGTTTTGGTTGGCCTAGACTTTATTCCCTACTCCTAAAATTCTGATAAGACATTTTGGCACACTGAATAGCCTGGTGTGGACTGCAAAAGGATAATCCTAAACTGTAAGACTAACATGATCTCTCTGCTTGTGAGTAGTGACTAGGAGCTTTCTGCCCTCTCAAAATCTGTCAGCTTTTCCATCATTCACTCTTTTAGTAGGACTCAAAATGTGCGGTTACTCAAAGATGGCTCAGAACATCAAATCCATAGGAAACTGTTCCCATGATTTGGGATGTCTGTGTAGACTTCTGTAGGAAATGTCAATGAATAGATCCAGTCCTACCTGATGAGTCAAAAGTACTTCTAAGAGAAGTACTCTTCTCTTAGAGAAAGAGAAGTTTTTTTTTTTTAAGTTTTTCTCTTAGAGTAAGAGAGAAAAGATACTGCATAATCGCTACTAATGTCCTTTCAGATCCATCCCAGAATCCTTTCTTAAGACTCGGAGATTAGTTTAGCTTGGTGCTTATTTATTTTCATCTAACTGCTATCAACAGGTTGAATACAATACCATTAACCTCATCCCTCAGACAGACAACATGAATACACAAAGTTCTTGGAGCTCATGGAACTAAAGAACAAAATTGTATTGCCATCAAGCTGGCAAAAAAAAAAAACCAAACAAACCTGCAGCCACTTCAGTTTGTAAAAATAAAACCAGTGTTTTATTTTTGCATTTGAATACCTCTCACGCTGTCACTTAATGAAGGAAAAGTTTTTTAAACACAGCAATCAGATTGCCAAGATCACTGCAGACATATCAGACAGAATTAATGACTGTAAGAGGCTGACAGATTTGTGCTTTGTCTTCTGTGAATGAAAACACCACTCTCCAGACCAGATAAAAATCAGCCTCTGCCTTTTTTGGCAGTCAGATCATAACAAGGCCAAAGTAATATTAAATCATTTATGAGGTTTTTAAGTTTAAATATCAAAGTGATATATATGCAGAGGAACTGTTATGACATTTGAATTTCAGCAATAGGCATTTTTTAGACATTTCAAACTATGTAAAACCTGACATTTCAGTGTTTATATACAAAACCTGCTATGATACAAATAACACCTCTCCACCAATACTTTGTCATTTAAGACTTTCTCTTTTTTAAATATAGTCACATAGTTATAACTTCGACTTGCTGAAAAGCATATTCTTGCCTGGAAACCTGTCATCTTCATGCAAATAGGAAAAATCTACTGTATATTAATTACGATTTTTACAGTGATCGCTTTCAGTCTCCTTGTTTCCTGTAGTTAGTCTTTCATCCCCCTTATTATTCATGTAGAAATGTTTTTTGGTAGCTAAAATATAGTACTTTTATGCAATGTTTTGATGAAGCACACCAGAGAAAATGAAATGGACTACCCAAAGAACGAAAACAACACAGGTGATATACAACTGTTCAGGGTGCTATTTTTATGAGATATGGGAAATAACACGTACTACTCATCAATTATTCTATAACGTACAATGCCTGTCTCCTCAAGCTTCTAACAGCCAGGATTGAAATGTTTTGACACGATGATCTCAAGGTGGAAATACTGAAGGCGTTAAAATATAGATATAAATACGCGATAATGAAGAACAAAATGTGTACCATTTTCTTGCAGTCATAGTTTGCAAATTAACAAGCTGCTATTGATTTTTCTTTGAGGTCAATAACAGCATTTATTGATCTGAGAAGTTAATACTCACTGAGGTCAATATTACATCTCAGGGGTCAACAAATCTGGATACTGACTTCTATTTCCTGTCCCTATATAAATATTGCATAGGCAAAATGGACAAATTTAATCTTTGGAGATGAGAAGGCATTGTATTTGACACGATACAAATATTCAAAAGCATAAAAAGTTAAGAATAGAGCCCACTAGCCTCATTTGCTAACAGGTTTTCAACACTACACCTTATGTTAACCCAGAAGGTTCATGAAATTTATGCTCAGTTCTGGATTTATTACCTCCAGAGCACACAGCAGTCATTGCTGAGGCTCAATTATATAGAAATGCATAGCATAACTAAAATAAACCTCTTAAAAGAAGTACCTAAATACAGTACTGGACTTTTTACTGGAGATTCTTCTTATGGCCCATTTTTTAAAGCGTGATTTCCAACAAAATCAAGATAAATACTTCTGCCTTTAATGGGCCAGACTCCTGTTGTTTTTCTTCTAATTTGTACTTTGTAACTCAAGCCATCTCACCTCTAAAGGAAAACTGAGCGAGCCATTTATCCCTTGATATTTTGTCGAGACAATTATCAAGGAAGCTTGGGGTTTACTCTTAGAAAGTGGTTGGGAGGAAAATAAGCTGCAGGAAATGCAAAGCTCTTTCAGGCATTTTTGCAGATAGATACACCACTATAACAAATCATCAGTAATGTAATTTCTCAGAATGCAGAAGTTACATATTGGATTATTAAAGAATTTAATTTGTACGGAGATACTCAATCTAAAGCACAAGCAAGGAATAGCGTGCATTACTGGCAAGCATTTAAAAGAGTTAACCAAGGGCATTAATCGTAGTATTCAGAGCATTTGAAGAACTTAACAGTTTAGGAACTTTCCATGATCACCATCACACAAGGCTGAAACTGCTATTTTACATTCGAAGAAATAAAAAGACCGATAGCCTCCAAGTTGTACAGAACTCAAACCGTTAATGCTCAAGCTTCAGGTCTGTGGCATATTTAGGAATAAAAACACAGGTCATTTGCTTTTTGGGAACAGTAACTGAGTAGTTGAGCAAGTACAGACTCATCACAACAGGACAGAGGTATGCTCAGTACTTATTCAATATTTTACCTGCCCATATCAGATCAATCTTTGTTTTCATAAATTCACATGGCAAATATTCTGCGAAATGAATTCTTCTGTTACCAGAACATGTCCTAGACAGAAAGGTGCAAGTGTGCTAAGGCAAAACATTGGAGGTGAATAAAAGGATTTGTTTATTACAAATATCGAAGTTTTTAAAGTTCTTTAGGGATTATGTGATTATGCACTTAACTGTATCTAGGAGGAGAACAAAGTAAAATAGTAAGCACCAATCTTTACAAACACATAGAACTACACGTTCAATTTGATTTATTCCAGCACATGACATTGTGAGAAATATCTAAAGCTTATGATGTTAGAATTTTTATTGTGCAGAATATTTTAGTATGTACACAATTAAAAGACTCTTCACTTGGGAAAGTCTTATTCATCATTTTTAATTAAATTAAGAAAATATCATATTTCCTATATTGTTTAAAACAGATCCTCATCGTAAAATTCAAGGTGTTTTTTTTTTCTAAAAGGAAAATGATTAAAATGTATTTAATATGATATCTAAAGTTCAGTCTCAACACTTCTCCACTTGATATTACTTTCACTACAGCAGAAACCCCTATTGCTAAAATGACAAAAGTAATTACATAGGCAGTAAAGCAAATATAATCAGTCCTTTGGATGAAATTTCTCAAGATGGCATTCCACTCAATTATTGTAGAAGAGCCAAGACGCATGGAAGTCTTACAAAACTTAATTATAAAAATCAGTAGTATTTTCAAGACACGGAATAAAATCAAAAGTTGCTGCATCTATGCAAATAATACAATAAAGACTGAAACACCCTCTTCATCTAGTTGGTTTGCATGTTTCAAGTATACTAAACGCTTGCTTGTCTAGAATCTACATGAGAGCTAAACAGGAACCAAATCCCCAAATACATGAACGCTCTCCAAAATCTTCATGTTTATAGTCACAGAGGCCATAAAAATATGGAAAAGCTCAGTGCAGCAGAAACCAGCCAAGCTGATGCAAGAGACTGCCTTTGCACCAAAGTTAATCTTCGCACAATAAACAATGTAAGCCATGTGACTCATTTCATAAAAACGCAAACCACAACACTTAGGTACACCTAATACCCATATTCAGATATCACTGCACTGAACTTGACCTCAGTACAAGCTCATGGAAACATGCTCTTGCAAATCTTTTTACTAATGTACGAGCCAAACAGCCAACTTCCCCAGCATGCACATCAATGCATGTAGCTACACACACTTGGAATTCAATATATATTTATGCTCTGCCAATAACTGCCACTGTTTACAATCATGAGTGTTTATTACAATTGTGGTGATTAGGCCAAGAATATAAAGTTTCATATAAAACTTAATGTTTACATTTTTCGAGCTAGTGAAGTAACGTGAGTTAAGTATTAGCAAATGGCAGAAAAACAAAGTAGTAGACAGCTGATGCTGGAAAGGAGAGATACTGGAAGAGTTGGCAATATGGAAAACAAAGCCACAAAATCAGTAGAAGGATTCACATAAGCAAGGTAGTAAAGTCATTAGCGCAAAATACTATGATGTGATTTAAACTAGATGAAGAAATAACGTCTAGATAATATCATTCCTCATTTTACACTGAGGTGAGAATGGCATTTTTCAATCATTTGTTTTTATATCTCACTTGGGGACAGAAGCCTGGACTTTTCTCCTTTCTTATTTCTACCAAAAGAAAAATAAATAATATTTGTGTAACTATAGCTCTTCAGTCCCAAGTTGCAAAAGGGCAAAATACTGCAGTTGAAAGATGATCTATCATGAGTACCCTTTTGATATTGACTTTACCTAGAAAAGCATGTTCAATACAAATAATTTTTTAATGTTAAACTTTGTTCTCTAGTGCAATTGGAGGAAAACACTGTTAGCCTGACAGGAAGGAGAGGTAGAAAGCTTCAAACGAGATATATATAAAAAAACAAAAACAAACTACTAAGGTATATTTTATATTTTCAAGCCTAAGCTCATCAACTTTTCTTCTTGATGTAAGTTGAATATAAAGAGTTTTTGCCCAACAAGACCTCAAGCTGAGCGAATTCATCGGTGCCCGTGTAGTGAAAAATCCATTAAAATGTACTGAAAGTCATGTTGTTTACTCAGGCACCCAAAATGAAAACTCATTAAAGTACAGTTAACATTTTATGGACAACAAAATCACCAAGTTTAGCCATTAGAAGAGCAAGACATTAACATATTTAAGCCGAGCCGCTTTCCATCATCTGTCAACGCTCCTTGTTGACTGGTGAGGTCCCAGATGACTGGAGGCTTGCCAGTGTGACTCCCATTTATAAGAAAGGTCGTAAGGAGGATCCGGGGAACTACAGGCCTGTTAGCCTGACCTCGGTGCCAGGGAAGGTTATGGAGCAGATCGTCTTGAGGGAGATCATGCGGCATGTGCAGGGTGACCGGGGGATCAGGCCTAGCCAGCATGGGTTCATGAAGGGCAGGTCCTGCTTGACCAACCTGATCTCCTTCTATGATCTAGTGACCCATCTGGTGGATGAGGGAAAGGCTGTTGATGTGGTCTACCTAGACTTCAGCAAAGCCTTTGACACTGTCTCCCACAGCATTCTCCTGCAGAAGCTGGCAGCCAGAGGCTTGGATGGATACACTCTTGGCTGGGTAAGGAGCTGGTTGGAGGGCCGGGCACAGAGAGTGGTGGTAAATGGAGTCAAATCCAGCTGGCGACCGGTTGTGAGTGGTGTTCCCCAGGGGTCGGTGCTGGGCCTGTCCTCTTCAATATCTTTATTGATGACCTCGATGAGGGCATCGAGTGCACCCTCAGTAAGTTTGCAGATGACACCAAATTGGCTGGAAGTGTGGATCTGCCTGGGGGTAGCGAGGCCCTACAGAGGGATCTGGACAGGCTGGAGAGCTGGGCTGAAGCCAATGGGATGAGTTTCAACAAGGCCAAATGCCGGGTCCTGCACTTCGGCCACAACAACCTCAGGCGACGCTACAGGCTTGGGGCGGTGTGGCTGGAGGACTGCATAGAGGAAATGGACCTGGGGGTATTGATTGATGCTCGGCTGAATATGAGCCGACAGTGTGCCCAGGTGGCCAAGAAGGCCAATGGCATCCTGGCTTGCATCAGAAACGGTGTTGCAAGCAGGAGCAGAGAGGTGATTGTTCCCCTGTATTCAGCACTGGTGAGGCCACACCTCGAGTACTGTGTCCAGTTTTGGGCCCCTCACTGCAAGAAAGATATTGAGGCCCTGGAACGTGTTCAAAGGAGGGCAACAAAGCTGGTGAGGGGTCTGGAACACAGGCCATATGAGGAGAGGCTGAAGGAGCTGGGAATGTTCAGCCTGGAGAAGAGGAGGCTCAGGGGAGACCTCATTGCTCTCTATAACTTCCTGAAGGGAGGTTGTAGTGAGCTGGGGGTCGGCCTCTTCTCTCGTGTCATTAGTGATAGGACCAGGGGGAATGGCTTCAAGCTACGGCAGGGGAGATTCAGGCTGGACATTAGGAAGTATTAATTTTCAGAAAGGGTGGTCAGGCACTGGAACGGACTGCCCAGGGAGGTGGTGGAGTCACTGACCCTGGGGGTGTTCAAGGAAAGACTGGATTTTGTGTTGAGGGACATGGTTTAGTAGGAGCTATTGGGAATAGGTGAACGGTTGGACTGGATGATCTTTTAGGTCTTTTCCAACCTTGGCGATTCTATGATTCTATGATTCTATGATATTTGAAGTTCAAAATCCATACTTGTAATTCTGTTAATCTGCGCTCTTTTAAAGGTCATGACACTGCAAAACCAGCATCAGTTGGAATCAATTCATTTCACTGGGTGAAAGTTCCAAAAAAGTTTGTGTTGTATAGGATAGAAGATGAGAACGACGAGAAACTGAGTAGAAGCAAAGAGTGTCTAGGGATAACTTACAAGAATTTAAATACTGCCCATTAAAAAGTACTTCCTAAGTATCGCACACTTTCTGGTCAAGCTCTCCACAATTTGCTTTTGTCAGGAAGAATATGAAACCTGACCAAGAATGTTTTTCAGGCCAACAACAGTTGATCATCTCCTTGTCAGAGCCATAACTTTACATTCTTCGCTGATTTATTACAATGGCTTGTCTGATTATAGTGTTTTAGATGGTTAAGTGACACCTAAACACACTGCCTGGCAATATTGTACAAATGAGGAAGGATATTATGCACATGGAAGAAAGACAAACTTGAGAATTTTTCCATAATTCCCTTGCCACAACAAGGTAGATTGGAGAGTTTACTTGGACTATTAGAAACAACAGCAACTATTCATTCAGATTTACACCGTCTGATTTCTTCTCTTATTTTGCCTTACCTGCTCAGAGCAAAGATAAGAACATGCGCTTCCTGTAACAAGTGAAAGTTAGCTTTACAAGGTCCAATTCCAAACTCAGATGTTTGAAAACTAGACAAATAAATCCAAGGAAGGCTAAAGGTGAAAAGTGATGATTTGAAAATCTTAATCTTGAGTATTAATTACGCTAAGTAACATTTTAAGTAAGTACTAGCATTCAAACTGGACAGAAAATTCAGGGATGTTACTATAAGAGGAAACCTCCCTGAAGCTAAATTATTTAAAGCATGAAAGGTATCATAACTCCAGACTACTTGAAACATAGTGTTTCAGGTACAAGAAATTTTGTGCTACATTACTTCCCACGTGCATTCCAGATAAATAATCGTACAGACGTGAAAAAAAAAACCTGCAATCTGAAAACTATGCTGCCATTACGTGAAGTATCTTTAAGATACCATGGTGTTTTGCACATCCAAAAACCATCTTAAACAAGCTCATTTCAACTGGATCCCTGCTCCTAATGAGACCGAGGTTGAACTTTTGTGTGACATTAAACACAGTAATGAATTCCTGAACGTTAGTGACCATTAAACCGGGACTTCTTCCAGAACAGAGGACAAAAGCCAAATTTGGATCACTTTTCCCTGCTATACCATAGCAAATCTGTACTACTGAACAGATATGACATTCCTTATTTGCTGCATTAATCCCAAACCTACTGAGGTGAAAGGAAAGATAAGCATCCATTTTATTGGAATTCAAGTTGAAAGGTGCTGAGTATCCAAAGATAAGCTTTTAACAGAAGTGATCTCACAATACTGCATACAGCGTGAAAAACTCTGTGAAAGTTATTTTCATGTAACCTTAAAAAAGTAGTTGGAAAAGTTCAACCTTTTTTTCTTTTTTTTGCCTCTAATGTTTTGAAGGGCTTTTGTTTGGTTGGCTTTGGTACTCTGAAGCAATTAGAGAACAGTACCTCACTAGTGAAAAATTCAGTATTTCCTTACTTTACAGTACAACTGTTCTGACATATACCATTTTTACATGGCTACGAAAACAACCTACACCTCATAAAAATATGAAATTATTGATACTCCAGAACACAGTTTTCAGATACCTTGCATTTGAGACAAGATGCACAAATGCAGAGAAAATGGGCTTTGAAAACTACTAGATGAGCCAGTTGTTTTTTACTGGGTAAACTTTTCATGACCACAAACAGAAAATACCCATTCTGCTGTTGAATCAAGCCTTCAACAGGAAATCCAGAGCTAAGCAAAATGGAGATGGTTCCATAAACTGCATTAAAATGGCAGGGTATCCGGACATAGACTAAGCATGACAGATAAAACAGAACTAGGAAGGTAAGAGGAGGAACGTTGAGAGGAAAGACAATAGGAGTCACAAGAGAGGAGGTGGTGGCAACACTCAGTACCAGATGGAGGAGCTCTGTTGCTGGACAAGCAACAAACCAGCAAACACAATATTCAAATTGAGGCTGCAAAAGTCACCCAAGTGGTACAAATAAATGCACTGTAAAACATCTAGGAATGGAAACAGAGTAGGCTGGTCTGTCCACACCCTCCTGATGCTGTTTCTGCCTTTTACAAGGTAGTAGCTTTATCCTAGCAAGATTCCCCCCGTGACTACACAGTTGGGATACTCCTGGGGAATGACATCCCGAGAAACAAAAATTTCTCTCTATTTCTTCTTTCTCCTCTGCACTTTAAAGCTCAGACTCCAAAGAAGGGCAGAGGGCTTAGGGATGTGGTAATGCAATATGCCACTTCAAAATGAATTTCCGAAACAATAAACAGATTTTAATAGAAATCAGCCAGCAAAGAAAAAAATTATATGAGAAACATAAAATACCATTCCTAGCAGAAGAAACAGGGATCATGAAAAAGCTCTCTCTGATGGTGACTGGAAACTGCGTAAAAACTCATTTCACTGTAGAAACTTTGGATTAAGATTTCAGTAGAAAGATGTTCTGGCATATCAAAGAAACACCTGAGAAGGAGATATTGGTATATGCTCCAGAACTCAGAAGCCCTCTTTCTCTAATGAAGGATTTTACGTACAGTATTCACATACACATGTATGAATAATTCAGTAGAGATGAAATAAGTGGATATTAAGTGTAAATATCTGGGACAGGAGCAGCCTTTTTTTATTTAAAGCAAGGGGCACTAGATGTAAGGTCCTAATTTTTAGAACTTGGTTCCCATTTACATACTCTTAGTTATCTGGAGCTCAAATGCAATTGGAATATCCATGCACCCGAAGACAGAACACAGAAGTAAAGGTCTAAGCGATGTTTCTAATACAAATAAAGAACTAAGTAAACAAAATTACAACACAAAAGAAGCAATACCCTTCACACCAATCTAACGTAGCCCTAAATGTACAAATACTAGAGTTTGTTTTTTGTTAAATTAACACTGGATATTTGCAACGTGATGGAAAGCACAACAACACAGCAGAGCAGCAAGACCCCAGAGCACAGAAAGTAAGGATCTGCTCAAATGCAACAGCGGCAGGCATAGAAATAAGGGAAAGAAGCTGCCTACCTTCAAAAAGCCTCTAAGGTTCTTAAGCACACAGGGATCTCCAGCAAAATACTCTCACCTTCACTGCCAACCCTTAAATGAGGTCGGAGAAGGACTGTATCCTGGCTCCACCCCTTCTGGTCACTCAGGGGCACTGCTTACACCTGTTGTTTGCACCTCAGCTCCCCTAGGTTCGTCTTGCCTTCCCACCAGGTGCACAATCAAGCTGGTTCAAGCTGTGACTTAGCATTTCTATTACAGTGTTAGAGCCATTTAAAATTCTTCTACACTAAGCAAAAACTTCTTAGTATTACCACATTAACACTTACTCTACTGTCAGCCTGAAAAGCCAGCCCCCAGCTTTGCAACTGAAATGGTATCAAATTAGCAGATATTTTAAGGTTTCACATATTATATGTCATATAATATATGTCACATATTATATGCTGTAATTCTTATTTATGTGATACCTGAATAGCACAGCAACCCAGAACAGGTCCTTCATTGCAAGAACTTGGTTTCAGGATGTTGTACTAGTGAAAGGAGTCAGGAATCCTGACCTGTCACCTGGTGCTGAGGACAACGCATTATATTAAATCCTATTAGTCACATTTGGTACGAAACCTACAGGAGTTGTATTAAAATAGTTCCTTATTCATGCTAAAATCATTGAACCTTCAGGAGCTCTCTATAAACATAACACAATTTCACCGATTCCTTCACTGTACTCTCATTCAACTCTTCATTCAGATAAGACACTAACTATAATTATTTCATAAAGAAGTAAACATATCTCTTTGTCTAATGAGATTCTCATTTGCTTTCCACCTAGAAGGGTGCCAATACTTTGGGGAGGGCCTGACCATCTGTCTGTCAACTAGGCTACCACTACATTACATTATATATTTATGGATCACTCCACAAAGGGAGGTTCATTACAACAGCCACTGAAAGCCACTGAAATTTACTTGGATCCCCTAGCACTGAGAATTATTCATGTCATGCAGGGGTGGTTCTGTCAATTGCTCAGAGATATTTCTCCTTTCACTGCTCCAGAACTGCATATTTCTCAGATTTCCAAACAGCAAGGAGAGTGGGAAAATATTTTAAGCAACCTAAAGTAAAGATACAGAAGATATTTCTGTTAATGGAACAACAGAGGTTTCCTTCCTTTGAGTTCTTTGCTTTAAAATGCCATTTTTACACATCACATTAAAAAAGGGTTTTAAAAACAGAAGCTTCAGTACAGTTAATGATTTTGTTATCCTCAAACTACAAATTCTTCTAGTAGCGCAGACACCTAAGTCATATTCAGAGCCACAGCATAATATCTAATAATCATCACTAAGAGATTCAAGCTTAACATTTGTTCTTAGATTACATGCACCAAATGGTATAGAAATATCTAAGCTTCATGAAGAAGAGTACTGCATAATAACCTGCAACATGGTTTTGTCATGAAAACCTGGGCAGCATTCAAACCTTTCATGACAATTCCCTTTAGAGTGTCATGAAACAATCCAATGTCTACGTATATATATATACATACAACAGTTGCTTTTTCTTTTCCCTGGAAACTATCTGAGAGTTGAGAAGAACTTATAGAAAGCAATTCAAACTTAATCGCTATGGTTCCCTACAACAAGGCCTGCTTTTTCTTTTCCTGATACAGGAAAAGTACATTCACATTTGCATTAAAAAATCACACTGTACATTTGATTCCCATAGCTCAGAGTGAAGCTTATAGAACACTGAGAAGTATGGAGACATTACTCAGATTACAGTTAACAAATCACAACTTGATATGTAAAATCACACAGCCATAGGCTACTACATCTCAGCTAGTGCTGAAACACTGACTTCAATATTATCCATTTTAGTTCTTAATATCATTGAGTGGTGCTGGAAACAGGCCATAAACTCTTTTGTCTGCTTTGTCTTTGTTCTGCTTTGTTACCAAAGCTGATAGGAACAGGAAAATAGAAAAATAATAACTTTTAAAACAATATTTTCATTTTAGAAAGCAGGTGATGGCACTCTGCAGTGCTATCAGCCATAATTAATACTCACTTTACTTGGTAGAAACAACAGGGAAACTTAAGATTCAAAAGGCCAGTGGTTTTCCTGATATGTCCTGAGAGCTAACCCTCTTGAGTATTTCTGCTATGCAACCTGGTCAATTAACGTGCAAATATTCTGATGAACTTACTTGTCTGTGAAAGCAGCAACTCAAATGCCTGTTATATTTGCAACATACTCCCTTGAGTATTTAGGATGACGTTCTTCTCTTTGCAGCAGACATTGAGTACTATGAAACTGATTACCAGACAGTAAAGACTTCATTTAGTCATCTAGGTCTATATGTAGATTTAGGCATCCTCAGCAACAACAAATGATACCCAACAAACTACGAAAGCATGACAGGCGATGTGGCTCGTGCTGCAGAGATGGCGTCATAAGTGGCATCCCATTCAGACTCCACTGAAGCAGATGCACCAATGGCATCACTCAAAGAAAAAAGTCAGACCTTCCAAGAGACCTCAGCTTGTATGAAGAACAGTACATAAGATGAAAGGGCTTATCAATTTAAAGATGCAAACAGCAAAAAAGCTTCCAATTTATCATGGTAAGTTTCAGGAATGGCAATGCGAAATTGCATTAAATTAGTTACGTGATGTGAGTTTAATCCTTAGATGATCACAGGGGCAGGTTAAAACACTATACGTATTTTTGCTGATGAAGGTAATAAGAAAGCCCCAAATCTGACTCATTCCAGAGGTGAAAATGATCCAACATACACATCTATAATTATGAAAAGACGTCATATAAAGAAAGCAGAATAGATATTTAATGTCTGTCACTTCTGCCTCCTCAACTTAACAGAGTCACAGAAAAGCTGATGGTGGAAAGAGATTTCTTGAGATCACCTAGTGCAAACCTCTGCTCAAGCACAGTCACCCAGAACTAAGGAATGTGTCCAGCCAGAATTTTAATGTCTTCAGAGATAGATATAATCACTCTGGGCTGCCTATTTTGGTGCTTCACTACTCTCATTGTGAAAAAGTGTTTTCTTGTGTTCAGGTGGAATTTCACTTGTTTTAATTTGTGCCCATTGCCTCTTGTCCTGTCATATGACATTAGTGAGAAGAGCCTTCGTTCTTTGTTTTCTTCCATAAGCTATTTCTATATATCAGTAAGATCTCCATGAGCCTTCTCTTCTCCACATTGAACAATCTCAGCTTTTTCAGCCTCTTCGCATGTGAAAGATCCCCAGTCTCTTAATTTCTCTTCATGGTCTTTTGCTGAAATCATTCCAGTAAGCCAATGTCTTTGCCTTGTTCCAGACCTTGGAATAAGATCCAGATTTGGCCCCAGCAGTGCTGAGTAGATAAGATCTTTACGCAACAACAGTAAATACGAAGGCAAGACAGAGTCTAAGCCAACTGAATGATGAACTGAAGCTCCAAAATGAAATCATTTAATATAGGATATCAATACAAAATGACCACGCAGCAACACCGAAAGTAAATTCTTTCATTGCGCTGAGTTAATCTAAACTTCTTCATACCTAGAATCATCATGATTCATGGAAAGAACTAAGTATAATTCATCTGTTCTCATAAAAATCTTCTGCAAAGATCTACATTGTGAAGATACAAACGTTTCCAAAACCATAATTTCCAAATTATTTAATACTAATATATCATATAACACAGCTACACTAGTAGTCTTCACATATTTTAGGCAAGAAGAACTGCATATATCACTGCTTATTATAAAAAGTAAAGGCAGACCAAAGATGGGGTAAATTAGTGTGTTTAATTCTGTGTAGTTGTATCTGGTTTTGACGCCAAAAGTCACCTTTTCCATAAAAATATACATTTGCTCTCCAATCATATTTCTCAGAAATCACCATGGAGATAAGCAATGGAAGTTAACACGATCACTATTCCTATAAAAGAATATTCCAAAAAGAGCAAAAAAGGATAGAAGGTATTCCTTCTCCAAAAAGATCAGGCTGAATTTTTACATGCTTTTCTGTAATGAAAGGTCCAGAGTCATCTACAGCAGATGAGAAATCATTTTGGACCAATTTAAAATAGTTATTAAAATTTTAAAAATGACCCTTTATGAGCACTGATATAAGAGACGTGAAATCTACGGGAAAGCAAATTTAATTGCAATCACACGTCCATTTCTACTAATGTATCATCTTCTAGAGCATGAGATTTAATTCTCCGTGTCCTCCAAAATCTACATTGTATGTTCCATAGTTCCATCTCATTATTGTTCAGAGCACTAAACCCAGAATAATTAAAATGCAGGCACTTTAGTAATACCACTTATTTAGCTTAGTCATATTTACCTCCAGAAGGGTTGAACTTAATTTACTCCTTAAATAAGGCTTGAGTTCTAAAAAGATACTGGAACGTATAAATTAATTGGGATTCTCTGCAAATTATTTTGCTGCTAAATCATACAATTTCCATAACTTTCTGTAACTTCACATAAGCTTTATTTATTTAGGAGATCAGCTTTTGGAGGCTTTACTATTGCCAGTTTTAAACATACAGAAATTGCCCAAACATAGTAAAAACATTTTGAAAATACCAACAAAAAAGTTGCAATCAATAATGGAAACTAATTCAATAACTGCACCTGAAATTTAGCCTTCTCCTTTAATTTGATTCTATCTGTACATTTTAGGGTATGGTTTGTTTACTTCTCTCACTGCAAAGAAACAGCTGCATAATCAGCCACAGAACTGATTGCAAGAAAATTGAGCCGATAACCTTGTTATATATCAGCTGTAGTTAATATCTTATAAACTTATTAAAATGATATTTTTTACATATAAAGAATAAAAGTAAAGATACAAACAACTGGAGTCTGCAGTGTGTGCTAGCAATCATTGCGGGTGGGTAAACTGACAACATGTAACTGCATATTAAGACAAATGTAGAATTTAGACAAAGTATTCCATCTCTTTTCAGATGTATACTTTTAAACCTCAGGAACTGTTTTCAGTAGATGTCATGCCTTTTAACTTGAAAAAAGATAAGCGCAAATAAGCTCCCAATTGTCTCCCCAATATGTAAACCACATCTCGGGCTGCTGTCTCTGTTTCTCCTTTGAAGTTTTCCTGAAATGTCATGTGTTGTGAAGACTGCTGTGCATAAGCAAGACAATTTGCTCACTCTCAGAATTCTTACCGGTTTCCACTGCTATTTGGTATCCAGCCTCTAGTCTCCGAGATGACCTTTCCAGCCTCTCTGTGTTATCGAGCAGATGTGCCCTCTGAAAAAGAAAAGGGGAGAGAGAGGGAGAGAGAGAGAGGGAAAAAAAAATAATCAGGCAGCAGTCTACAATGCTCTCCCCCCTTTTTTAATTGTACTTTCATATTCCAAAACACAAAAATATCCATGTATATTTTATGGAAGAGCCTGTTATGAGGACTACTGGAAGGAGCAGGTTCTGTGATCAATCATAATTATGTGTACCAATCATTTTTATGTTGAAACATGGAATATGTGCTTCACTCTTATCACATGAACTCACAAAACAGAAAGGGACTATTATATGGGAAAGCTGAAGAGCATTTCCAAAACGGATTTCTCTGTGACACATGTATGCAAGCACCCATGATTTCTACTCAACTACAGTCTCACTTTAAATGCGAGTGGTACTTTTTAACATGAACTTAATTTTCAGCAGACGATATATTTCCTTCATGTGTACTACTCAAGTGAGGCGATAAAAACAACGAGATATTCATACAGAATACTGAACAGCATGAATATTCTTTAGACTGTTTGATGTAAAAAGATGTAAAAACAAAACACCGGTTTCTTGATTTACATCTCTTGTGCCTAAATATATATACGAATGTATAAATAATAAACACACAGAGGTGTAAGATATTTTTCCCAGAAGTCATTTGCCCATTTATGATAATAACAACGAACTCTAGTAAAAATGCTCCTTCCAATGCATTTTCGCTCAGGGAGTCTTCAATAGTGAAAAAGTGGAATTACGATTTTCATTAGTTTATTTTCCACACAAAATGCAAGCTTTCTTCCTTTGGCCATTTGATCCCAGACTTGCTCTAATCAAGTCATCAAAAAATACAATCCCCCCCACTCTCCCATAAAGTAACCACACACCTCACCAAGCACCCGTTCTATTCCAAAATAACGTTCTGGATATTTGTCAAAAAATATTTCCTACAACTTCGCCTTGTTGACAGATGTCATTTAAAAACTGAAGAAATGCTTTCTAATAATAATAATAAAAAAAAGGAGGTACCATACATATTATCTGAGTGGCTGTCTACCGAAACGATCTACCTTGCTCTAATGAGCCCCTATGGATCTTGGGAGATGCAAGCTGTATTGACATGCACACTTAAGCTAATACACCTAGACCAGTGCCTCCAAGCTCTAGCAGCCAGGGATGCTGACAGAATATCTCGCTTCTATCTTCAAAGAAAGGAAGTGATTAGTATGTTATCATTACCATTCAAAACGTGATTTCCCTATTCCCTCCCGGCATAGGTGACACATCTCTGAGATGCGGCCAGACGATCGAGGCAGCTAAAGCCACATCAAAGCTTGCCTTGAATTTTTTTTTTCCCCTCTCTCTCTTTTTTTTTTTTTTTTTTTTTTTTGAAATCATTAAAACAATGCATTTAGATCAGCACAGATAGGACCCAATGTGAAGGTCAGGAAAGCTGCAATAACAGTCTATAATAATTAATAGAGTTGTCTAATACACAGTGGATAGGTTAAGAGTAAATTGGAAAAAAAAAAAGCCTTTTGCATTCATGGGGGGCAGGCCACCAAGAAAAAACACAACAGCAAGAGCACTTAAAAAATTTAAAACTGTACTGTAAGTTACAAAGCTGTAATTGAAATCATGACAGCAACTAGAGCGGTGCTTGTTCTTAGGACTCATGGTCAATCTAGATAATTAGTGTTAATTTTACTTAATTTTATTTTTAAAAGTCACCTTTTCATAACATATGCTGGTTCCTCTCCATTGCCCACTAGAAAAAGAAGTGTAAGCCTGCAGTGCCTTTCTTCAAATACAGCCCCCCTACCCTCGAATAATATTAAAGAACAACCGGAGTTAAATATTTTAAGTCTTGTAAAAAACATCAGGAATTTAATGCTGCTACATTGATATCTCTCCAGAAAGAAAAGGAGTGGAAGAGGTATCTGGGGGGAGGGATAAATAAGGAGTTCAGAGGACAACAATCCTAAAAGTTAGACAGGAGATACTTTAAACAAAAAAAGAAAAGAAGGGACTGGGAGTGGGCACAAGGAATAGAGTGTTATAATTAAAGAACAGATGCACAGCACTGTAGTGGCACACTAGGAATGAAAAGACAAGCCTACTATGTTAGGGGAGAAGGAGAAAATAATCAGATTTCACATTTCAATGTAAAAGAGCTGCCCAACAGAAGAATTAACATGTAATTGTATTTTTTTATACACTATACTAGCCGCAGTTTGTCTAAAAGGTAAATGATAAGCCCACAGTTAGTTCAGTCCTACTGTGAGCAATCAGAATACTAAAGCATTGTGAACTCGGTACTAACATTAACTCAAAGCAGTTTCTTACCTTATTTCAGAACCTTTTCACCCAAGCCACTCTACAATGAGACCTTTTTATTTTTATTACAAATGACAATTATTTACGTGCTCTGGCTTGGGAGGCATACAGCCCTTTGACCATGAAATCGGTGCCCGACAACAGCAGCTGATGCCTTCCTGCTCCCCAGCCCTCCCCACACTCCTTCTGCCACTGCACCCCTGCTCTGAGAGGTGGGCAGGGAGGTGATTCAGTGCGTCTTGCAGCTTCAGAAACAGCTTCTATCTGAGTTACATAAGGAAGTTTTGCAAAGTGGCATGCTATCACTAGAGATTTTGTCATTCCATGTGGGCTGGATTCAAACTGAGATCTCAGGAGCTCAAAAGACAGAGCGGCACAGCCTCCACGCGATGCTGCGTACGGTGTGAGTGCCGGAACAGAGCCCGGTAATGAGAGGAAGTGTAGGTTTTATTAACAAACAGAATGGCAAACCATAATTTCTTTCAAGATCTGTTCATACCTCCTTAGGAGAATTATAATTGTGGATGCCTTGATGTTTCACTAGGGGACAAGTTCAGAATTACGCCTCAGTCCCTGTACCAGTCTTCGTTTAAACTTTAACATGCATTTTGCATCCAGTATTAAAACAGCACTGCAATCACAACCTACTCAACACACAGTCCTTAAGTACAGGAAATGGAATGTCAACAATTATTATTTTTTTTAATTATTTCTCTCTCTACCTGTTCGGTTTTGTTCTAGACAACAAATTTATTTACATCTCTTTGCTGTTGCTCTCCAAATAGAGAGAGGAAAAAAGTAACTTCTGAGGCTAACCAGGAAAAGCAGAAAATTACTAGAAGCAATGTCAAAAAAATTTAGCTGAATGATAGAGTAATTATAAGCTCCAAAAGGTATGACTCATTACGAGTTCAGTATAGCTCCTAAGCCCCATTCCTGCGCAATAACATTCTGAATTTTCTTATTTGCCTTCATAGTTTTTTCAGAAAGAAGAGCAGTTAAGTCGCAGCTTTGTTCTTTATATCTAATTAAATTTTCAGAGTAACCTACAAATTAGGAATCTGCCCGTTTATAAACCTATAATCTCTGTTTGCAAGCAAAAATGTTCCTACTATATTGCTTTACAAAAGCACAGGAGCAGACGTGCGAGCGTTGTTAAAGGGTTGAGCGAATGGATCTTGCTCTTCTGAAAATAATCTCAGAAATCAGGCTGTACAAACCCTTGCAACAACATTGTCATCTGTTTAAATACTGGGACTGTTGGGGAGGGGAGCTCAGCGGTGGTGGGAGGGCTTTCATGCAGTTACATGTTTATTTTGTTTAATTTTTTTTATTCGCCACATTACTCTGCAGCTTCAACATATTAATATCAGCTCCACAAGAAGAAGGAAAAATAAAGCATTCAGGCAACTGGTGAAAGAATCTTTATATCACAAATATCTTACTGTTTCTAAGAATTGCCTGTAATTGCCCCTAATCTGGTTACTTTACATTTCTTTGTCATCACCATTTCTAAAACTTACAAATCCTTTTCTGCAGAGCTCAGGATTCATTATTGATATGCCTGGGCATACACGTTTCAAAAAGAAGATACCAGACAAATATGTGATGTTAAAATGCCTCTAAATATACTTATTCAAATACTTCACTGGTTCAAACTCTCCACGTGAAACCCTTCAAAAATCCGACCTCTAAGTAATCTTGACTTTCCTGAGACCTCATTTTTGGCAGCAATCGGGAAACAATAAAAAAAAGCAGTTCAGATAACCTGCTTTGCTCCAGCAGCAAGGAACTGAGTATATTAATTTCAGAACATATACTGAAACATTAGAGGAACTGACCATTAAAACAGACGTTCTCTCTCTAAATATTTATGAGTCGTTTTATAACTGGAAGAAAGGTGTTCCAGAATACTGATCTCTAGTGTTACACCTACAGATCTACAGCACACACAAATAAATAATAAATATTGATACGTGAGCGTGGGTCTACTTGTGCTGTATTTTGAGTGGGTATATGATACACTATATAATACATAAGCCATTTCAGTGCTTCACACCAAAGTCAAAGCGTTAGGAAAAACTGTGTAATTCTGCCAGTGTTTCAGCACAGGTTTTAACCAAAGCAAAGCTTTCACTTTCAGTACCAGTGTACGAATGTATTTACCCTATCAAAGATTTTGTGATGCAAACAAGATTATTACTGTACCAGATTTGATCATGGTATTCTAGCAGACATCAAATAATAGGTTTTCTTTTTTTTTTTCCTTCTTTCTCTAGTGCCTTTAAAAAAAATTCCACTATCAAAGAATGTTAATTTCTTAGGTTTGATCTGGAGATTCCTATGTAAGTATACAATTATTAGGAAAAAAAGAGGCAGAACAGTGAATATTTTAAAGCAGTATAATCAATATTTTTGCTTTGTGCAGATTTCCCTGCAACAATGAACAAAAAGATCTACTTCAGATTTAGAAACTCAGCTTTAAAGGGAAAGCTAGACAACAAAAAGCAAGAAAGTACTCACCTCTTCACGTAATTTTATCAACTGCAACATGAGCGCACAAAAAAGATAAAAAGGAAAGAAATGGCAGGAAAGAAAGATCAGTTGTGTGACAGGATACAGAATTAACATTGACAATTTATCTGTTTACATGTTTAGCATTTAAAAATCACAGACAAACACATTAAAAGAACCTAAACATAGACTACATGCAGAGTTTTTTGAACGAATAAAGATCACTTTCTCACACTGTCACATTAAACAAAGAGAATAGTGTGAAATTCTCTTTTAAACCACATCTAAGACACCATCATGAAATAAAGGGGAATGACTTCATAGAAGTCTATATTATAAAGAAAAAAAAAACAAGTTTACTATTCCTCTCTGCGAAGACTGTACAGCTGAAGTGGTTTTGTGTATACAAGTTTTCAGAATGTTTTCTGTATATTTCAGTGGTGACAACTGATTTCTTATTTTACGAGCAGATCTAACTTATTAATAGATGAGTGCATCTTTACAGCATGTCACCGCTACTCTGATTTTTATATACCTTCATTTGAATGCGACTATATTGTCTGGTTTGATTATTGAACCTCACATCTATATTATCTAGTTGGATTACGGAACCTCGCATGGACACCCTTTTCCTGTTGAGAAAAAAAAAGCAGCTTAGATAAGTGGCTCGGAATGATGATTTACTGCACAGCATATTTAATAATAGACAAAGGAGTAGGGAACAACACAAAACATGTTTCCCTCAGGAAAGACTCACTCCAGGCTCTTATTCCTGGACCACTACGCAGTGTGTGTATGTATACACACATAGTGTATCTGTACATACTTATATAGCATATGCACTTATGCTTATCAATCTACACTTGTAAATTAACATGATCTAACGCTATTAATAATATTGCTCTGGCAGGTTTACCATAAAACTAAATAAAATCCAGTCTGAACATCGAGTTATGCTGTAGTACTCTCTCCATATACAGAGTGAGATAAATCATTGGTACTGGAACAAAAAGTATGATTACTCACAACAAATGTCTGCACAAGAGTGGCTCTTGGTGAAAAAATTACAGTTCTCTCCCCGATTCCAGTTGAATTCAAAATTACAACAGCTACATCATTATCTCAGTTTGTGCTGATACCTCACCTAGTTTTATAACACTCATTTTCAACACATGTGTGAGCTGAGAATGTTTACTACTGAGAAAGTCTCCTCAGCCCGAGAAGAAAAAAGGCACTTCCACTACTCTCTATTGTTTCATGTGGCTCGCCTAGGTCTGAACACAGCCTCATCCCAAAGCAGACAATGAATCCAACTATGTGTAATTACTGGGGCTACTACTGCAGGAAATCAAGCTGAAATAACGCAACTTTGCTAGAATTTGGCATAAAGAAAACCGTGCTGTCCACCAAACTGCTGCTTAAATTCAACTGCTTGGCCTGTCAGAAATTGGTCTTTCTCCAGCTGTCCCCCTCCTTTTCTCCCCAAAAAGGCAAACATCCCTTTAGAGAGGGGTGATCTGGGAGCTGATTGCATTGCTATCTTTTCTTTCGGAGGCCACCATTCTTCACTTGGCTATGATACTTAAAGGGCCAAAGTTTAAAACTACTCTCCCGCAATAGAGCCCATTTGGGCATGCCACCCTGCAGCAATCAGACGGAGTTTTAAAATGCTGCACATTTGTTTTTTCAATAGGTTCCAAACAAAAATGTTCTATCTTGTTTGTGCTGCATGGCTGAATTTAAGCTCTGCATAGGATTTGCAGCTAAGCTAAGTAATGGGAGAGGGTTTTCTTTTTCTCTTTTTTTTCCTCTCTTTTTTTTAAAAAAAAACATTGGCTGAAAGATATTCATTCAAATTAACAAAAGATGTATTTTTCCCCCATTTAACAATGCACTTGATGAAAATGTGTTACCTTTACTTCTCTATTTTTGAACATTTTCTGGCATTTTTATCACGCTCACCACCCAACGGTAAGCAGCATCAGGCCGTGCGCAGCCACCATTTTAAGTTATGATAATCAGCATATCCTTGAAACAAAGATACATATATTTTTTTTTTCAATACAGAATTCGATACAAGAGGTAATCTGGTCCTTTGTAGGCTAAAAAAAAAAAAAAAAAAAAAAATCTGGTTTACGCTGGTTTGAACCAGTGGAATCTCTTGTGGCTAAGCCTTC
Source organism: Centrocercus urophasianus (assembly GCF_019232065.1). Classification (NCBI taxonomy): domain Eukaryota; kingdom Metazoa; phylum Chordata; class Aves; order Galliformes; family Phasianidae; genus Centrocercus; species Centrocercus urophasianus. The sequence continues at coordinate 8,601,704 of NW_024884722.1, forward strand.
TGCTGTGACTAAAATCAAAACTGCGCCGCAGAGAGCGGCCGGGGCTGTGTGTGTGTGCCCGTGTGCCGGCGAGGCGCGCACCACGTGATGCACAAAACTACCCAATTTTTTTTTTTTTTTTTTTTAAAAAAAGCTGATAACGCTACTGCCGTCTCTGTCCGCATACAGATAACGAATAAATGCTGAACTCTATTAAACGCCCTTTACACATTATCGTGGGTCGAACACACAATTTTCTGAACTTATGATGACAGTCTATTTATTTTGCTATAAACCCTCGGCATGTAACGAACAGATTTGTGTCTGGTAATGATCTGCTCTGCCAGGGCTATATGAAATGATACCGACCTTCTTTAGATCTTGGGGAATTAAATTGACCAACTTCACCCCCTGGTCTGTAGCTGAAGTTTGACACACTTTATGCACAGCAAGCCCAAATCTAATATTATCAGAACTTTGTAGTCAGAAATTAAGTAGCCACAAAATATTTGTTCACCACAAATCACATACGCTGTGCATGTGCATACGGACACGCAATTTACCCTAATGCAAATTTACTTCAACATATTAATGAACACAGCTGCCAAAGAGAAAGGAGTAGTATTATATCTCAAGAAAGTTGGTAATGTCATACTTGACTATTTTGATTATTTGTGATTTAGCCCAACATCCGCTTTCTAAAAAGCATACAAATCACCACATGAAAACAGTACTGTGATTATTAAAGGGAAGCCACACCTGTAAGTACTGTATCATTGCACTGAAAAGCTCAAAACTTTCAAGGGATTTGACAATCATTGCTGGCCAGCATGACAAATAAGACTTCAAAGTAACAGAGCCCATTTAAGATCACTTCTGGAAAATAAGTAACAAGCAACGCACACAGGCTTTAGGGGATGGGGTTTTTGTTGTTGTTATTTGTATGTTCTTGATGGGAGAAGATACGTCTTCTGATTTGGAATCTCTGCATATGCCTCAATTGAATATATTTACCAGATAAAATCCAGAGGAAATTAATGTACACTAAGCAATGATTTCATTAAACAGCTTGATATCATTAACTTACTAAACAGAATTGTATGATTCTTACAACTTCTTACAAGGAGTTTCTATAAACATTACTGCAATAAAATTGGTTATATCTTGGTAAAATCACTATAAGCAAATGTATTCTAAGACATTGTCATCTACACATGATGACAGCTACTAATGGATAGCAAAGAGGAAAAAAAAAAAAAAAAAAAGAAGTGGAAAGACCAATCATCATTAGCCAATTCTTCACTCTGATCTTGTACTTCAATGTTTCTTCTTGTGAGAATAACTGGAAACTCATACCTATGTATTCTACCCTGTTCAGTACAGCTTTTAACTTGGCTGTAACTCTGCCTTTAAAACTCAACTAAAAACCAGAAGTTGAATTAAAAAAAAAATTGTTTATTTTCCCAGCAATGCCTCATTTAGTTCTAGATACTCCCATATCAGCCATTCTACAATATTTGTCTTCTCCTTCCATAAAAAACATATAAATTTTTATCATGGCAAAGACCATACTTGAAATATACTGCTCATATCTGTTTCCCTTGGGTAACATCCAAGTGTAACCAGACATTCAGCATTTCTATTAGCAGATTTTACCAACATTTCTGGATTGCTACAGGAACAATCTTTTCTTCAATGATTCCTCCATCATGAGAGGATTGCCTCCTCTCACTCTGTAGCAAAGTTTGCTGACTGAATTGGAGAACAAAGCCCAGCGTCTTTTAGTTTAACTAATTTAACTGAAACTATTTGAGAAGGAAAAATCCTCTAATAATAGTTTGAGGGTCAGACTATGTATATGCATTCCCAACTGACAAAATTAAAGCAAGAATTTGAAATGCCTTCCAATATTTTATATGGCTACAGGTAATACTTGATCATACCTTCTTCATCTAGTCCAATTCTATTAAAAGAGTAATGAGTGACAGTGTGGTAGACTTGGAGTTACTGATCTAGATATTTTGAGGTAATACGTTGCTGACTGTACAGTAATACTCAAGCCTTACACTACACTGATTTGGATAACTTCACATTCAGACAAGGTCAATATAAGGCTGAATTCGTGTACTATATGATTGCATCTGTAACTAAAAGCAAGAAAGATAAGTAGACATATAAATCATGACATCTCATAAGGAAAAGTGTGTGGTTGATTACTGGAATAATGCAATAAATGATATCTTTTGATATCTTGATTGATATATTGGCCTTCATATTATGAAAAGAACAGAAGCGATTCCTTTACGATAATATTTCATAGTATCTTTCAAGGAAGAAAATAAAGAATTCCAGAATTTCCAAAGGTATGGGGGTAGGAATTTCAAGTTGGGTCATAAAAAATGAGCTTATTTACCTATCAGACTAAATAAAACACTAATAACCTAAAAAATTGTGTTCAATTTAAGAAGTGGCCATTGGATGAAAAAAAAAAAATAATCATGTTGATAAATGCTTGTAATTATCATTTCATTTCTTGAGATGAAACCATATTTCTTCCATCAGATTTCAAAAAGAAATCATAGGTTGCAAAAAGTGCACATAGACCAGTTATTTAACCATTCCTTAAAAAGTGAAAATAAAATATTTTATCTCATCCCTACACATAAGATATTCTGTTAAAAGTGAAGCTTCTTATCACAATTGCCCTTTTATGTCTGAATTCACACATTTTTTTTTTCTTGAAATGTAAAAATAGCAGCACCTTAAAAGAAATAAAATTAGAATTTTAACACTTTTAGAGTACAGAGTTTATGTTCATGACACACAGACCATCAAACTCTTCCCTTAAATTCTCCTTTCTGCAAATTCATATTTAGGGATAAAAAAAGGTCTTCCTATTATTTAAATTTTGGAACTCTTTCTTGCTATATATCAAAATATAAATACCTTCTACGTTGAACTTAAACATAGATATTACATCTGCTATGCAATAAGTTCTGCAGATAAATTGCATCCTGTGTATAATTAATTAACATATGTATTACAGTCTCCCACAGAGTTTAACATTTACACAGCACTTTCAAAATACTGTATAACACTGAGGCTTAAGAGGTCTATGCTTATCCATTTTATTAGAATAAGTCTCCAAGTCTAACTTGTCTACCCTTACTGAGCTTATATTAAGGTAGAAGATATAAAAATTTCAGAACACGGTTCTGCTCTGTTTCCTTACTTAATATTGAAGCAGAAAGTATTCTAAAAAGCTTTACTTTCACTACAAAAATAATTAAAATTCTATCTTATCAGAAAACTTTCAACAAATTTCTCACTCAAAATGCACAATTTTCATTGTAACTGAGCTGATTTGTCATAAAAGAAACATTCAGCTTTCAGACAGAGCTTGTCAAACAAGTTCAGCACCAAAAGAAATATTAACAGCTGGGTCAAATTACTCTGAATATAAAGTTCCCTTCAGAAAGGAGGATCTTCACTGTAGTGTTCAAAGCAACATGAGTACAAGGTATCATGAAAACCTGAGGATTATCATGCTTTCCATCATTAAAAGAGTTGGATAGCTCTCCGCATTCTAGCACAACATACATCATGAAAACATGCTTTCATAAGCACAACTCAAGTTTTTGGTACAGGGAGAAAAAGTCTGTTTAGGGTAGGAATCGTACAAGGAAACAAAGCGGTGCACAGCCTAAGTCTGAGAGTGTGTTTCCATTTGTTTTGCCTGCCAGTGTTGATTTAATTATACTGCATTATTATCAAAGCAGCATTATGTACTTTTTTTATTCCTTTTACATGTGTTTGAGGTGAAGACCTTGGCTTTGTCGGCAAACAGCGTGTTTCAAGTTATTTCTAAAGTACTAAATAATAAAGAAAAGAGAATAAAAGATTTTTTTTAAGATAGCAGACAGTGATCACAAGTTAAAGGGTTAAATGTAAGATCTCCAAGAAACATTTTGAAGTTGATTAAGACCCCAGCTTTGCATTAAACAGTATCACTTCCACATGAGTTGTTGCTAATGCTGTTAAGGAGCAGCTTGAGAAGCCCAGTGTGCCAGTGACCTCCTTCACCCTCCAGCCACCCACTAGGGCTTCTTGATTAGCATCCTACCTGGTTCTCTGAGGAATTCCCGTCATCCCCTAGGAGCTCATTCCGCACCTCATCACTGTAGGCGATCCGTGACCTTTTCTGTAAAACAAAAAGAAAAAAGGGTTAGGAAGTAAAGCTCCAAAGCCATTGGTATCAAGACTGATCATCTTAAACCTCGAGAGCCCCCTAATGGATACCTATTTGATTTAAAAAACAAAAAACAAACAAAAAAAAAACCCTGCAATTAAAAGTTATAAAAAAGTTTGTCAACAGCTGTATTTTGATAAATCTGCATGGCAAAAGCTTACAATTTCTAAGAGAGTCACATCTGCAATATTTCATTTCATTTAGACAAAAGCAGCTTAAATAATGCTCAAGACAAATCATGTGTGACCCAAGTTCTAATAATAAGGCAATAAAAACTCATAGCAGAAGCACTGAAGGAACATGTAGGAACAAAAGTAATTTTCCCAAGAGAGACTTGCTAGTAATATTGCAGTGATGCCATTACATAGAAAAGGAGAATTCCTTTCCTATTTACCAAAAAACAGGGAGAAAAAAAGAAAAAAGAAAAAGAAGTGTGAACAATAGACATCTGAACAAAACTGGTTGAAATTACAGATGTAGAAAATGATAAAGCTTTTCCTTTACTGCTAAGACCTCCACAGAAAGTACCAGAAATCAAGTCCTAAAATACGGGTTAGAAAACAGCAGCACAAGGAAACACCAGATTACAGCAGATCATGGGAACACCAAAACCAGTGATGGCCACTTATCAGTTAGGACAGACCACAATTAATGAGCATAAGATTTTCTCAGGAGCCAATTTCTATATTAACTAGAGCAAGTGGTGAGCAACTGAGCAAATGACTGAAGATTACCAAGGCAGCACAGCATTTACTGGACAAGTGGGAAAGTCCATAAAAGCTGGACTGATATTCTTATTAATCCCTCTGTCAGTTGATTACCAGACTCTTAGCTAACACTCCTGCATTCACCACTGAAAGAAAGTATTTTTAACATATTGTCTAAAATATTTTCATGTTTGAGTGTGGATATGATCAGTCTTACTCTCCATCATGGGAAGAACTCCGGAGGCAGCCAGAACTGGGCTTCTAGGCTCGTTTTAGTTGCTGTAAGCTTCCCTCCCACTCCACCATGGAACTCACTATCAGTAGGAACTCAGCACAAAGAAAACCCCCCTCAAACCTTCCCTAATCAGACAATTGTGCTAAAAATTTCTGATTTTTAAGACCAAAGCACAGAAAACAACCCATTAGAAATACACTGAGCACAGGGAAATTCATTATCTTTGTGACAAGGAAGTGGGGAAACAGGACATCCCTTCTACTATGAAACTAGCAGTTGAGTAGCCTTGCATTGGTCATCTGAGAGCAACACATCTTAGCTTTTGATCTTGCATAGCTCATCCTTCATTACACCTTCACCACAACAATGCTTACCGGTTTGTGATTCAGTTGCTAGTGCTCAGATCTAGATTATATACTAAGGCTAACAGCTGTACCTCGCAAGGACAAAGCATACCATGGTCCAACTACAAGAGATGAATTATGCCAAATCTTTTGGAGATCTCAGCCGTCACAGTTTCATACTAACCAAGCTAAAAGTACTCTACAGCATTAAAGGAAATGAGAACCTTTAAACAGGCTGTGGTATCAGAGCTGCCTGTTTAAATTATTCATTTCATCACTATGGGGGACTAAAACACTCCACAGCATGTAAGAATATCATATGGAGATAGGTTTTGTTTTTCTCTTTTTTCACCAAAAAGCCAACAAATTGGCATAGATTGCTCAATTACATTATTTTCCTATTTTTATTTTATATACATCAAACAAGAAAGGAAATTACAAATATATACCAATAAATATCTACTCTTCTTTTCTGATTGAGATTCGGTCTCCCCACTTGAGTCCAGTACCTCAACTGCACAGTCTCTGCCACTTCTACAAAATTACTCAGCCCAATTGATTCTGCTATTGTTACATTCATTTGTCATTATTAGACTAAGATGTGGAGCATGATGCTTCATGAGCATGTTCTCCAGTGAACGAGTTGCCTAATTATATTGGACACTGAGATGGTCCATGGTTACACATCATTTATTTGAAACATTTAAGTGGCTGATATTCTCATTCACAAGAGACTGCATGAAGGAAAGGAAAAAGAATATTCTTCATGAGAAAGAAATAAATCTTAACAGCAATGCAGTTTCTAAAGGCCTTTTATAATCCTTTATATCAACGTGACTGAGCTTAATAAATATATTCGTATCATTGTTCCTTTATTGCAATAATCTGTCATGATTAGAAAATCAGCAATTATATTAAAAGAAATAACCCTCTGACTACAATTAGGTGTAACTCTTTGGCATAATCAATAAATAATTTGATATTACTTTTGATCACAGTTTCACTACTAAACGAATCAATAATATAAAAGGAAAAGCCTTTGAACTAAAGTGTCCATTTGTTCTTTCAGAATTTGCCCAAAATATCAATACATTCATATCTTCAATTACCATTCTTATTTTTATTAAGGTAACACTGGTAACACTTTCAAGCATAGCTTTCAAAAAGTGACAATGAAATTGTTCATCCAAACTTGGCAATAAAGTGAGTTTTAGATTTTTTTTTTTTAGTTCATAACTAACAGCTGTTTATAAATATGTACTTTAGCCAAATGCAAGAATGATAGTTTGAGCTGGAAATGTCACACACTGCTACAGTTTGAAGGAACCCAATTCATAATGCATTTTATAAATAGTTAATGACTTCTATACATAAGCTAACCAGGCAAATCAAGAAATTGTCAACATTTTTAGTCTTAGTTGTCAGTTACCACTGTCTACTTTATATGTATGCTTCTAGAAAAGACAGAAGCTTTACAGAGTTTGTAATCCACGGAATTTCTGGGCAGCTCAGTATAGGCTATCGCTTCTATGTGCAGTTTTTCTTCTATAAAAATCTGTCACACGGAGAAGTTTTCCTTGTATTTTGTATTTTCTTGTGCATACACACACCAGAAGTCTCAGCACACAAGCGCTTTTACCCCTGTCTACACATCCCCATTCAAAGCCAGCACGCAGACGAACACACCACCACACAAAAGGGTTAAGCTACTTTCTGTAAAACTTCAAGACAGATAAAGTTTCAGGGACTGTTTTAAATGTACTACAGTATCCAGACCTTCTGACAAGGAAGAATTTCTGATTCCAAGCAGATCTCTCTTGGTTTATGAACAGGATTTTTGCATACTGATTGGGTGATTTTCTTAAAGCCCTGTTCAAACAGATACACTTGCTCAGTTCTGTCTGGCAATTTGGCTTTAAACAATCCATCTACTTGACCCAAGCCTTAACATTTCCCAATAGAACTGAATGTGTTCATGGGCAAGCACAGCTAAATTAGAATTGAAATGAATTAACTCAGCTTAAACTAATTAAGATCTGTGATCTGCAGCACCACCCCCTGTATGATTCTACATGTGAAGCAGGGTACATGTAACCAGACTGAGAATTCTTCTACACTACTAATCTGAGTTTAACAATGAAGTTTGTCTATTACTAAAGCATATGAGAAGTTAATTTCCACGGCCTACACATGGCAAAGCAATTGCTTAAATTGCCTCACCTGGGAATTTAATACAATGTTATCATCAGACCAGCCACACTGTAAATAGATTTATAATGCTTTCCATGTGCTAGGCTAGGTTGCATATGAATTAAGTAATGATCTGGTATTACAATACAATCAGCTAGTTCCCACACCTGGCAGACAGGATATTTTGCTAAATTACTACCTATACAGATACATCACAACATAAAAACAGAAAAGGCGATGGGAAGAAAAACAATCTACATGGTGTATGACCAATTTTTACACGGTACCCAAATAAGATGTAGATGGAAAGAGGTATCCAAAATAATCTGTTTCCAACATCTGTACAACACAGTGCATACTTATTCATTTCTATTCAATTTTGGCCTAATTTTCCGCATTCTATACTTTAATTACTCATCCATACTCTGAAACGTTCCCATTAGCAAAGGCCACAACTAGCCAATGCCCCTTTACTCCAACACACTTTCAGCAATCAGCCAAATAATTGATATAAAGTGTATTTTCATACCTGAGCTGCAGAATAGCATTCCTTCTAAATGCTAAGCAGGCCCCTGAGCAGAGAACTAAACCAAGGTGCATTTCAGAGAAAAAGCCCAACAAACCTCTCCATTTTTCAGCCTCAGTGTTTTAAGAATGGATTAAAAAGACTTTTCTGTAAAAAGTGTAAACCAACAAAAGGGCTTATTTACCTACAAACATCTGTTTTCTTTAGAATTTCCTACTATATACATATGGTTTAAAAAAAACAAAAAATAAAAAGTCTTCCAGCATCTGTTTGGTCCTGCTCTAGATGTAAATAAATACATAAGATTAGCCTAACCAGAATTATTCCATAATTCCTAGGAATACATTATACCATTGTATTTGGTTTTGTGCTGTTTGAGAGTGGTCACTTTTACCACTGCTCTTGTTAAAATAAGGTGAAAAGTGACCTGGTCTCCAAATGGACTGTGAGGTACTGCAGATTGTAGACCTTGACCTCACTGATGAGATACCTTAAGTAATTTTTGCTGGACAGAAATGGAAAAGTTAGTTTTAAAATTTGGAAGAAAAGTAACCTTGCCTAACAGTCTTAAAGCTTTTATTTGACCAACAATACAATAACACTTCTTCAGAAACAAAATAAATGAAATTGCTCAAAAATTGTGTTCAAACTTCTGTTTCCAAAATTTCTGTGTTTCTCTGTAAGGATTACACGTAAACAACAGATAAGATACTTCACACTGACATTAGAAGGGCGTTCTCCTGTTCCTAAATAGCCTATTTTTTATAGGATAAGGTGGATAAGAAGCAGGAAACTGATTACGTAGAGTCAATATATGACACAATGTAATGCTGGAATTTTAAGCATTTCCTTATGGATATAAAACAACAAATATATTTCTGGCCTAAGGGAGGTAAACTATTTTACAAAACTTATGAAACATTTCACTGGAAGCATCAATGCAGCAGCAGATGTCAGCTAGCAAAAGTCAATGTCTAAGGCACTCTCACTCTTGTCTTTTCTCTCTCACACACACACATACACACAAAAAAAAAGGTTGCAGGGAACTGTGAAAGAGAAAATACAACTTAAAACCTGTATTCTGCCACTCTGACAAATGTAGTTTTCCTCCAACAACAGGGACAAATCAAACATAAGTGCTAATGTGAAACTAATACAGAGATGCTATGAGACATTTTAAATAGAAGTTACGGGTCCATAAATCTTTGCTAATCTTCATCAAACACTTTTAATTTCATTATGGGGTGAGGGCAGAGAGGAGAGTTAAGCAAAACTCAATTTGCATACAACATGAATGTTGTTGAGCATACCAATAATAAATGTTGGTAAAGGAAAAATGGAGTGTCTAACCCAGTGGACAATGTGTGTCACCAACACTGCTGATGCTTAAGCAGCCTGTGTGACTGCATGAGTTGTGGTTAAGAAGGAAACGTGTGATCTGGGAGGGAATTGTAACTCACTGCTTGTGTTAAAGGAGTAACAGTGGATGATTTCTGTTGTGAAAAGACAATCTGTATTGACAAAACCAGCTCATATTTAGTTGAGTTCTGCTTTTTAAACTTCGTAACGCAGATAAGAAAAGATTTTTCAAAATTCAGGAGACTGGAACTAAATGTCCCGGTCACCCTTACGTTTTTTTCAGATGATGTTCAAAAATTCCCTACCACCACTTCCAATTTAACCAGAAAACATCAAAAGGGTGATATGAAATACCCCAGTATAAAGAAATACTACCGTTACAAACCAAAGTATGGAAAATTTCAGATAAGGAGTGCTTTGGCTTGGACAACACTCTCCAGATATAACAATAAATAATTCCCCTTAGCCCAGTGCTCATGACAATATATATATATTTTACACATTAAAACAATTCCTCTTTTTCCCGTTTGAACTACAACTAAATCTTACTAAATCTTGGTCCCTATGCATTTATGCATACACTACTTCACTCTTTATCAGAATTCAGTTTCTCAAAGGTGCTTTCAGCTTTAGGCTGTTCTGTGTAACAGTTTGTCTGCCTTCTTACCTATGTGCCATCGTCTCCAAAAGAATAAAAAAACCAACAGTCAGGGATCAATTAATGCATGAAAGTAATTAAAAAGTACTGCAAATTTAACTATAACTTCTCTTTCCGTCAAAGTAGTTGCTGCTTTTTGCTCTGCCCACTTGTATATAATATACCATCCACCTTACCCACGTTTGCTAGTGTGTTCCTCTAATATGCTTTTCAGTACTCCAATTTTATATAACTCCTTTCTATTGATTCCTCCAAGTGACCATCATTAAACTATAGTATATAATTCTGAGAACTATCTCTATACATCTATGGAGCTGACTAAGTTAATCACCTTGCCTATTTAGTTAATGGAAATTCCTGTAAATGGTGTTCAGAATCACTTGTGTTCATTACTGATCAGACTCACTTTTCTGAAATGTCAGAAGTACTGCTAGGCACTCCCTCTGTGCTTGAAGTTGGCTTGTGTGAGCGCAGTTTGTCTTGATATGTATAGCAATCATTAGCATATATTTGCCCAATTTTTGACAAAGGTTTTGCACAACTTGCAGGCCCTCATCACAGCCACTTCAACCAGCAAAGCTGGAAGAAAATGAGAGTAAGACTGGAGAGGAAAGAAAACCCTTTCTCCTCAAACAGCAGTTTGAAAACTAACTTACCTTCACAAGCTGTCTTATTTCCTTCTTTCTTTCTATGCCTATCACCATGCAATTCCACCAAATCATTTACCAATAAATGCTATTTAGAGGACAAGTAGGAACTACACAACAGCATCACATACTCCAGACTGCCTGCTCAACAGACTTTTTTTGCTTTGTAGGAGGCCCCTCATTACAAAAGATGTTTCCTAAATCTTGGAAAACCAAGATAAACTTCAGTGCCTTGGAACAATGAAGAGATAAACAGAGAATATGAAATTGTGGAGCCATGCTTCCAAGTGGACAGGACACAGGACATCTATGCTGTGAGGGCAAACCTTCAAAGAGTGCTCCCACAGTGAGGCAGCAAGAAGAAAGTTAGGGAGGATAAGAACTAATTAGCTCATGCTATTGGAAAGCATGATTAAGAATCTCAAATAAATCAAAACATGAAATGATCAGAAAATACCTTTGTTTCAGTCAGTATTTCCACCTGAAGCCTAAGTTTCTGTTGCCAACACTAATAGGACATCTGCAGGTACATTCCACCAGCTTCTCCCTTTTCCAAAAATAATACTTCCTCCAAGTAATACTTCCTCCATTAGTTAGTTCACTGTCCTTATCAGCCTGTAGCCATACTCTCTGATTAAATGCTAAAAAAGATCATTAACTTACAAAAACCTGTAATTGGGATGAAGAAACTGCCATTCTTGGATGCTACAGCCATTGCACTCAGCTCTTCCAATCTTTGGGTATCTAGCAGTGGGTAAAGCCTAGGACAGTTAGCATGTTTTATCTTTTAGGCTCTTTTGTTAAAAGTACAATTTTGCTACAGAGCTTAGTTCTATTAATAATGTATTTTGGCCACTGAGAACTCAAAGAGTGAAAAAAAACCAAAACCAAAAGGAAACCATAAAGACAGATTTTGGATACTTAGAATTAGGGCAAAGCAGATGAATGAAGTTTCCAAAACAGCTGAATCGCCCCACCTAAATTTGTACCACTCTGATAGGATCTATTTTAAACTTAGGAATCTTAAGCTGGTCTTTCCAAAAATAGTTTTTATTGCATAAAAAGTTATTTTTAGGCACTGTCCTTTTTTCACTGAGTGTACACATTACTGAGATATACATACATATAGCTGTAGACACATTTTTAATTCCTAAAACGAGTGTATGAAGTGAGAAAATATTATCTGAGTTCTTAAGGTCTTAATCACAATGGTGAGTTCTTAAGGTCTTAATCACAGTGAATACATACCTAATAATAGTCTGTTCAATGAAAGTAACAAAAGATAATTTCTGACATTCTCATTAAATACGAAATAAAATAATGCATGATGTAAGAAGAATTAAATAGGAAAACAGCATAATTAACATGGCTTGCATACAAATGCACTCACATGTTGCTCAATTTGTGTGTTTCAGTACAAGCATTTTGGACCATAAGCACATTAGCTCAAACTACAAATTAATGGAAAGGAAAATGAAAAATACTTGGTGTGTAACATGAGCCAGGCGAAACTGATTTTTGTATTTTGTTTTCCATGTTTTCTGACTTTACCACTTTTACACTGATGCTATTTAGCTAGGATTCCTCTCCTTTCTCCCAGTTCATGTATACTTACCCACAGACACATTGCCTTGTTTGAAAAAAAAATTGTCTGATCTTAATAATTTTAATAGTTAAGTGGTCACAATTAGGCTTTGAAGTTTGCAGCAGATTGGAGGACCACCAAGAGCTACTGGGACAGAACCAGTTGTTTCATGCTGTGTTAAATCAATAGCTAATATGATAAAATACTAGCCCAATGTTCAGACATGGCATTTTCTAGTTTTATCACAAGATGATGATTAGCAGTTATTGCTTTACACTACCTGAGATAAAAGTCAGTAACTAATCCGCTACCTACAATTCATCTATCTGAAGTCCTCCTTTTTATACTGCCTCCTCATTTGAGTTCTCCTTTTCCCTCATTCAGTCTGAATACTTATAACCAATACTCATTTCTTAATATGTATAAAATGAATGGAAAATATTTTATGCACACATCTGCATCAAAAATTCCCATCCCAATTCCACCCTATTTGCTTAAATTCTTCAAAAGCTAAGTCTTAAGCCATTCAACACAGTATAACAGAAAGACAGTATATTTATATAAAATATTGTTATTTGCAGAGTATTTGACATTTAAAGTGTCTTTCTGACAGGCTTCAGCTAACTTGTTATTTTTCCCCTTAACTATATCATAATCAGAAAGGCTCCCTATGAATGGACCAACATAGAATAAAAAGAATGAGAAACACTGATACTCGCAGTAGCTCATTTCCCAGTAAACACTGATGTCCAAACTAAAAAAAAATCCAGTGTGAAGTTCTATTTTGCCCCTGCACATATGTTGTCACCAACAATACTTACACATTTCTACTGATCTTGTTTATAGCTGCCTAGATTTTCCCTGCCATGACAATATAGTGCGAACCTTAAGGAAAATCTCACTTTATTGTGAGCATAGAGTGCACAAAGACTGCCATATCAGTCACAACTTCAATTAGTCCAGTACTTATACTGCCTCCTGCAGTGACCATTAACATACAACAAAGGGAAATCTTAAGGAACAGAGCAGGTACAGCATGATTCTCATTTCAGTAGGTGCTGCCAGTTGCTGATGACCAGCAGTTTAGAGACTTCCTCAGTATAAGGTACATCTAGATCCTCACACCTATTAAATTTTGATGGCTACCAATTACACAGTACTTCTTTTATTTAAGTAGCAACTGAACACACATTCATACACAAGATTAAAGATGTTCAGATGTCAATACCAGGCCCAAGATTAAATTCCAAAGCAATTTTAATTTGTACAAAACCGAAGTGAAACTCCAAAGAAAGAAGGTAACATTTCAAATATTAAATACAATTACTATCACAGAATATTGTAAAATCTTTTCCTTTGACCACCATTTAAGCAATATGAATTTAATTCAGCAGTTGTCAAACAGCTTTGCAGGGTAAATTCCACAGTAAGAGAAAGATTCTCTACAGAATCAGTTTCCAGCTCATGTTCATACACGTCCGTGGCTCTCCCAGTCTCTACACAAACTTCGGCAAATATTCAAATTACTCAGATTAGAAAACAGAACTGTACTCTACAGTCACGTTATATATCTACACAGCTCCTTTGAACTGCAAGGAAGCCCCAATACCATTTGACCAAACATCTGTCCCTCCACCCCACCAGCTGTTCTTGTGAGGCACAGTTTAGAAACTTCTAGTATAACAAAGCTGTTCACATCAAATAAAGATGATCTGATGCAAAGAAAACAAAGTTAGATAGCATATGGCAACATAGTATTTCCAACTCCAATTCATGAACCAGACATACAAAACCTACACAGAAAGAATGGATGAAATGGAGGGAAAAAAAAATCCACTTATGTAACAGATCTGAATATTTTTTATTCCAAAGCATTCACTGACAGCCAACATTTATTTCATAATTTCAGGTTAAAATTTCAACCTCAAAGCATGTTCACAGAAAGATACAGAGAATGAGAGCAATCACTTCTCCCAAGCAGTCAGGTGATGTCCTCCATCATTCCTTTCTTTCTGTCTTTCATGAGTTTTACACCTCTCACAGTTTGTACCTTCTTTCCCCAATTTGTCACTCTTTCTCCAGTGCAAAACGTATCACGATGCACCACAAAGTGCAATGAAACATCTTCAGTTTCTCTTATGGACAGCCATTTTGCCATTGCCTGTTGGTACCTTCTCTCCGCTCAGTTGTTTGGATCCTCTCCTGATCTCCTTCCCAACTCCCACCCAGTACGAAATGCCATACAACAAACAAGACCTGTTGTCTCTCACAGCCTATGCCATCATTGTTATTTATCCATTGCCAGTGGGCTCACAGCTATGTTACTCATTGCTACCACAGGTGACTTCATGGTTCTGTAGGAGAACATTTGCCATTAGAACCAGGATCACAACATGTTTAAAAGTTTCGAGAGAAGCGGCACCAGAGAAAAAGCTCAGGTGATTGTTAGTTTACTTTTCACTTTTTTCCTCCATTAAATGGAAATATATAAACCAAATGATGCAATTGAGGTATATAAGCAAAACAATGCATGACTTACAACATTCAAAGTACTATTCACTTTGACCACAAAAGGTAATCTACTGGTTGCAGGATTATGAAAAATCTACCAGTATTCTCTTTAAAATCTACTGATTATCAATTTGTGTGTTGGAAGTATTTCATAGAATCGCAAAAGCTTTTGCAAGAGATGGAGCAATTTCAATTGCAAGACAGTAAGTACTTGAGAGGTAAAATGCATTTTGTTCTGAAAGATCGAGAAAAAAATGCAAAATACAATTTTCCAGTTGATCTTAGATACACTATATGATGAACTATCTATGGCTTATATTACTTATTTACCTGGATTTTGCAAGGCATAAAATAATGCAAGTTCACAACATCAAAGAGATCAATAAATCTACAGAGTTGAGAGAAACCAGCAAGAATTAGGGTCTTTCAAGAGATACTCGTAAGTGAATGTATAAGACATTTATGAACACATATGTCTATAAAAAATTATTTGACAGCCAAAGATATCCTGAGAATTTCCAAGTATCAAAGTGTACACCATTCGCCCTGAGAGTAACACATTTCAACCATCAAGAAGTCTTCAAGACTAAGTTCGTGCCTTGGATGGCCGTCAACTTGGGAAAACACTGTCCTGCATTTGTCCAGAAGAGCAACACAGAGGTGTTAACTCCAGAAAGTATTTTAGTATCTATTTTTATCTTGGAAAAAATACTTGCAAGATATCATTAGCAACCACTATTTGCTTTCCAAAATGATAGTTCATAGATGGCCACTAAAGAGAGCATATTTGTCTGTATCAGCCTGAAAAATACAGCCAAGATACTGTGGCTGGGTTTCCTATTCCACTGTATTATGGACCTACTTTCAATTCTATAATAATATGAACTATGTTCTACACAGACAAAAACCCTTCAGATTAGATATTGCCACAAACTAGATCCAATGATTAATTTATTTAGGCATTATCTGTTAAGTGTGGAGAGAAGCATTCTGTATTTTTCTAAGAATCTTCTTATCTTTCTAGTTTCACAGAGGAGTATTCCTTGTGTCAGCTCTCCATTGTTCTCAGAGGTCAGATATTCCTTATTATTATTAAGAAGGAACTACCAGTCCACTATCTCAGAGAATGGTGTGCATGCATATTTCTTCTTTGTTTGATTTACAGACCCAAGGAACGTGGATTACCTTCGTTATCTGCACATACAAGCTCTGCTAAAATTTTGGCATTCAGTCAGCTTTTATCTTGGGGACCCCAATGTGTACTGTTAGGCAACACAGAGCACCTATCCAGATGAAATGTCATACAAATAGAGTTTTGTTACAAGTTCAAATTGCATTGGGGAGTACGCCAACAAAAACAAAAGTCAGCAATTTAAAACAAGAAACCAGCCCCTCTGCTGACAGGAACAAATTACTATATTCAAAATGAATAAGAATTACTGTGGATCACAAATCCATGGTACGAACTCGACACAAAGGGTGAAAAAGTATTTCTCAAACTAATTATTTAGTAACTCTGTGTTCTGATACAAAACACTGGCTACAAATAAAATACCACACAAAATAATACAAATAAGTTTATAAAAGCACATATAGAGGGACAATCAAAGACTAATTAATTATTTAGCAACTGGTAGCACTAAGAGAGGAGATAAGCAAAGACTCATTAGAGTTCAAAAGTAAACTTTTGCAATTGGTCAAATGGTGCAGCAGTGTGTTGTACTTCTAACAACTCCAAGATCTGGTTTCTAGGCAATGACCTTCAAGAGGCTGAGAGCACGGCAAGGTGACGCGTGCATCTTTTGGGGCAAAGATAGAAGTAGCTGCAAAAACACAATACATTTTGTTAGCCCACCCTAGGAGCAAAACTGATTTCTGTTCTCACACAAACCACACAGAAGGTCTAGCACAATCTTTTCAAAGAAATCTTCTGATCACTCTGTAATTATTCCTCTTAGAGTGACCCCATTCCATAACAAACCATTCATGAAAAGACCTTGAAAACACTTTCCCTCTGAAACTTGGTAGTACTCTACAGACCTTAGCATCTGAACTAGGAGTTGTTTCTCTTTTATGGATTATAGCACTTTAAAAAGAAACTTTCATCTGCAAGCTAATTAGAATGAAATATGTCTAAATGATTTTTTAAGTTTCTGTTCTTCTGCTGATTTTAATATTCTTTTATTTCAGATTTTTTTTTTTTTTTTTAACTTGGTGAAAAAACTTAATTTGTTCACTTATTTTCACATCTCCTTCTCTGACAAATAAAGGAATCTTCATTTACATCTGCATGATTCCTGAAGTATTACCTTATAAATTATCACAATGAGAAAAAAGTAATGTGAAATAGTAGCACAAAATTGAGTGTGACACGAATTAAAAAACTAACCATGTCCTTCATATGCTGGCTGCATAAGCTTCCTGCACCATAATGAATCCCAGTCATCACAAAGCAAAGGGGAGGAAATGCAAATCAGCATCAGAGTTTGTTTCTTTGCTGAATGCAGCTAAGAATTTGCTCAAAAAAGTTATTTGCCACCTCTTCACTTAAGTGCTCCTCTGTGCTGGCAATTTACTCATCTTCATTTAGTATCTTTCAGTGGTTCTCTCTTGGCCTCATAGATTCTCAACCCTTAAACAGAATGACTAAGCCCGGCTGACTACTGAAAGGGTAGAGCTATAGTTAGGCCGGTCTTTCTGAGAAGCATGTGATATTGTCATCCACGAGCTAAAAGGACAGAAATCCTGATAACTACAGTTCAAAGACAAAAGAGTGTGCTTCCTACAGGGTAACTTGGTTACAGCCCTGAGAGCATGGGAGGTTTGCATTTTTCCCCCCCCACTTCTACTGTGTTTGGACTGGAGATCAATAACGACATTTTTCGTCAGTTTCTTGATAAGCCCCAGGAAAGCATCCTCACTATTCACAACAGAACTTAAGATTCCAATTTTTCCATCTCGAGTTATAAGAAAGATACTGTATTGTATAGGAACTGGCATTTCAACTTGTATTTCCCCATTTATAAATGCTAACGCTGCAAAACATGTCATTCTTCTGGTATGAGGTATGAAAGAAGGCCTTGACTATGCATTCACTGCCTGAAATTGTTTCAGTTTGAGGAACCAGAACAAAAGAAAGAGCAGAGGAACACTAAGGGCCCATAGCTCAACCTCTATCTTAATTAAATCATTTGCATATAAATAGTATAAATATAAGGCACTAGTAATTAATAGCAACAAAAATTGTGAAAATATTGTTTTGTAGAAAATACAGAATAGCCATGTCACTTTCAATCTTTTTAAATAAATATAGGTGACAAATAGGTTTCACTGAGCCCTGAGTTCAACAGCAGTTGCAAACACTTAGCATCTTAGCCTCAGCCCTAATACAGCACAGTCAAGATGGGCTTTTTGAACATCATCACAGAATCATGATTAGCCTAAACAAATTTGATGGTCGTCTTATATTTTTCAGGGGTGAGCATAAATATAAGGTTGTCTCTTTCCCTCTTGCACTTCTTTCTTTGCTCTCCAAAGCCAACCTACATTTTAGAAGTTACCACGACGGCCAGCAGACAGACGTGATGATAAACCTTGCCTTTCCTTGTACTGAGGAGCCTGATCTTTACATGACTACATCAGAGAGCAGGTCTAGAAAGGAAACTATGCATCTAAAGAGTAAAATGAAAGGCAACATACATAATACAGGCAATATACTTGCACAGGTACATACCTATTACATTCTAGTTTACTTAGTAAAGGGATAAGGGAAAAAGCAAAACTGATTTAATTTTAATTTGTGATTTTTTTTTTTTTTACTTCCTGTGATATTCATAAGACATTTAGAAGTATAACATTTTTTCTAGCTGTTACTAAATCTGTTTACAGTTGTTCTTGTGACAGTAGCAGTGATATTTAATCAATACCTGCATGGTTTGTGATTTGCAATCAAGACATGATTTTTTATTTAAAATAATAGTAATGTGTCTTTATATTAGAATTAGTAGGAGAATATTTAAGTTGTATTGAAGTTTTTCAATATACACAAGCATTCAGCTACTTCTTGCGGTCATTTTCTTCTCATTTATAGGGAAAAATATTTCTCTGTCAAGGGCTGAAGTTTTTAAAACTATAACACTATTCTGTTGAATTCAGTTAAATTCAAATTGAAACATAGAAAAACAAAATCTATTTACATCTCTCAATATGGATTTTGGTAAATGGGCATGGGATGAAATCTTCTGGTGGACAGCTTTATGAGGGAGAGGGTAAGAAAGCAATTGACTAATTACTTTTTAAACAGCAAATGCAAGAAAGTGACTTCTCTGCAATGAAAGAATTTAGGAAAACAAGCCTCCCCAAATCTGAATGGAAAAGTTCTCACTAATGACTCAATTTGGGGAAAATATCAAATTTTTCTCACTCCACAGTGACAGCATTCCTACCATATTTTCCTACTGAATGAACAGGGAATACATGAACACCAGCTATGCGGTCGCATGAAGAAGCTCTCTGACATAGCAATTAAATGAGGAACGTGGCTGGAAGCCTAAAGATCAAGTACTTCAGTTTTAAAGCTTTGTATCATTAGCATCATAACCTAGGTAAATAAAATATTGGCTTGGTTTAAAATAAGTCAAATAACTGTGAGTTTGCATATCACAAAGTGTTTATTCTTCACTAACAAAGGTAATGTGAAGGTCAGATACTTAAATTCTTTGGGCAGAGAAGACATCTTTCTCCCTTTAAAGCATCTGCTGCAGCACGGTCACCAGATCGAGGGAGTTATTTGAGCTCTACTGAATTCCAAGTAACACAGGAATATTGTACAACACTGTTTCTCATTAATAAAATTGCTAAGAGGAAAATATTAGCCTTACTGTACAGTTACACAGTCATACTAAAAACACTAATAGTCTGAGTGAACACTCAATAGTAGACCAAAAATTACTTCAGACAAAAAAAAAAAAAATAAATAGCAGGAACAGCACTTTTAAACAACTTAGATACAAGACAAGACCAGTAATAATCACAATAGGCAGTATGGATTCTCAATTTGTTTATAATATCTAATGGCAAATGAGACTTTATCCAGTGTTATCCAGAGAAGTATATGTATATTTCTTTAATTGGAGACTTCTACAACTAGATTAAAAAAATCCTAGGGAACTCTCAACACAGATTTTTCATTTCCTGAAGTCTGATAGTTGGTTGCTGTATGGATTTTAAGTGCCACTTTTTCAAAGACGACAGTCGTGTGCTAACATGGATTGCTTACGTGTAACCAATGTAAGACAGAACTTACAATTGTTTTACTTCCAGGCGTATCACCTGTAAGTAAAGTTAATTGTTGATAACTATAAAGTTCAACACTCAATCACTCAGTACCCCAAGAAACATCTGAAATACTTCATTAAGTTTTCCCATTTCCTATACTAAATATTTTGGCACCACCAGTAACTTTGCCAACTCTTTCATCTACAAATACAAGAGTGGGAAACTGCAAAGATCCACTGCTGAGTTTCCTCTGCTGTGAAAATTGACTGTTTCTTCTCATCCTTCGTTACCTTTTTTTTTTTTTTTTTTTACCTAATCCATCAAACTTCATTCTCTCTTATGCCACAAGAACATTTTCTGAATGGAAATCTACCAAATCATCTCCAGACACAGTAAACTTGTTCATTTTGTTTAATTAAAGAGAGTTTCAAAGTTGCATACATCAAGAAAAATGCAATGGAGTGAACTCATTAAATGAAGGGTATGAAGTGCAGCTTTACATTCTAGATGCTGAGCAATATTTATTTCCCTGAATATATCCTTAGAAACTCCTTCTCACCCTGTGAAGTGATTTGAGTCACACATCCTCAAGATCTGCTGTGTGAATGCATCCAATTTTTAATTTATTTATCTTAAAGAGAACCTTTGCTGACACCTAGCAGATAAATGATTAATTGCAATTCTTTGCATCTTTGTGGAAGTCCAACAAGATATTTCTGAGCCCCAAGTAAAAGGTTTATCCAGACAGAGCATAAATGGTGTGCAGATACGCATAAACACATCCACAGAGTAAACAAAAGTATAACCCTAATGAAGTATTTCCTAAATTATTTTCCTTGGGAACAGATATTCTCATGTGTTTTATAATTCCAAACATCTGCTCAAATCTAAGCAGATAATAGCCTTAAGGCAATAAACACATAAATAAATTAAAATCCATGCAATGCAGAGAACACTATATAACTTCAGAGCCACATTAACTTGCTAAACAAGAGACTTCACTACTAACTGTACAAGAGAAGCACCTACCTCTACCCACAAAATAATATTGTCCAATTACGTAAGATTAAACAAATTAAACCAAGTGAAGGAATATGTTAATGTGAACCAGAACTACAGAGTCCTATTTGCTGTAGTGTCAGTGTCTACTAATACCATTATTATTAACCACTGCACTCTTTCTCAGTGATCTCTTACTTACTTACACAGAGAAATATCAAGAAGCTATGTGGGTTTTTGGTACAGTCCAGTGCAGGCATTCTCATGGATGCTAGGGATATACCAATGACTTACAGCCTTAAGGCAATAAACACCTAATAATAATAATGTCAAGTGTTTGACAGAGATTTCAAAAGTAATATACTTCTATATTGACTTTCCAAGATACTCCAGCTCTCCCACCCTAATCAATAGATTCCTACAGGAAAAATACAAGAACTATGCTTCACCTATAGTACACCTCCAGTATCTATAATACTTTACTCAACATTGTACATAAATCTAAGTGTATCCTTCTGTTGGCTATAAATTCAGTTCCACTTCAAATCTCATCATCAATATACTCTGCTTCATTTTAAAATAGGAAAACTCACCCCCTTTGGGAAAGACTTAATCAGAAATGGGTTTCCTTTTTTTTTCCCACCAGTAAGTACTTCCCAGATTGCAGAGCCATCTTGAATCATGCCCCAGAAAAAGATCATCACTTCCTAAAGACACTCACAAGGTAGCATTCTAGAAGTTTATGAATCCTCATTCTTTGTAAGAAAGAGCACTTTGAAACCTTTCATGCTACTTTTGTGACTTCCTCCAATGACTTCAGGATTAACTCTGCTAGAAGCTTCCATTTATATTTCTTTATCTGGTAGACTCTGGGTACATTGGTTGCTCAACCACACTGGAACTTCATTGGAAAGAAAATATGTCAATGACATTCTCCAAATGGCAAATGACTGAATTCACGGCTGTTCAAATACCTTGCTAAGTCTGAAACATGTTTCTTAAGACAAGACCTTGTCAAAGGATAAAATTTCAAAAGCACTTATTAATCTAAAAAAACAAGCCCTCCTGAACTACGAAATGAGGTACTCATCTTCCCTGGAGTTTCAATGTATCCTTTTACAGATTACCCTTGAGAATTTGAAAATTTCACCTGAAAAGACATAAGACTAGAATTTTTAAGGGAGGTCTAAGCTGCTCTGCTCTGAAAGCCATTGAGGATTGAGCACTGACTCCTTCAGGGCCCTTTCTGAAAAATACCAACCTATACCTTTCAAGTTTCCACAGGTAAAAGAACACAGCAGCTACAAACGATGGTTTGACAATGGGGAAAAAAGAAGACAAAGATGGCAATGGTAGTAGTCAGAGGAAACGCTTCAGCATCTTCCTATAGACCTAGAGAGAAAGCAGCTTTGATAACGGCCTCAGAAGCAGCTCAATCTTCTGCACTGTGGCATGAAGCAGCTGCAGCATGGACTGATATAAAGGGGGAAACAGATCAGGAGGAATAAGATGAAGAAAGGGGAAGAGTGAAAGCAGACTACCACCTAATTATGTCCTTGGTGGAGGAAAAACTCAGAAAAATATCAAGATGAAAAGAGTTTTGAATCAGTGCCTTCCTCTAAATGCAAAGAAGGGAAAGGAAACTAAATACCATTGCAACAACCTGCAGCACTATCTCCCTTCCCTTTGGACTCTCAGCTGATAATTAGGTGATGGGGAACCAAAATCAAAGATCCAGTGCTTGACTTAGTTCAAGCCTAATTTCACCAAGGAATAGATACAATAAGTACAGTCGGAACATTGCAGGTTTGGCATTTTAAAAGCTGCATGCACATTCATGACTTGGTTATACAAAACAACCACTTCAAATGCTATACCACTGCATTTGCTTCTATATCTTTTCCTCCATGATGCTTTCTTTAGATACATTATGACACTAAGATATCACTTCAAGTTTGTTTTTTTTGGTTTTTTTTTGCTTTTTTTTAGTCAAAGGCTCCTATTTACAATGATAATTGGTCCTCAAAAACGGTAGAGAAACCTCAAAAACGGCACTTTAATGGATTTTATCATATGAAGGACAGCCTCCAATAAGCAGACCATTAGGCTTTACCCAGGACATTCCACAATTTTTTTCATCCTTTTTATTTTGGAAAATATTTTTGCCTGAACCATAGATCAACTATTTTCACTGAGTCAAATGCTCAGTGAATCTCTTAATTATTTTAGGTTCACAAACTAAAAAGTCATAAACTTTACTGCTGCCTGTAATTTCAACTGTGTGCTGCCTCTCCTCACCAGTCTCCAAAAGCAACGCAAGGACAAAATTAAATAAAATGTGTTTATATATTAAATAGTCTTAAATTATATATAGTTTTAACTACCCCACAGATGCCTCAAGTCAAGGTAGCACTCCATATATAGAACAACTTTGGAAATATGTAACTGGATCTTGCATGAACTTTGGGCAACATCAGAAAGTTTGTAAAATACAAGAAGCATTAAAGTAATATGCAGTTTGGCTGAGGAATCAAAGATACTTTGAGTGAAGGCAGTTCAGTGTAATTATAATTTACTTTGTAAAGTCATTATAGCCTACAGTTATATTGACATAACTTGAATTTTCTTCCTCCACCTTTCATATTTAGTTATTTTAAAAAAACCAATATATTTTACTCAGTTTTACATCGTATTTCATTTTGATCCTTGGTCCCCCAAAAGGAACACAAACAAAATAAAACTACAAACAGAGACAGTTATTTAACCTTTTTCTTTGTTCTCAAAGTTGGAACCCTTGGAATAAGCCCCCTATTGGCAGACAATGACTTTCTCCAGCCCAAAGAACTCACTTGTTACCGCAGCAATACGACAGTGATCGAATATGTCATATCACACATTCACTGGGGAGAGACAACTTAAGCTCAGGAATGAGACTTCCTTATGAGATCAAGCAGAAAACATATTGGGCCAGAATTAAAAGTCGTGATTTAGCCACAAACACCTGAAGGATCACCAAAAGGCACACAATCCCACTTTCTTTTTCCTAGGCATGTTCTTTCTTTCCCCAGTCCTGTCCGTTGTGAAAGTCTTCAAAGATAAACAACTTGCTTGAGGTCTCACATTCAAAGAAGAAAAACCTGTGTTTCAAACACACATTGATTACATTCAAATACGTCATTTTACCAAACCACGATCATCTGAGCAGTAAGGTCCATCAGCCATCCCAATAAGCATCCACTCAAAGGGACAATGTTGCTGTTTTAACCTTGCCCGTCTTTCTGCCAAGTTCACTTGGCAAATGGGGGGAGCACTGTGCTCTGTAACGAGGAGGTAGCTCTGGTAAGCGGGACAACTGTCTCCTTTTAACAATCTTGTCTCTAGCTGAGGAGGTGGAAGCCTGAGCAGCTTTCTTTCCACTCCCAGCCATCTGTTATAAAACATAATAAAGGACAGTTCTGCATCAGCAATTACTATTGATAAAACCAAAATGCTCCGCCACCATCTCTAAAATGGGATTGTTTATTTTGTCAGTCTGAAGAGGAACTTACTTTCTCAAAATACTATTTGGATTCCTCAGTACAGACACCCCTAAAACATTTTCCCAATATGTAGCATGTTTTGTGCCAGTAATCTCCCCTGAGCTTAATCGTTATCTGCGTTTTGGGGGAAAGGGGGAAACCTCACCTCCTGCAGCATTTTACCATGAAACCCTAGATGTCAGAAGGCACAAGGCAAATACCACAGAAATAAAATTAACAAAAATAAAATGGAGAAAAAAAAAAATAATCCACAACCCAAAACACAATAGAAACAATACTTTGTGTTCCTATTTTAAGTGCCTCTCTCAATGCTATATGCATAGCAGCTAAAGGCAAGCTGGAAACCAGCCAGGTCCTGGCTGCCAGCAAAAATTTTGTCACCTCCTTTGAACATCTGAAGTATGTTTACCCAATAGATTTCATTAAATTACACTTCCATTAGGAAGCATACAATGTTGATACTCATCTCAAAGATAAAAGGGATCGCTAAGAGGCATGTCATCCTGCTCCCCAGCTGATTGCTATTTCTGGGCCAATCAAGGAAAGGAGCCAGAACAATACTTAGTTAAAAAAATGCAGCATCTCCCCAAGGACTACACACTAACAGACTGCAGCTCCATTATCAAAATAAGCATATCATTAATGACAATACACATACAGTGTGTTATTTTAATACAACTCATACACAACAAACAAGCTGTATTTGGGTCATTAGCTGAATTTGTAAAGCAGTATTTCCAAGGGTTAGAAACTCCTTATAGAGATACGAAGTTTATAGGCTGGGGGTGGCAGGGAACAAATATTTCATATGATCCCCAAATGCAGTGAATAGAATAACGCTGTGTGGTTTGAAGTGCATTGTAGTAGCTAACTGAACAATAGGCTATTCAAACATAAAGTTCCCATTTTAAAGTAATGCAGAAGTAATTTAAAACACCAGGCAGTGTTTCGCTAAGTATCTGAGGGATAATAAAAGCAAAATGTAGTTTATACTGCATGTATCACCTTTTGAATTATTATTACAACACAGTAAAAAAAAAAAAAAAAAGGACAACAAACAAGACTCAAAGCAAAAGTTACAAATACTAAACACATATGTAGAAAAAAAAGCACTCAGACTGTGAGACAAGCCACTCAAATTCATGAGTCCACTAGGACTATTCAGCTGTCATCCTACAGAAGGCTGAGCCCCTTGTAGTGGAGAGGAGGAGATATCTTTGTCTCTAAGCATTGGTGTTAGATGTAAGATGCTTACTGTGCTTCCTAATCTCCAATTCACATACAGAAATAAAGGCAAGAGGACAAAACCAAAACCTGACTAATTATAAACTAAAGTAACAGGAAAGGACTGGGAGAGTATAGCTGTTCACAGCCAAGCTCTGCCCAGTCCTTCTGCAGCAACCTGTGATTATTAATCTCTAAAAACACTCCTTGCTCAATACTCTGCAATTTAGATTTCAACCAATTTCTTTCAACATGCAGAAAACCTTTCGGTTTAGCCATATTTGACATATCATATGAACTCCAATTATCCATCTTTTTGCAATTAATCATCTCACAATTACATTTCCTGCACTTATAAGCATCCAGCTGGGAACTGAGTTTTAATCTAGGAAATAAAAAAAAAAGAGATTCAGGTTTCTAACAAATTACTTCTAATTAACCAGAACCTTTTCTAGTCATTCCAACCTAAAGACGCCTACAGCAAATGAAAGAATTTATTGTTTGCATTCCTAATGATATTTTAAAATTTCATTTCTATTTCCCCAATGAGTAACGTTCACAAAACTCACTGCATTTACATTTACCTAAACAAACATTCTGTTAAGAAGGAAATGCACAACAACAACAAAACCTAAGGGAGGAAAAGGAAGCTGGCATTCACTGAGCTTAAAAGCCACTAAATAAAACTGAGGAACCAAGATGCTAATTAATGGCAATTTCCAGAAGTACTCAGTAGCTATGCTGTCCAGACTCCGCAAGAGTTATGGGGAATCTCAAAACTGTATTTCTAAATAATCGTTTAGAAATGAAAGATGTAATTTTCTTTTCAGAACAAAATGTTCGGTTCTACTGATACAAGGTGGCAATTTTTAGACAATATAAAGGAAGTGGATTAAATGAACCCACCTAGTCAGATAACTCAGGAAACTAAGTCAGTGGTAGTTACTAACATGAAAGGGCTTTGTCCCACAATGTTCAGCGATTTCCCCAGGGAAACATTCTGAATAAGAACCATGCAAAACATGCTTACTGCACGATTGGGAACTGCTTAGTATCACAGGGAGGTAACAGGAGGTAAGTATCAAATATAACAGTTTCATTTACATTAAGTCTTATCAATTTTCTCCAACTGTTTCAAAAAGTCAGTGCAAACATCTGACAGAATAAGATTGCTGCAAAGTAAAGTATACCTTTCATGTTCTTTGGACAGTCAAATACCAGAGGGTTTTCTGTCAATTATTCAGTATCACAGATGTACATCCCAAATCTGTCCATCTAACTTACATAAAGAAAATAATATACAGCAGAAAAACGTCTTGTGAGCTACCCTTAAGTAATACATAAGTCGTTCTAACTGCAGAAATATTTCTGCTCAAAAGGCTGGTGTTCATTAACATGCTACTAAAGTTTCCACAGTACAACACTGGACTGCATTAATTGGCTGATTGATTCAATACAAAGCTAACGTAGTTAATTATTCTGGAAAAGAGTTATTTTTAATACACCTGAAGCCTTCCAAATCTATTAAATTTTATATGCCTGCACCAGCTTCCCATTACTTTGAGTTTCATTAACTTCCTCTGTAGGCACTCTGAGAACACCAAAATTGTTGATATAGTTTTGTTTTTGTTCATAACACAGAGGTCCAATTGTGACTGTGAATATCCTTTAACTCATTGAAAACAAGGAAACAACAACAAAGTCTGTGGTAACTTCTACCACCACTAGTAAAATGTAGCAAATTGCAATCCCTGCCACAGCAGCAACAGCTTTTCCAACTGTTCAGTGTCAGGAACAAATTAACACCAACCTCTGCTTCCCAAGCTTCTGCTTAACCTCTCCGTCTGGTGCACACACAGCACAGCACATTCAGCAAGGTGCAAGGAATCATTGCTGAGATACAGATATATCCTTAGCTGTTACAGAGCCTATATTTGAACCAGTCTGAATTCCTCATTGCTGAAGATTCCAACTCGAGACCTGGTTGAAACACTACGAAATATCTACGAGCACATTTCAATCCATCAGTTTCTAATAGTGTTAAAGGAAGATCTGCCTGAAGAAGCAGTGAGAACGTTATGAAAAAGTCATCTTAGCTGTGAAATTAGCCATCATGAGATAGAGCAAAAATCCAGAGTTACAGAAAGAGGATAATGTGTTTTCTCCTACTTCAAGCTTCCCACACCAGTAAAATGGGAGATTGAGATGGTCTACAGACTTCAGTGGGATTCAGGGCTGAGCTGGGCCACAGGAAACTGTAGAGCAGCGTCCTCCATCATAACTGGGACAGGGGCTGATGGCTCAGGGGCTAAACGGAGACCTGGGCCACCAGCGAGGTGGGGAGAGATTGCTGAGGGCCACTGAGGGTTATTGGTGCCCTCAGAACCCCGATAAGCATAAAGCAGGTAACTTCTGCAAGACACGGTACTCAACACAGCTTGTGGAGGCTGCAGAAATAGTCAAACATGGAGCACACAGGATCTATGCCACCACCAAAGAGGTCACATCAGAAACGTTTTGTATGCAAAGCAATCTGAACAGCAAATGTCTCTAACATTGTAAAAAATAGTATTACTGCTTTACTGCCCTGGAGTTACCCTTTCAAGCCCTGAACCATTGGCAAGTAAGGAACAAGCAGGTGACGTTACAGGGAGATTCAGAAGATATTAGACAAACATGAAGAACAAAAAGAAGTAGGAGAAAATACAACCCTCTCAGCCTCAGTCATTTAAGTAGGAACACCACAGAGAAAAGCTCTTAAGTGCAAATCTTTCTTATTGCAGCATTACTTCCAGTGGCACATGAAACAGCAATGATAACAGGCTCAAAAAAAAACTTTGAAAATAAAGTTAAAAGATACATGTAACTTAAAACTAACATCTTTTCCTACACAGAAAGGTTAAATTGTGGGGTTGACATTTGCATTTGTTACGTTGTCAACGTTTCCTGCCTATCAGCCTGTGTACAAACAATATCTAAAGATGTCATCTACATATTTATACCAAAGGAGTTTATGAACAAGACCTGTCAGTATATTTTAACACCTTTCCAAAACGTCAGCTTTCATCAGGTATAAACACAACATGTTTAATTTATTAGTTTGGTTTAATATAAAAAGTTGACAATCATATGTCACCATAACTATTGATAAGGTAAATAAGGACTACATAGAAACGTCAAAAAAGTTATTAAAATGTTTCTCAGCTTTCTGAATCAAATTGGGTTTATTGGCTTTTCTCTGTCAATAAGTGAATCACACATTTTTCTTCATATGGCTATTTCTGAAGTGACGTCCAAGAGTGAAGCGCACCGACATTTTCATTCTTGGAGAATCTGAATTCCATTCTGACTGTCTGGGGCAGGGGACAGGTCTTTGTTTCCTTTTAAATACCAAACAAAACCAACAAAAAACAAAAATACAAACTTGTTCATCTGTTTTTAAATACACACCAACGAGGAGCTCTTCTGAAGTGATCTAAAAAATGCAAAAAATACACAAAACCTGCATACAAGTTAAAATATAAGGCACAACAAACTTTCAGTACAACTCCGCGTTGGAGCAAAGCAATACATTCGTTTCCACTTTCCATAGTAGGCATTTGACTTAATTGCCTCAAGAGAAATGCCATTATCATATGCCTCCTTTTTTTGTTTATAATTACAGAAGGACAACCTATTCTCAACTCCTTTCTAGATACTGTCCCTAAGAAATGTGACACAGGGCAGTATGGTTGGATTTCAAGACTTTTCTACCACCATACAGCCAAACAACCCATCCATGAGGCATTCCAGCCAGTTTGCAGGATCTCAATCTACAGGAGAAAAAAAATTAAAAAAAGTTAAAAAAAAAATCTGAAAGCAAGAATAATGTTGCAAGGATTATTTCAAGGACTCCAGTCCAAGTCAGATCCATGCCAAATTATAACCAAAGGTACAATAGAGCTTAAAGGTATGAGGATAATCAGAGAATGGGCTGGTCACTGACAACATATCTCCTTGTTAAAACACAGCTTCTGCTTCTTCAGCAAAGACCTAATGTACACCTCAGCATGACATATAGAAGAACTTGATTATTACATAACCAAGCTGATACTCTGATTTGATAATAAGGACATCAAGATCTATTGCATGCCATAGTTTCTTAACTATCCTCTTAAGTAGCAGGGAAAAGAATAATGATTTCTTAAGAGTACACCAGACATGGTGAACATTTCCAAGAACTGATTTGGACTCCCTATTGCTTAGGTAACAGGATTTTCACTGAAGTCATGTCACTTTTGCACTGAAATTAAAAACACACTGAGTAAATTTGAAGACTTAGATATGTAACATCATTAAATATCAGCCATTAATCATTAGTTAATAGCATAAATACAATGCTGAAGATCTTTTAAGTGCATCATGTCTAATGAAAACCTGAAGCTTTATTTTCTGTTCAGATAACTAGCAGGTGAAAGAACTGACACATGAACCATCATAAGTTATTTTTCCATAGTATTTGAAAAGACAATTCCCCAAAATGGAAGCAGTCCAAACGTACTAATAACAAGATTTTAGGCTTTAAGAGTTTGTACCTTGGTTTCCTTTGTTTGAAATACAAGAGAATCGGAATGAAAATTTGCAAAGGCCTCAAATCTTTCACAAGGGAAGTGAAGACTTCAAAAGATATTCTTGCTCCAAAATGATACATCTAACTGTATCAGAACAGATAACATCTTGGTGTTTTTCAACTACAATATATGAACGTGATTTCATATTTTCTTGCAGGACAGATCTTAGTTGTTCGTGAAAGAACCTCACTTCACACACAGTTCAAAGCACTCTGAAACTGCAATCTTCAGTTTTGACTCCCCATTAGGGCTGGAAGCATGTTTGGTGCGCTCCCAAAATGGAATTTTCAGGGATTTTCCTCCTCAAAAAGCTACCCTATTCCTATATATACCCCATTCATGTGCAGGAATTGATGCGAATTTCAAAATCGTAACACTGCCAAACCAAAAACGACCGCACAAGAAGCCCATGTAGGTGAAAAGGTCCCAGCTAAGACATTTTTAAACATACAAAATGTTTTGCAATTTGGTACTAGTTTACAAGAAGAGGAAACTCTGCAAGTGACATTAGCAACAGAATTCATTCTAGCTATGAATTAAAAGTAAGAAGTCTTCAAGTTTGTCCCAGAACGAGAAGCAGAAAATGAACCATCAAAGTGGGGAGGCAGAGGAACAAATTTTCCTTACACTCATTCTAAAGTTCATGCATTTTAAACAAGGATCTTCACAGGGTACAAATGCTGAGCCACTGCTTTGCACAGCTGAACACAGTATGTGTAGGCCAAGAATGGAAAAAGGGGACCTTAACAACGTGTTTGAAACTGACTCCAAGTATTGGTAGGAAGAAAGATGCAGCCCAGGTGCCTTCAACTGAAATAAAGATCTAACAGGAGGACAATGTGATACAAGGTGAGGAAAAGACAAAAGGAGCACTAAGGGCTTAAAAAAGGCTAGGGAAGAGATTCAGGTTAGCAACCTCTAACTTAATCCTGACCTTTCTATAACTTTTTAGTTTGATTTAGGTGACTGAACTAACTTTGTGGGAAGCTTATATAACTGAATGAGAGTCTGATTTCTCCTCTAGATAAGGCAGAAAGAAGAAGAAATCATACTGTCACTCATGGGTGTAACAATGAATTATAAAACAATATAAAAACGCAGCCATTACAAATCAAGTAATTATTTAATAAAAAAATTACAGCTACGACCATTTACTGCTAGTTATTTTACTCACAAACACTTCAGAATAAATAGTTCTCAGTTTACTTTTTTAAAGATGCCAAAAATCATCGCAATAAAAAAGAAAACCTGTGGTTTCAAAATCAGATGCAAATAGGAAAAATCAATAATAAAACTAACCTACACTTCTTAAACAAAATATACAAAAATAATTAAAAGAAACACATTAACACACCAGCTCAGTTATTTGCACTGTTCTATTTATTTAATATTCAGTATCGGATGCCAAAGAGCTGTACTTGCAGATAAGAAATCCTCTTGTTCAAGGTATTCTACAAAATAGTGATGCCTGTGTAAAAAACCTGCAGTTATATGTGCTAAAATACCAGCCATCGTTATGGAATTTATAGGTTGCTTTTCAAATTCCAAAATAAAAGAATTTGGTTTGGTATTCATACCACTATTCCTACACGAAATACTAAATAATACTTTTTTCTAAGATGGTGATAGGCCCCAGCAAAGGATACAATTTGATTTAATAAAGGCTCAAAGCCTTTTCACTCCTGAACGAGTGGAAAGCTAGCTTTATCATGTAGGACCACTTGCTATCTTAGGTCCAGTTCAAGAAAACACAACACGAGCCTTTCCTTCAATCTACCAGACTTCACTTAGAGTCTCTGCTGAACAGGTGCTCTTTCCAAGATCTATCCAACATGTTACCATGCTGAGCAGAGGGGTAAGCTGGCAAATACTATGCCTTTTTCATTTTAATCTTAACTTCTCTGAAAAAAACTAAGGACATGTTGGACATGCCATCCAATAGGAAATATGCAGAGCCTACACTCCCTAGTTTCCTCTTCTTATGCACCAAGCACCAAATAGTTAGTAAAAAGTTGGTTGTTTTTCCTCGCATAAAACACAGAAATGGTTAAATTGTACCAGAGAAAAGAAAGTATTCTATTACTGTCCCCAGAATCCCCCTATTATATTCCTTTTTACTATATGCTCTTACTACTTTATTTTTCATTGATCAAATCTTTAAGGAGTGAAACCTCTCTAGTAATTACAAATACTGGCAAATATTTATAAAATATTACTAAATATTTTCCTAGAACTGGCACCATTATGGCAGTCCATAAAGCCTGGAGGAAAAGTAGAAAAGGTGCTATATTTGATTCACTTGTTGTAACTGCAAACAAGCATTATATTGTCAAATTTGCAACTTACTCTGAAGTAGCCCTTGTAGGAATTTCCTCTACAACTATACAAGAACAGTAAGCTTAAACAGATTTTGTGGCCAAGGACTACTTTTTGTGTGGTTTGTACAGCAGCTTGCAAAAGGAAACTGTACTTGGGACTGACAACTAAATGATCGCAGAGTACAAATAAAAAGTTACAAACAAAAGAACAGAGATATTCACACTTCTTCCATATGTTTCACGTAGTAAAGAACATTAGAAAAGGAAAAACTCATTCAATCCTACGTCCAGCTGCATTTCTTCCTTACCAAACCTCAAGTCAGAGATTAGGCAGCATCTCCACTGTTGTCAAACTCCATTTCCATTTACCTGCATAAGCCAATTTTAAAGAGCCATAAAGTTTCTCCTGTGCTTTCCGCCAGTATGTTAAAAAGAATCAATGTAAGCACAAAATGGGAATGTTTTCTCCAGGAGAGAACATCATGCACCTTGGTTATTAGATCACATTTTATATATCTGCAACTTGTAAATATTAAAATATAAATAAGAAATTCAATATTTTTCAGGACAAATGAAAGCCTACCTACATAAGGAAACAGCGCTATTAAACACTGAAAGCATTAGTATAAAGATCTACTTTTGTTCTCGGATCAGAGTTTGGGGGAGAGGTGGCAGAAAAATTCACAATTTCAGTTAAATTCAGCTGTAAGTTGCAGGAAGAAAAAAAAAAAAAAAGGTGGAATGAAATGATTGCATTGATTCTCCCTAAGAATCCCTACCACAACAAAGTTCATACTTATGTGTTAATTCTTCTCAAAGGCTTTTTAATTGACTATAGTAGATTTCTTGAGAGAAAAACAAAAACAACAAAAAAGAATAATTTAACTAACATGCTTTTATCACATAAAAATTAGTATTCCACTTTTGGAAACCCAAAGTTATCAGAAAAAAACTACGCAACACATACTTGACCACTTCTCATCAAATAAAAGTTAGCACAAAACATCACTAAAGCAGCACACTAACTCATCAGAAAAGAAAGGGAGAATACACCTGTCATGTTCTTCATCTTGCTTATTAACAAATTCAGAATCCATTTGCAATTACAAGAATTATTCTCTGGCACAGAAGAATGTTTATCATGTGCTACCATAAATCTCCTGCTATTCTTTGGCAAAGGTTCTCAGCAAAAACCAAGGTAACTAAAATATTATTTGTACTAGCACAATAAAATGAATGCTACCATT
This sequence comes from Centrocercus urophasianus, assembly GCF_019232065.1. Taxonomy (NCBI): domain Eukaryota; kingdom Metazoa; phylum Chordata; class Aves; order Galliformes; family Phasianidae; genus Centrocercus; species Centrocercus urophasianus. Next base: position 8,635,908 of record NW_024884722.1, read on the forward strand.
TGTAATGTTTGACAGCTGTTTGACAACCCAACATAGAATATATTCAGTTATGTAAAGAGATTTTTTCATACTCTGATATATGCCTATGATGCAATAGGAAATTCAACAAGCGTTTAATATGTAATGATGATATAAAAATTTCCCCTTGAATTCTGATTGAGAAACTATCAAGATGAAGCACGAACCTCTTGAAGTTAGGCAGAAATAGCTACTTTTAACTGCATTGCCCATACTTCAAGTTCCACTTCATGACAGCAACAGAACTTAGCATGCAGGCAAAAAAAATATAATAAAAAGCCATTAGCCATACATTTGCCAAAGTAATTCTTGACATGGGACAACTAATCAGTCAACAATAAGAAGTTCACCATTTACCAGACTGCAACTTCACCATAAAGGAAAGCTATTTTTGACCATGGCAATTAGTCTCCTCATGTTTCAAACACTAAATTCTGTTTTCCCATTAATTTTTAAAACGGTGTGGCTTTAACTTAAAATAAACTGTACATCAAAAGAATGGTAAATAAACAGCCAGGAACACAATTTGACGAATTGGATTTATTTAGTTTATTTAGCTAAACAGGGTCCATTGGATCTCTTTAATAGGCTGACAGTTGCACTGGGCTGGTTAATAAAACATTCAACACAGTATCTTCAGCCAATATAGAAATGCAAATCCCACCAGAAATATTTTATTCATGAAACAGTAATTTCAGTTACTACCAAAGCAAAAAAAAAAAAAAAAAAAAAAAAAAAAAAAAAAAAAAAAA
>NW_024884722.1:8636777-8748967 GCF_019232065.1 Centrocercus urophasianus
GGGGGGGGGGCGGGGGTGAGCTGGGGGGTGTGGAATTTACTTTGCAAACAAACAGTGCCATCTAGTGTCAGTCTCAGAAGAAATAAACCAAGACATCTGAGAAGATCCGTAATTAATCCTCCCCAGTGTCAAAATGCTACCTTTTCCCTTTTTTTTTTTTTTTTGGCTTTCTTGATAGAATGTCTCTTCCTATTTTGCAGTCAAACACAAATTAGCCTCCTTCTAGCTAGGGAAAAAAAAAAAAAAGTAAAATACGATGAGAAACTTGAGCATAGCTCTAATCTGAAAAGTAAGCAAGCGATGGATTGTTTGCTCAGCTTGTCTGATGGTCTTTCTCAAAATCTCTGTGTTTCTAACTCATGATAGAAAAGCAAATCAAAATTCTACTTACATGAGTGCAAGAGAGCCAATATGATGACAAGAGAGTGAGATATGCTCTGTTCTACTTTATTTGTCTTCACAAGAGACAACAGCATTCCAATTGCAACATCTTTACTACTGCTGCTATCAGAAGCAGGACAACAGCTTGCTTCTTTTTGCATGAATGGAAGGGAGCATCACTTGACTAATACAAAAAATCAGTGAGAAAGAATGTAACATTAGAGCCCTCCTTCTCCCCCCCCCCAAAAAAACAGCATTCACGTTCTATATATGAAGAGTCTTCACTTTCCAGCTGGCTGTAATTAATTTTGAGCAGACACTGCTTCTTCCAGTACTGGCAAGGAAGACCAGTGCACAGATTTAATACTACTGCTTTGAGAAGGGGAAATTGTAACAAAAGAACAAATTATGTGGGAATAGAGAAAGCACAGTTCTATACCTGGTAAGGCTGATGAGAGTTGGCATTCAGACACATCTAAGGACTGCCAGGTGAGAAAGCATGCTTAGTGAAAAAGGCATGTGTTCCTACACCACAGCTGACATCAGGCTGAATTTATATCATACGATTTAAAATACATCTCACAAAAAGACTTCATCGGCTGTAGACTACTTTTTGGCTTAATTTAATAAATTAACATTTCTCTGTGAAGGGAACAAGGAAAGAGAGCAGCATGAAGGTTTAGAGTGCAGTGTGAGAGTCAACATGCCCCAGCCAAATACACCATCAGACTCACCAAACTGTTTCCTACAAATAAAGGTATTTTTAATCATTGGGCCAAGGCTCTTGCTCCACAAATTGTTTTTTCTTAAAATCATATGCATCAGGACCAACAAAAAACATGCCACAAAACTCACCAGTCTTCTCCCTCTGGACAGAGTTGTACTAAAGTTCCTAAGAGCATCAAGTAGAAGTTGGGTGAGTGAAGAATCTGAGGTTTTAAGGAATTAACTTGATAGATAAGTGAGATTTGCTGCTTGGTTGTCCTTGTCCAGTAATATCATCTCTTCAATAAATTATTTTATGAGATGCACCTTATGGGTCAAACATGGGAGTACTCTTTGAAAACAGCACCCAAAGGTATTGCATTAAAAACTGAGGAAGTACAGCGTGCTTCACCAATCTGGCCTCCCAGGAATCTCAGTTAAAATGATCATAACCCCTTAGGTTAATGATAACTTAAGCATGTTAACTCCTGCCTTTCATGTTTTCCTCTAAGGAAAAGCATGTCATCACGAGTAAATTTCATGGTGGAACAAAATTCCTTCTCTCTCGGTACAACCACACAAAACAAAACAAAAAAATCTTTACATGTAAATAAATGAGGGCAAGTTTTGTACACTAGACCTAAGCTATACCATTGCTTAATCTTTCATTAAAAACTCAGTCAAGGCCTTGAATTTTAAAAAAATATAATAATAATTTAGAAAGTATTTTTCCTATCTGAACTTTTTCCATTTTAAAACAGCAGTCGTATAAATAAAGTAATTGCAAAATGTCAAATAATGTCTCCACCTTTTTCTACCACAAACCTGTCAAGGTGGGGACACAGAAACAAACTGAAGATAATGTGGAATATTCTTCTTCTGAAGAAAAGAAGTTAAAGTAACATTCAGCAGCAGATAAGAAAGCAAAAATATCAGAAGTTATTAAAAAAGGGAAAAAGGGAAAAAAAAACACTAGTATAGAGGACTGGTTACTTATCTCAAAAGGCTATGATATATATAAACATAGTACAGCAAAGGAACATTTGTCTAAGAAATATTTTCCCAAAATTAGATTGTTAATAGATTGTCAGATATTTCATATTCTTCTGAATCTTAATGAATGTTTCATCTCATGTGCATTAAAACAAACCCTTTCCAGCCCTATTACAAAAGAAATGTACTATTCACATTCCAAAAACTAATCTGATTTTAGAAAGATCAACAAGATCAGGTTTTTGCTACAGGCGTGCCTGCCCATGCAGGGTGCATGTGCATACATGACATGTATAGATAGCGAGTTCCTTGTTTTTAACATCTGGGATGCAATTACAAAGCTAAACACGTCGGTCTCTTGCACATTTTATGAAATTTTAAATATAAAGAAATGCTTTGCTCTACAACAGTCCAATAGCCAAACTTATAGTTCAGTCTGGAAAGCTGAGGAAGACTGCTATAAAGATACAGGTTTCTAACTCGTCTTTTGACAAGTGTCTTTTATTATGCTTGTAAGCACATGAATGTCACATGAGTGTTTGACTGGGCAGATGCCAGAATTTGAAATAAGGGCAGTAGTACTGGCTAAAAGCAGCCAGATGATGGTTGGCACAATTGTAGCTGTTCCCTCAGGTCAGTTTCTGCAGTAAGCTGGTACTTCTCAGAGCCCCAAAAAGAAGCTCTATCTAATGACTTCCTGCTACTTACCACCTTAAATGCTTTGAAAGCTTAACAATAGCTATCATTTTAACAATTTAAACAAAACCCGAAGGATGTATGCAACATGAATATGTATTTTCACTACTGACTGAACTAAAGACTGCAAATTTTACCTTTGGTTATCATTACTACATAATACGATCTGGAGTGGATTTTTATATTCCCTCATTTTTTTGAATGCTTCAAACTGTTAGCTTTTCACTGTCCTGATATTGTTTCTGTACAATGAACCCTTGGGACGAATAACCGATAACCACAAGTTTGCTATGTTTAGATAGTTACAGTTTCATACAAACTGGAGTGGATTCTGATCAAAGTGAATTGGTAAAATCCAGACAGCTTTCTACTACCATATATTCCTACTGTTTAAAGTTCCCTGGGTACTTTAGGTACCTAAAGTTTTGGGGTAGTAATTGAAAAAGAAAAAAAGCCTACTTGAAAAAAAATAATAAAATCATAGAACAATAGAATTGTTAGAGTTGGAAGGGACCTAAAGTGGCATCTGGGTCATTCATTCCGATTCCCCAGCAATGAATAGGGACACCTACACGGATTGATCAGGTGCTCAGAGTCCCTTCCAGCCCAACCTCAAGTGTTTCCAGGGACAGGGCACCTTCCCCTCTCAGGACAACCTGCTTCAGTGCTCAGTGTAAAAAACGTCTTCCTTTTTTCCCCAATCTAAATCTCTCCTCTTTCAGTCTGAAACCACTTCCCCTTATCCTATCACAAGAGATCCTGCTAAAGAGTCTGTCCCCTTTTTTCTTATAACCCCTCCATTACAATTAAATAAAGGCATTTGTTTGCATTTATAGCTTCACGCAATTGGTCACCATGGACGTTATACACATGGAATAATGAGAACAAAATATTTACCAGCTTAAACAACAAGATGATGCCTTTGTAGGTGCAGGGAAAAGGAAAAAAAAAAAAAAAAAAAAAAAAAGCTGCTTGTAGGAAACTAGAATTTCAAAAACTCTTCAGTAAGTAGGTTGTCCCAAAATGAAGCCAGCAAACACAAAAAACACACGTACATGGTATGCAACTCCACTTCAGGCCACAAGATAGAGCCATTACCGCTGCCTCTGCAGCCCAGCAAGCCTGCGCCGAGCAAAAGCCCAAGAGTCACTCAAGTCTGGGGACAACAGTTTTCAGTACCTAACAGAAATGAAACGCCACTCTAAAGGTGCTGTACTGATAATACATTATTGGTTTGATTATCTTATTTTCAAAGTTAAAAGAAAAACACAGAACCTTCACCAAACAGTTTAATTTCATCATGATAGATGCTCATGGACTATATCGTAAGCAACCCTGAAACTTGCCTTTTGACATGTACACAGCTTTCTTGAATAGAAATACCACTTCATTCTTGTCCTTTTCCTATGTTTCTCCCTAGTTACTTACTGCTGGAACTATGCCAGCAGCAATTGATCTAATCTGGCATGGCCATTCCTGTATTTTCTTCACAAATCAGAAGAATTGTTTGCTACACAAATGCTTCCCAAGGAAGGCTGCACAGCATGGATGTGAGTATCAGAAACCATTGTTTAGCGCCAACTTTGGTTGAGGTGTCATACTTTCATTTTTATTTTTCCCCTATATGTAAATCACAGTGCTATGGTATCTGAATACCTTAAATTATCAAAATGAACTATCTTTGCTTTGATTCACACTGTTACTTTGTAACAGGTATGTAATAAGATGGAACAAGTCAGTTTTTTCCCCTCTGATATCACTCAATACAACTAGTGGGTTACAAATTACCCATATACAATACAGTGAATGGTATAGATGTAACTCCCTCTAAACACACCTTTGGACTGCAGGTACTGCTAGAAGTAACTGTGTATGAGACTCAACACAACAAGGCCTGAAAAGAATGGAAATAAATCTCTCTTCACAGCTTGTTCTCATTTGATCAAAAAATTAACAGCCATTTTTGGATCAACTTTTCAAAGTGCAGCTTGACTAAGCTCAAACCCATATTTTTTTTAGGCTATATTTTTGATATAATAATATGTATGAAAAAAAAACAAACCACCAAACCAACAACCAATAACTACCACAACAAACCATGATATGTTCATCAAGATTCCACAGTATATAGTGAAGTAATAAGCAAGTCACAGTCCAACTCTGTCATTTTTTTTTCTGTATACTGCCCAAGATCAAAAAAACTCCCCCATTAGATACTACATATCAGAAACATGGATGTTGACTATCTTCCAAGTAAGGACTGAACAGTCTACATTCCTCATATTTACTTTTAACTTTTAAATATGTTTCTGTGCTGCTGTACTTCATACCTGCTTGGGTGAGGTGAAATTTGCAAGATCAAGGCTCATATTCATTATGATGAATATAAATGAAATATACCAGTCCCAGTTCTGCATTCACTTCACGTTTCAAATATAGAACTCACTTTAAAAGACTGCATACTAAGCGATATAACTTTTGCAATTCATTTCACCGACACTATTTACTTAAATGAAATACACACTTCAAGATGACAAAGAGATGTCCTCTCTTCAGCAGACATGTTGTTTCGCACAGGACAGAAGGCCAAGTCAAGTACAACGGGATCCAGCTGAGATTCCAATCCATTTATAACGAACAACACGTAACTTTGCAAACTCACATCTGCATGCCTTTTGGAAGACCTGAGAACTTCCAGCAGCAAACCTGTAAGCTGATCCTAACCTGAAACCGCCAGCATCATTCCGAACTAAAGATTTCCCTTCATCTGTAAAAGTGAATTCATTTTAAAATACTAAGATCTGCTTTCTCTAAAGGCCTGCTAAAGCTCTTAAAGAAACTCTATATGCTTTGCTTACAATCAAACAGGTCACAACTCATTCAAGTCAACATTCAGACAGAACACACAAAAGCACTTTCATTTCAGCAAATATTCTCAACTTCCTGCCTTCAGTGGCCCTCCAGACAGCAGTTTTAAAGAGTCAAAATAACATTTCCTTTCCTTCCTCCTCTCCTCCTTTGAACTCACAAATGAATCACTTTGTTATATAGTTTCCAATAACTTGCTATTTGTCTGGAGAATAAGTCAAAAAGATTCTCTAACACTCAGATACAAAATTAAGAAAAATGTTAGTGCCTAGGGACTGGGATAATATAGGGAATTTAGTTGAAACAACAATTTTGTTTTCTATACAAATCTTTTCCCCACTCTTTTTTTTGGCTCCCTCACTCTTAGCAAATCCTTACGTTCTTCAGTCATATGCATACGATTGAAGGATATACAAAACATATACATATTACAATTATGTGAACTCCTAGTGTTCTGACACACTTCTTCCACATATGCTCATTTCTCCTCTTCCATAGAGAGCATCCAGTTCTGAACTCTCCCATCCCCAAATGTCTGGAAGCATAAGCGCCAATTTCCCTCTTCTGGCTGTATAGAGAAATAGGCCAGCAATAAAAATAACAAATGTTGACTAGGAATTCTCCTGCCCCTGAGGAGATAAATAACATTCACTCCTGGCCTAAAAACTGTTCTCTTTTGGAAGCCACTGTTTACCCAACAGGGCCATACACACTTCCTAGAGGGGAACAGCATGAAATCATCTAAAATTTCGATGCAAGTCTTTTTATCCTAACATTCCTCAAACTTTACAAAATTACAGCCACCTTCCTGATAATACATTTTTGTGCAACTCCTCAAAACTTGGCAGAAACACAGAGGAATGACAGTCAGCTGGATTTCCTGGCTGCGGGTACAAACATTGGCTCTTCTCCCCTGAAGGAATAAACTGCCTCCAGCATCCCGAGAAAATTCACAGGTCTCTAGCAAATGGAAAAGAATGCCAACATTTCTTTCTTTCTCCCCACCCTGCAGGTACTGAGCTGCTGCCAATTAACAAAGCATTTCCCCATATTTTGCAATCCCTTTGAACCTTTTCAGGACTTCAGAGGAAACAGTTTTGTCTCTGTGTAAATCTATTCAGTGCAAATGGTACTCACACATACACACACAAAAAAAAAAGAAAAAAAAAAAAGACCACTGCAGCAAAAGCCCTTAGACAAGAGAATCTTGTTAGTTCGTATCCATTATTTGAAACATTTAGTATTTAGAATATACTTGTACAAAAGCCAAGAATAATCTAGGTGCAATGGAAAGAAGAAATCACAGTAAGACATTAAGTAGATACGAGATAAACCACATTCAAGATTTCCCTAAGTTGGTGATTATATTGGTTTTCCTGCTACTGCCACATTGCTACACACTGTTTTAAATGAATCATTATTTTCTCTGCAGAGTAAACTTACACTGTATTTTAAGTATTAATTCTCAAGTTCTATAAGCCTTTCCTCAAGCTGACTATTGTTCCTACAGCATAAATACTCCCAGTGTTTAACAGCATCCTAGTTAAAAAATCCACCCAGTTGCCTGAATAAGTGTATTATTACATTAAAAAAATCTCATGGATGCTATCTTTACAAGGTAGGGTAAGAACTCACGAAATCAGCTTCAAGTTTTCCCATTTCTTGTTTGTAGCTTCTCATTCGACTGCTGTACATTCCCCGACTTTGAGGTGGGATCTCTCGGACTTCAAGCTCCATCTGCTCGAGCTACCAAGTAAAAGCAGAGAGATGCAAGTTGAAGTGACAACTAAAGCAAGAAGGAGTTTGTAGTTGAAGGTGTCCCTCACCATGACAGGAGTTGCAACTAGATGATCTTCCAACCCAAAACACTCTATCAGCCTGTTTAGCTAAACGCTCACAAATACCAAGAAACATTCTCTGTCAAGAAAAGTGTTGTCAATCCTATTGACAGTATAGAAATATGTTAGAAAAATCTTTACACAGCATAAAGTCAACTAATTAATGACAAAACTGGCATTATTAACACTTTAAAAAAATGATTCTATTTAAACCTTTCTGGATTTCAGTTTCAAATGCAGTGAATACACTGATGAACATCACGCAGAAAACACCCAATCTCCACCTAGTTGTGTGGTTCCACAAATTGTATTTTATTTATCCTTGTATACACACACATTTTATACAGACATATAAATGTATAAAATTTTATCTACCAACCATCTCTATGTGTAATAAAATAATTATTGTACTTTTCTGCTTATTCAGCAGCATTAAGTAGCCTGAGCTTTCTGAACCGGCTGCATAAATCTACATCCCAAATCTGTATGCAGGTACATTAAACAACTGGATTTTAGAATTGTAATAAAAATATTGTTCAAGAACTGGTATACAGTTGAATGCATAAAATGTCAGACAATTTATCTTTAAAATGGTTTTGCTACTTATTTTTGACATGCAGAACTTTAATGGGCCTGAAAAGCAAGAATATGACATCAGGTTGCAGAAAATCAAAAGGAGTTATAAACCAGGGCTGACTCGCCTGCTAATTACCTGCCCACTGGGTTAAGGAAACACCTTTACACAGTGCTGGCTCCTCATGAATTCTGTTGTGCACAGCTGAAAAACTCCCATACCTGCTTTTAAAATCTTTCCAACTTACTTTAAAAAGATAAAAGAACAGCTCTCCTTGTTTGCTGTAAATACCTGAAACAATATTTACTCACCTCCTACTGATCTCAGCTGAGCAATACACCATTGGAACAGAAATGCCTTTCAATTAAGGTCCCAAGCTTCTGGTTACAGGTCTTCACAAGGGATAGTTATAGTTTATTCCTACGTAATCACTAGCTTACACTTTGAGATTTCATCCTCATAACATAAAGAAGCATCTGAATTTAATCAAGTGAATTACCAGAAACTGGAAAGTCATTCAGTCTGATCTATTCTGATTATACAAAATGGTATTTGATAATAAACTGTAGAGCTGACTTTAATTAAATAGTCAGTAATGAATTGAAACATCGAAAGCTGTTTCTATATCTACCCAGTTCTTTGGTGCAGGCTTCACTTTCCAAAGGGGTATTATAAATTAAACTGATAGCTACAGTAAATGGTTTATTTCTTATCATTTCACCCCAATAGACTTTATCTTGAACATTCCATAAGCATAGAAAATGTTTCCCTTACATCTATTTATATGTGCAAGATCAGGATATTTTAATGAAGTCTCAATGCTTTTCTACTAAATAAAAGTGAAGCCATCTCCCAAATGAATACATCTATTGCAGCCATGATCAGAGCACAGTACACAACATCCAAAATCCTCATTCTAAACAGTGAGTATCAGAGAGCATAAAGTCTAAGAGACATCTGTGATGTTCCTGAAAATGTTACAGGCAGTGACGAAGAATCCATATTTGTCTGAGATGGGGGTGGAGATGGGGGGGGGAAGTGAGTGGGTGTTATCATGACTTTGAACAGGTACATTCTGTGGCTGTAGTGAAAATCTCCATGCCAGTCCTTGGAGAAGACAGTGGTCCAAGCAGATGTGAACCTAAATACAACCTCATTTTACACTGAAGTTTATCTCAGTGTTCATCTATCTTAAAAACCCAGTGAAAAATCTTCCAGATGCTCTGGTTTGGCCCTACCTGAAGTACTGTGCAGTTTTGGGTGCCAGAATACACAAAGGACATAAAACTATTAGAGAGCAACCAAACAAAGGCTATGAAGATAGGGAAGGATGTGGAGGGCAAGACATGTGAGGAGTGCTGAGGTCCCTGGGTTTGCTCAGCCCAGAGCAGAGGAGTTGAGGGGAGTCATCATGGCAGTCCACAGCTCCTCACAGGGAGCACAGGAGCAGCACTGAGCTCTGCTCTCTGGGGAAAGCATCAGGGCCTGAGGGAACAGCATGGAGCTGCATCTGGAGAGGGTTGGGGGTCAGGGAAAGATTCTGCACCAGAGGGAGGTGGGCATGGAAAAGGCTGCCTGAGGCAGAGGGAATGGCACTGAGCTGCTGGAGCTCAAGAAGCACTTGGACAATGCTCTTATACATAGAGCTTGGATTTTGGATGGTCCTGTCAGGGGTCAGACTCAATCCTTCTGAGTCACTTCCAACTCAGCATATTTACAATTGTGTGACACTCTGCATAGGATACAGGAATGACAGGATTTCTATCCAGAAACCTCTTACTTAGCAGCTATGGCTTTACAAGGCAGTCTGGGAAAAACATTTTGGTGTCAGTTCTGCATACAGGTCAAATGAATTACAGCAGCGATGCTACCCAAACAAAGCAAACAGTGTTTTAAAACAATCAGTGGTTACTCAGCATAAATAAAATATCTCTACAATAATATTTATAAGAAAGTTGTTTCTTAACCAATTAGGAAATAAACCAAAACAAAATAAGCCAAGCTTTAATCGGACAAGAGGAAAAACAAACCCTTGTACAAAAACTATCAATGCCAAAGAATTAGGATTATTTTGGCTTTCTAGCGTAGCTTTTCATTTAAAAGAGGATCTTTTTAATCAGTTCTGTTATTATCAAGTTTGCTCAAATTGATTTTAAACCCAAGCCTTGACATTAATCACAAACATCTAAGGTAATTACTTAAAGCCAATAATTGAATTAAGCACCTGTCTAGCAGCATTAGCAACAAGATCTAAAACAAAAGTGTGAAAGAAAAGTCAGTATATGAAATCAAGATCATCATTAGGATGAAAATGCAGATATAAAGATTTAGTTTTTACTCTCATAATAAGTAAAATGTAGATGAATTTTTTCTGACATAAGAAGAAAACTAATGAATCATTAACTCAATTTCTGTTCCTTCCAATCTTCCTTTGATTAGAGAACCAAATTTTAGTGATTTTTCAACATAACACTCATGCTGCAATTTCCCTGTAGTGCTATGTCTTTTTTTGCCATGTCCATATACAGTTGCCATTACCATATACAGTTTTACTGTATTTCTCACTGGCAATACTGAATGAGAGAGGTTAGGTCTTTTGTCATCCTCATCAGGTAAACCTGCAGTGGAGTTCCACCAAGATTCAGCTTTCCTGGGTCCTATTTCAATGCTCTCCCTACAAGACTAATTCCACCCTTACTCTAAAAGCACCTGGTATGTCAACACATTAAAAACCTTTTTCTTTCTATGCCACAAACTTTAGAAAGTGATTTTCAATATTACCATTTAGTTAGTAATCAAATAATTGATTCAAGGTGCTCAACTTGAAGAACTTTCACACCAGTAGAACTAATTTCATTTCTTTATCCCAAAAATCAGATTATATCTCTGACATCAGATAGACCAAATGAGTTACATTTGCAAACAATAAACAAAAACAGCTTCAGGCAAAGAACTATTGGCATGTGGAAAAAAAAGTCAATCAATCTTAACTGAAACCTACACCTTTACTCTACAAAACCTTATTTTTATACTCCACCCACTTAGAGTATCAGACAATTTGTAGTGGAAACAAAACAGAAAAAGCCACAGATGCTTAATGTGTATTGTATTCTTCCACCAGTGTGGACCACTAACTAATACTCAGTTAACATTTATGCTCTTCTCAGTACCTCAAACTACCTTTATTCCTTTGACATCAAACAGCTAAATACCCTTTGTCTCATTTGCTAGTAGAGAAAGCAAGACTTATTACAAGACAATTGGACAGATCAAATCAAGCAGGCATACGGGACCTAGAAGAAAAAATATATTAGGTATAAAAACATTTAATTCATTTTTTAAAGTACAAGACCTTATTCCCAACTCAAAGACTGAAGCAACTTCAAGTATCTTGCAATAATAATACAAGTTTTAGATCACTTAATACAAGATTAACTTTTTTATACACTCCTCTTGAGTACATCATATTCTCAAATATTTCATACTCTATTACACTACTATTAAAACCTTTCAGAGAACCAGGTGAGTTAAATGTTACCACTAATGATACCAGTTCTCCCCAGCAATTTAGAGTTAGCATACAAAAAGCTACAACATACCAGTTCCCTTGCTTCTTCAAGCTGCTTCTCAATATTTGCAACCATCTGCTTCTTTTCATCTGAAAAACAATTGTGAAGATACCAATATAATTGTGGTCTTGCCATGAAAAATATATAGTATTTCAAAATAAGCTTGCAAGTAAAAACTTACTCAAGGGATTCCTTGTGTGACATAAGCACATACTACAATAGCCACATTTGCAAATTAAAAAAGGGAGAGAGAAAGAGCGAATGGAGAATGCTTGGAGTCTTCTGCCTTTTTTTCCAGTGCTTGCTACTTCTGAAAGTAGCTATCTTTGCTCCAGATATATGAGTTTTGCCTTAGCAGGTACATGCTGGGTGCGTACAAATTCATGTGAGAAAGTATATATTCGAGCCAAATGGATAAACATCTATGGTTTAAAGATTTATCCTGTTTATTAGAAACATAGAAGTTGAAAAAACAAACAAACAAACAACCAAGCAATCCAATTACAGTGAGACGAGGAACTGAAGATTAAAGAGGTCTCTATTCCTCTCCTCCTGAGGCTGAGCCTAAAGCCCTGGTCCTTTTGCTTCAACAGGAAAAAAAATGAAATGTCACAAGAATCACAAAAAAGACCACCTTACAGTAGCAGTAAAAACAAAGTTAAGTAATAAAAGTTGAAAATAAAAAAAAAATACTATATTCTGTTATAAGTTGTATGTAGCAATAAGGGAGGAATCAGGGGATGCCAAGGCAGTAATCAGTAACAGAAGTCTTGACACATAAAGCAACATGTGCCCTTAAAAAAGCCTTCCTTAAAAACAACAGAACTAGTCCTGAAAGGAATGTTTTGCTGCAGGGATTTTGACAGAGCAATCCCAGTGTAAGCAAGTTGAATTTCAGCTAAGTCCTCTCGTTAGTGCTATAAACACCCTGCATCACATTTGCATGGGCCTATTCATCTTCATCTCCACCACAACTGGTCTCTACCATCTCTTCAAATTCTCTCATTTACCCAGTATACTCATTGAGGGTAACATCGTGGTCAATCGTTCAGTTACATACACTGGAGCACTGTCTGCAGGGAGGATCAGGTTCAGGATCACATTTCCGCCTAAAACACAGCGTAGAGATCTTCGCAAATAGCAGGCATGGCACGGACTAGAAGAACTATCTTCTGAGGATTCACCATCCTGTGGGTGGCAGCTTCTCAAGAATGAAGCATATGCTCTGGGTTATCACCCAAGAAGCTGCTATGGTATTGTGGGGTACGTGGGCAACTCATTTCCAGCCCAAAATTGAGACTATTATCTGAAGTCCTTAACTAAGGGAGAATTCTTCTCAAAGAAGCCCAAATTCTCAAGAACAGCCATCTGGAATTTTAGCCAAGACTCCTGAGATAGGACTGGATAAACACGCAGCCCAGTGACAGTGAGGTTCACCAGGAGCAAAAAGAGACTCCACTTTGACTTCATTGTATGAACTAATCAAGGTGTGTGTATGTTGTAGCAGTAAGAACTGAACAGGATGTCTCAAAATATTGTCAAATGGTGATATCCTCTGAGTAATGAGAACTATACCAGTGATAGAAGTGAGAAGGAAGCACTTGAATCCTCTCAAAAATAAAACCTTAGAGCTCACCTTTAAATCCTTACAAACAGAGCTTCTCTCTTACCCTTGAAAGAGGCCCAGAATTTCATCAAGTTATCCCCTCTACAGACCTGAAGCCATGGAAAAAGACCATCTTCCTTGGCAATCTTAAATTCACACTGCCATATCTGGCAGATGCTACCACAGCAGAAGGTGGGGGAGATGTTCATTTCTGTGCAGCACTTTGCATTCTTTGCTAGTGTCTTTCCTAAATCTCCCACTAAATTCTTATGACAGTACTCAAATCAGAAAAACTAATGGCAAGACATTTATCTTCTGAACATAATGAAATCCAAAAGAGAATCTGTTTCCTTGTCCATACATTTCAAATCCCCTACTCAGCTCCCAAAATACCTGTTCCTCCATTCACCTGGAAGCAGGCAAGATGCCATTGGACCAAGGAAAAAACAACATAAGAGATAAAATGCACAATACCATTTTATTGAAGCTCAAATAAAATTACAAACACAGCAGCAGAAAATAAATGTACCATAGCAATTTCAGTACATCCCTGAGTACCACTGGATTACAATTTTCATACACATTAAAAAGCCCTGAAGAAAAAGAAGCATGAAATGCTACAGCTGGATTCATTCACATAGTTCCAGACTTAATGCCATGCCTATGCCTAAGAAACAACCACTGTTTTTCCACAGTCAGAATGCCCACAGAAAGGGAAGACACGACATCCACAAGAAGATGTGCTCAGAGACTGTATGCAGATGAGCTCAGAGTAAAGGAAGCTTGCTGCAGATCTAGCAGATCTGGACAAACAAGCTGTGATCCAATTAAAGATTCTCATGTTACTGGTGCATTACCCTGCTTTGTTTTAGTAGTTTCCAACCTACTTACTGAATTTTGTCTAGTACACTTCCATCATATAAAATACTGAGTATTTTTTTATGTATACATAATTATATATATATATATATATATAATTATGTATACATAACTTTTCTCTTAATTCAGAACTGGCAATATCCTCTAGAAAAAATAAAAGGCAATTTTACACCAAAGATATCTAAACTTAGAATGTAATTTTCGTTCTTGCGCTACCAGACAGAAAGCTGTTAAGAAAATGTTGCACTTGGCTTGTATATCTTAACTGTTCACATAAGTAAAGTATAAAGAATGGAAACAAAAGTAAGGAATCTGAGTAAGGACTGCAAAGAATCCTGAATGTGTACACAAGGTTGTACCACTTGTGTAAATAAGGCCAGCTTTTATTACATTTTCCTCTGTTCTTTCAGTTTCGCCCTTGCATTAGGCACTGTGACAGAAGGGCAGATAACTTACAAGTGTAGAAAAGTAACGCATCTCTGACATGAACTAGCAGCAAAGGAAATTTCATTGCTTGTGGAATTGCTTTTTTTTATTAGTACACGCTGAGGAAAAGTGTAAGTGACACAGAACTTCAGTTTACAGAAGTTTTATCATTTGCAGATTTCACTACACTGGCTGAGGTGCTTTACTCTAATACCACTTTGCCAGAGTTTACTGTCTAACAGTAAAGACAAAAAAAATCCACGTACTGCTCCATTTCTCTTTGGGCCGTAAGACTGGGTTCCAGAGGCACAGTCATAAAATGCAAATGGCAAACTGCATTACAGGGATATAACAGAAAATTAATGGTAGAACTTTCTCCAGTTAAACCTGATGCACAGTGCTTTGACTGCCCAGTAGAAGATGCAGATGTCACGTAGCAGCCCTTCAGTCAAAAACATCACCTCACAGAGGCTACTATGCTAGAAAAAGGCTAAATATCCCAATTTGTACTGAGAACATTTTCTTTCAGATCAAGCAATTAAAATAGATATAAATGTTTGGTCAAACCACAAGACAGATGTTTCTCGACAACACTGAGGAACATTAATAAAACACATCGGTCAAGATCTTCATTCTCCAAAGACCTGCAGCAGCATCACAGAAAATCTATTCAAAAGCCATTTCTTAATTTAAAACATTTTCTTTAATTCTCCAGGTGGTGCTTGGCTCAACAGAAGATATTTCTTCCTCAGACGTTCTACTGTCCCTGCTGCTTATTGTTTCTGCAGTATCAGAGTGTCTTTGTTTCATTTCTTGCTGAACTATTTATGCCTCTGTGACAACAGGATTGTTTGTTGAGCCATCATCCTTCTAGAATGTAAGACAGCATCAAGTCCTGTCAACACTGCATGCAGGAATAATAGCAAAACAATTAACCAGTATTTCTCCAACTGCACATGAAGCTTAGAGCAGGTCCATCTCGGGAAGGAGGAGGAAATAAATCTGTCTCTAGACTTTGGGAGATCTCTCTGTATTATTCAGGAGTAGCACAAGTCCTTACACTTCTCATCCTGCTTCTTCCAGCGTGGAGGAAGAAGGCCATCAGCAATCTCAAATCACTGCTGCTGAAAAATGCCACCTCCCGTGCATCTCTCCTCATGTCCCCCTCCCACCTTGAATCACATTCCTCTTTCTGAGGCTCTCCAAGCCATCTCCACAAGAACTAACTGGGGCTTCTGGTGATGAAGAAGTTTTGATCTTGCAAATATTCCTAGTAAGAAACAAGGGAAAAATGTGCATTTAAAATATTTCTACTTAAAGTGTTCAGCATAGTCAGAGCTGTGTTTTGCATACCCAGGTGGTAAAATGCCTCTACTAGCTAAAACTGCAGTTTGGTTTAAAATCATAACTGAACATTTTGCTGAAGAAAGACAGAACAGTTCTGAAAACTAAAGCATTTTATCCGCAAAAGTACAATGCAAGAAGGAGCTATAAAGCAAGCCAGCCCAAGATATATAAGACTAGCCTCAAATGCTAACATGGAGAAACCAGCTCTTAAAACAATAAATTAGCTGTTGTATTATTTTGAGGTCATTCAGCTCTGTACCAAACTATTGATCCCACAGGGAACACGCATTCCTTCTCCTCTGATAGGACAGTAAATTCTAAAAAAAACCAAACCAATAAACGACAAAAAAAACACATTTCTAATGGCCACTTAAAGAATTATGAATTCAAAGCCTGTTGCTTCCAAGCTATGTCACCAGTGAAGACAATGCTCCTTGTTAATTTCATATTTAAGCTCCAAAGCCTCTCTAGAGTTATAAGGTGGCTGTCTTTGAAGAGAGAATTAAGGAAAACCCACTGCTGCAAAGAAAAATATTCTTCTAACTAAAAAAATGATACTGATGACCTCTATAATCTATACATTTAGGAAATCAAATCTCTATTCCTCTTCAATAAGCTGTCCTTGAAGCACTGCCAATTTTCAAAACAGAAGGCACTGTCATATTTATGATGTCTTCCTGTACTCACAGGAGCTCCTTATACTTACTCTGCTTAAACATGAACAGGTCTTTTTGAGGCAGGGGAAAAAGAAGTGCTGCCTAGATTAGGCACACCACAATAGTGAACAATTAACTGTGCCTCTTCAGTAGATATTTGTAGAGGCTATTTGCACGTTAAACATCGTTTCAGGTAACATCAATTACACTCATTCTAAATCTAAATCACAGGAATGCAATCTCATAAGTACCTTCAGATTGTGACAGAATTATGCCGTCTTTTTTTGCTTTGCTAAGTCAATGAGGAGGCAAAGTTTCCCATCCTTTAGCTGTGCCTATGATTGGTCACTGAACTCCAAATTATCAAAATTTCAATTTATCAGAAGACCTTCCAATTCCTTGTCATAGAATTAGATATAACCTCCCAGAACCAAGCTTGCCAAAGTTCAAGAGGCTGTCAGACATATGGACTGATTTGTGCATGGCACTGTGTGGAGCCAGGAGTTGATGATCTTTGTTCATCCCTTCCAACTTGAGACATTCTGTGACTCTACAATTCAAGACCAAACAGAGTTTACTGAACATGAACATGGTTTAGTAAGAACTGCTGGTGGTAGGTGGACGGCTGTACTGGATGATGGTGTAGGTGTTTTCCAACCTTGGTGACTCCATGATTCTATGAAAATCCCTGTTCACTCGTTTTAAATGCATTTTGGACCTTTGGCTCAGCAGTGCACTGAGATTACATGTTTTAATTAACCACCTGTCTCAAATTCTCTTTAAAGAATTTACTTCATCACCACCCTAAAAACAGGACATTACACTTTGGTCCTTTAGTCACATAGAAAAGCATACCATTAGCACACGTGCTGTGACACCCTCTCTGTATGATAACCACTCCCACACTCTGAGCATCCTAAAACTTTGGGAAACAGATACAGGGGTTTCATTGAGGTGAGCTAGGTGAGGAAGAGGTGAGGAAACCCGATTTCAGCTTCCCTCTGCCCTACTCAGGAGCACCACATCAGAGCACCGATTCACACTTCGCTGCTAGGTTAGTCTTATTTCTATCTCTCTCCCTCACACTCACAGACATGCCTGCAGGGATACGTCAGGCGACCGTGAGTACAGCAGCCGACGACAAACACCTTGACGTACACAAGCACCGATTTCCTCCTACGTGCGAGTCAGCACAGCCTCAACTGCCCTGACAGCAGGCAGCAAAAGCACCCATTCGGACGAAACCCCGCACAAGCTCAGCCCATGCACTCGCTCAGCCTAACCGTGACCAAGGGCCGGTCCCGCAGCACGAAGCGCGGCTCGCGGCCGCTCGGCGACGGCTCCACCAGCGCTGTGCCCGCCCCGCCGCCGGGAGGCTCCGTGCAGCCGGCGGCTCCCGGCCCCGCCGCTCACCTCCGAGCAGCTTGGGCACCCGGCCGATCCTGCCCGTGATGTCGGCCGTCAGCACGGCGAAGTCCTGCTCGTAGCTCTCGAAATCGGACGACATGGCCTCGCCTCGCCTCGCCTCGCCGCGGGGTCGGCCCGGCGGGGACGCCGCGCTTCGCCGCTCTCCTCGAAGCCGCTTCCGCGTTCTGCTCCCCGCAAAGCCGTCCCCGCCGCCGCGGGTTCCGGCGCACCGCCCGCCCCTCGGCCGCCCGTTTCCCAGCGGGCCGCAATAGCGCGCGGACCGCCTCCGCCTCGCGGGCCGCGCTGGGCGGGCGGCCCTGCTCCCCGCCGCCTCTCGGGGCGGGGCCGAGGCCCGGCGGGCCCCAACGCCTCCCCTTCCCTTTCCCGTTCCTCCCGGCGGGACAGCGAGGGGCTGAGGGAGCCATGCGCGGCGGCGAGAAGGGGTCGGGCGGGCGGCGGCGGTAGCGGCCATGGGCGGCCCCGGGGGGCTGCGGGAGGTGCGGCGGCTGTGCCACTGGGGGCCGCTGGTGGCCCTGTCCGTAGTGATCGTCTGCTCCGCCACCGCCATCGCGGACGCCGTGCTGTGGTACTGGCCCCTGGACACGGCCGGGGGGAGCGTCAACTTCATCATGCTCCTCAACTGGACCGTCATGATTCTCTACAACTATTTCAACGCCATGTTTGTCGGCCCCGGGTACGTCCCGCTGGGGTGGACACCGGTAAGAGCAGCTTCGTGCCCGGGCTCGGCTCGGCGGGGTGGGACTGGGGGGGGCGGGCCCGGCCCTGGGTGCTCACACCTGTCCTGCGGGCCGCTCCGCGCCTGCGTGGGAACCTCCGCTCGCCTCCGTGCCCCGCGTCCCTCTGTGCTGACACGCTGCGCTGTGCTCAGCCGTCACGCGGTGCTCATTCCTGAGGAGGGCCACGAGGATGATCAGAGGGCTCCGTTCTGTGGAGAAAGGCTGAGGGAGCTGGGCTTGTTCGGCCTGGAGGAGAGCTGGCTCCGGGGAGATCTCAGTGCAGGCTTGCAGTAATTGAGAGGAGCTTGTAAGCAGGAGGGGGACTGACATTTTGCACAAGCAGATGGTAATAGGGGAGGGGGATTGGCTTGAAACTAAAAGAAGGGAGATTTGGGTTGGATGTTAGGAAGAAATTCTTTACTCACATGCTGGCAGTGCTGCCCATCTCTGGAAGCATTCAGGGCTAGCTTTGATTGGGCCCTGATCTGGTGGGAGCACCCGGCCCATGGCTGGGGTTGGACTTCTTTGGTTGAGGACCTTCCAACCTCAGCCACTGTATGATTCTAACATGCAGTAAGACAAGGTAGAAGTTTGCCTTTGCTTCAGTAACCTGTGGGAAGAGGAGTGGCTGGGGCCAGAACATTGCAGACTCAGCATCTTCAGACAGCTGCCCAGAGCTGGAGCTCGGGGCCATGATGCACAAATCAGTTATAATCACTCCTACTTGTGGAGTGTTTCTCAAAACGAGGTGCACTACAGAGTATCCAGGTAGAGTCCCAGCAGGATACTGGGATACTCTGCTTGGCCCATTACTACTGCTTACTGTCTACAAGTCCATCTCTCTGCACAAACACTTCTTCTCTTCCCATTTTTTTTGGCCCCACACTGGTTTATATTCTCAGATGTTCACTATAAAACCCTGCTTGCACAATTGTTATTTCTCCAAATTGCTTATTTGTTTAAGCAAGCAGTACTTTCAACAGTGATGGTTATGTTGATAATGGAGAGAGTTCTTTTATTTTTTGTTTTGGCTTAGGAGGGTTGGGTTATGGAACACACCCTGCCAGAAGAAGGCGGATATGCATGAGGCCGCCATACAAGTGCTAAGTTATGTGTTGTCAGCAGAATTGTGTATTCTGTGTAATATGCCCATTCTTCTATTCAAAGGAAAAATCTCAGGATTGCATGTATCTCCAGTACTGTAAAGTGTGTCAGTCTTACAAGGCACCACGTTCACACCACTGTCGAAAGTGTAACAGGTACAGTCTCTTTAAAGTTGGTTTCTGTCTGTATGAAAAGCGACTTCATTGCGAGTGATGAGCTGCTAAAATAAATTCATTCTGGTCTTATGCTGTATATATTTTAAAGATTTCACTACAAACACTGCTTCAAATACTTCCAGTTTCCAGTTGTATGACTTCTCTGTGTTCTTACTGTGTTTTAATTAAAGAAAAATGAATAACCTACCTTCAACATTTTCTTTTCAGCTGGAAATAATTTCTCTTGGGAACTTGGCAGGGTTAAAATATGTCAGTACTGTTTCAGAGAGATGAGCCTGTGTAAATATCTAAAAATCTTCCAATCCTTTTTTTAAGTTCTGAGTCCAAGCACCCTCACGTTCAGTGAGCAGGAAGGTCTGTTATGCTACCTTTCCAAATGGGAATAACTTGTAGATTTAAGAGGAAATTTTGGACTGTTTCTTACCATTCACTTGAGGATTTGTTTGTTTGTTTGTTTGTTTGTTTTTTCAAAAGAGGTCTATTTAAGTGAACTGATAAGCCTTTTGGGTCAGCATAAAAAGCTTTTGGCTTTTTTGTGTGTTAGTCCTGCAACAAACCTGTTTTGAGCTAATGTTTTTAAGTTTTTATTATAAATAGCTGCACTGGAATTTAGTGTGTCTTGGAAAAAGCAAGCCACTTGTGCTGTCTGCAGTCCAGGCTATAGATGCATTTATCTTTTTATTGGGTAGGTCCTCCTCTGGAGGATTGCTGGAGAACGTGGTAAGAGGGTATTGCAATGTGCACATTTACTTGTTGTTGCTATAAATACAACATACCCAATCAGTGCTTTCAGGAAGTAGAGACTGAAAACAGAGCAGTGTTGCAATTTGCTGCATCATTCTTGAGTTTTAAAATAAGACTCCTTTCTCTGAGTGACAATCCTTGTGTTGATAGGATATTAGAAAATGTCAGCAGATGCCTGTGATTATCTTTACAAAAGCAAGTTCTAGTTTATTTCACTAAATTATTAAAGGCAGAAACCACAGCACAGTCTACAGATCATTCTGCTGATATGTTTTAAGCAGTTACTGCCCCTCAGCTCTGGCCAAAATAACTCACACTGTGTGTATCTCTAGACTGCAGCAGTGCAGCGAGGTAGTTAATGTAAATCACAACTGAAAATCATCTGTGCAATGGCAGTTTTCAGTCCATGAATGGATTAAATTGTGGTGGTCCTTATGAATCTTCTAGCCCAGATTAAGGAGCTTCTTCAGAAACAGCTGAGCTGATGATTATGATCACATTTTCAAAAACTTGTACAGCAACAGCTGAGCATACATTAACAAAAAAGTGTTAATTCTTTAGAAGGTAGAAACTGAGCTTCCTATCGGGAATGTAGTAGCTTAAAAGATAAATGAGATCAGTAGTTTGAAATATCTGTTTTCAGAGAACCGGGATATCTGTGTAATTCGGCCCTTTGTTTATCATGTATCTTAGGTCTGCAAAATTGCTATTAGTAAGTGGTGTGAGGTTAGTATGTAGCAGTTAATGAAGTCTTCAGAGGCCTTCTGCAGAAAGCGAGAGACGTTTAATGTCTCTTAATACGCCTCTGTTGGTGTATCTTTGTGTGTTCTATATTCAGGAGGTCCAAAGGACTTTTGATATTTTGTTTTCTTGGTGTGCTTATTTTATAAAGAATTGGCAGCAATATTTATGGTTAATTATTACATTTGTACTCTTAAACTTCCCATGCCTCTGCACATTGGCTCTGAAATGTGGTATTTATTAGCAACTAGTAAGTTTGAATAAAGAGAAGGAAGGACAACGGGTGAGAGTAGGACCTTCTAGTACTTTCTGTTTTGCTTTCTTTTGTTCTACAGCATGAAGTATTTTGAATAACAAAAGTCTCAAAATATACTTTATTGGTGGGATTAAGCGAAGATTAAGTTATAGCAAGTTAGCAGTCCTTTCCTTTGATTTTCTTTTGAAACATCATTGATGTTGTCTATGTTAATCACCATTTGTTATTTACAGGTGTGTCATGAAGATGGATCACCATTGCCCTTGGATCAACAACTGTTGTGGTTACCAGAATCACGCATCTTTCACTTTGTTTCTCCTCTTAGCACCACTAGGATGCATTCACGCATCTTTCATATTTGTAATGACTATGTACACTCAGCTTTACAACAGAGTAAGAAAACATAGTTAAGTGCTTAAAATGTTCTTAAAGTTGGATGGGTTATTTATTCTTGGGAGCGTGGGACAATTTGCTTTCCTGAAAAGAAGCACGTGGAATTCCTTTTGTTCTTTCAATGTGTGCTGTTTTGCTCTTTGCATTTTGAGAAGAATGTTCAGTATTAGGCGAGGGATTCAAAAAAAAGTTTGGTTCTTCCTCCACCCCCCCCATTTTTTTGTCCCTCCAGTTGCTTGTCATAGCCACAGAGAGTTTGCTAGAGCTTTGTGCTGACTGAACACTGATTATGAGTAGAACATATCATGTGTTATACTTTACCACAAGTTAAGTGCTATTTATCTTCTTCTGCTTTCCACTGTTTAGAATTGTATCATTTTCTTCAAGAACATGATATATTATATCTTGGGAGCCACAAATAAATTATGTTGAATTTGTTTTAAAAGTAGAAAAATTAAGAGAACAATTAGGAAAGCTTCTTGTGGAATACATCCCTCGTTCCAGATCTATGGTTAAGATTTTGATCTTTGATTTTTAACCTTTGCGGTTGCATCGAAAAGCTTGAAGACATTAACTCAGTCTAATAGATAACAGCTCTGTGCTGTGTTTGCAGAGCAGTAACAGTACGAATTGCTAATTGCAGAAGCTTTCAGAGGAAAACCTGTAGCATTTCCATTGAAAATAGATACTGAGCCTTGCACGTGTTTTCTCTCAGAAACTGTTGAGTGTGTTCTGTAGTGTGGATTTTTGCTGCAGATTTTAGGCCTAGTGGTGGAATTTGCTACGTAGCAATTTGGGTTTAGTTTTTAACAAAGAACGAAGAGGAAAAATTAGAACAAGAAAACTTTTATATATATAAATATAAAATATAAAGCATTTTACATATATATTTATATATAAATAAAAGTAGATACATACAAAATTTTATCTACCCCACTTGCATTATGAGCCTATCAGAGGTTGAGCACACACCTTCAGATTACTTATAGATAAGTAGTTTGATTTCAGCAGTTATTATGTTTCAGACCTGAACAAGAATGCTTTCCCTTTGCAGATATCTTTTGGGTGGAGTTCTGTAAAAATTGATATGAGTGCAGCCAAAAGAGACCCTCGAACCATTATTCCCTTTGGATTGTCTGCATTTGCTGCATCTTTATTTGCCTTAGGACTGGCATTAGGAACAACAATTGCTGTTGGTATGCTGTTTATTATTCAGGTAAGCTTATGGCTTCTGCTAGAAACAAGTTAAAAGATGTGATTTGCACCTCTTTTGTTACTGGTATGGACTGCAGGGCAGAAGCAGAATTCAGAATTGTGATAGGAACACTTGTTTAGAGCTTATGTAGCTGTGTTACTCAAGATTTTTTTGTTGCTTTTTCCTCCTTAGAACTTTGTAGTGGAAATCTAATAGAAAAAGAAAAGATGAGATGTGCTGTGTGAATCCTGTTCTAGAAAAGGCAAAATACCCAATACTTTTGGGGAATATTGTCCCTGTCTGTGAAAATAGGAATAAGCGTGCCTGGCACATTGCTTGAAACGTTTGAGATCTTTGGAATGAAAAAAAAAAACAAAAAAAAAAAAAAACCCACAATCTTAGCATAAACTGAAATATTATATTATTATGTAATATTATATATTGGTATCTTTCCAAGTGTGTAATTCTGGATGATAGCATTACCATGCATCTATGCTGAATATTCATTTTGAACATTTCATGGTTTGGTTAAGCTTATAAGTAGTTGTTCTGTTGTTCAAAGTTAAATCTAGCTTGTCAAATGAAGTTTTCTTTGCCTAGCTAGTGTATTTCTGCAGGAAATAATACATCTAACACTTTTATTTAATTTAGATGAAAGTCATTTTGACAAACAAAACTTCAATCGAGTCCTGGATTGAAGAAAAGGTAGGCTTTTACTCCAGTAGACTTGTTCTGTGTTGTTAACAAAGTTTATTCTTTGTATCTATTAATTTTTTGCTCCACCTGTCCAGATTTGAACCAAAGGTGTCACTGTAACACTCATTTAATATGAGGACCAGGGTGACCCTAGAAAAGCACTTGTTTTTAGGGGACTTGCTTATCTACCTGGAAAATCAGAATGTTTTTTTCCATTTGTAACTTAAGCTGTTATTGTTTCTACTAAGTAGTTTTGTCTATCTTTAATTGTCTGACTTCCCTACCCATTCTAGATGGCTTATTCAGGCCCGTGATTTTCTTTGCTTCCTACTTCTTGATTGTATAATCAATGAACGTACAGATGTTATAATTATGGAATATACCAGAGAGTTTAGCTAAGCAGGTTATTATACAAAAGAGAATAAATAGAGTGCTCACCCATATCCTGGGCTTGCTGCAAAACTCCAGAGGAGAGATCTCTGGAAGAGATCCTTCCCTACTGGCAGTCAGCTCTTAAATGGGTCTAGGAGAGATGGAGCCAGGCTCCACCCCTTCTGGCAGCACAGGTGAATTGCCTTCACCTGTGCTCCCAGGTCTGACTCATGGCTCACCTCAGGTGATCAATCAGGCCATGATTCAGTACTGATTAAACTTGGGAGATTTTCTTCCATTTTGAAAGAAGTCCTAAAAATCGTCTCATCTTCTGAAATTTCTCATTGATGTCTGTATCACCAGAGGATTTCACAGTATTTTTCAAAAGATGTACAGCATGCAAAAGTTGACTTAAGAAAATACTTCTCTGCCACCAAGTTAACAAACATTTTGTTATTATCTTTTCTTCTTGTTCTGTGTCAGATTATCAGTAGGATCTTGAGCATTTATGAGTACCTAGATATTGCACTGCTTTCTCTTTGTCCATTGTCTACCTTAGCTGTGTCATAGTCTGTAGACCTTTGAGCAATTGGACACTGAAAATCTGTTACAACTATTAATTAAATGTGGAATAATCTGTAGAAATTTCTGTCAAATATAGACTACTAATATATCATTTCTGAAGACTCAACACACACTGCAATATGTATGTATATGTGTTTTATAAACAATACTACTGCAACATAGAACAAATTCTTCCATTGTTCCACTAGATGTCACTATTACTGAAAGAATGGAGCATTCACTAATACAGAAAATGTAATATTTAAAGCATGCCTTTATAATCAGTTCTTTGAGCTAAACACTCTAAGTATTGAATTATGTTTGCAGTCATTAAGCAAGAAATTCTGAGTTGTGGGAATCTTTGTGTTTAACTGAGAAATAGTTAGACATAAGCCTTTTTAAAAGGCATTAAATAAAATTAAGGCTTGGAATGGATTGGTCAGAAGTGTAGCCAAGTGACTCTGCTGTTAAACAGAGTAAATCAGGAATACAAACAAAACCACAAATTCTAAATGCTACAGTTATATCATCTAGTTGCAAGTAGTTTTAAAAGCCCAGGTTAGTGTGGGAATTTGCTACTCTTGTCCCAAAATGGTCACCTTTGGGACTCATAGATCCACACAGGGCCTATGACCTGGCCTCCTTAATATTTGCTGGTCAACTGTAGTTCCTAAGATGTTTTATGTGCTGCATTTCTATATTTCCAGGCCAAAGATAGAATCCAGTACTACCAAACAGATGAAACCTTTATTTTTCCGTATGATATGGGAAGTAAATGGAAGAACTTCAAGCAAGTGTTTACATGGTCTGGGATTCCTGAGGGAGATGGCCTGGACTGGCCGGTGAGAGAAGGCTGTCATCGGTACAGTTTGACGGTAATTATCTTGGATGTTATCTCAGGTTAATCTTCCCCAGTATCCCCTGCCTTCCTCTGCGATAATGATTTTAAAGTAACTAGAATAGACTAAGAAGCATGAGTTCTGTCAGATTTTCTGCCATTTTTGATAGGCTGACATGCTTTTATGAGTGCTTTTAAGTGCTAAATACATTTCCCTGAGTTTAATGATTTCAGTACTTAACTTCATTTTGTGCTGAATACACACACGTCCTCTCAAACACCACCTAATTTTTTATATATGATCATTTATAGATAGAGCAACTGAAGCAGAAAGCAGACAAGCGAGTAAGAAGTGTAAGTATTTGTGATGTTTCTGATCTGACGTCACTTAGAAATTTCCTTATAACTAAATGTAAGTAATCACTGATACTGTTTCTTTTCATTTTTAAACCTAGCAATTAACAAAGGCTTTGTGTTTCCACACAAAGTGTTCCATAACCTCTGCTTAATTAAACTTAAAATTTAGCTTCCTTTGCATTTACTCTTTAGTTTCCTAATAATAAAGATGACGCAGTGCTTAGTTGTCAAGCAGTTAATCTGGAATTTTGAGTCTCTTTCACAGCAGTGGTCATTTATGCTCAAATCTAATGGGATGCTTTAAGTGATTTTTGGTACAAAACACTCAGCAAGGCCATAGCTCCACAATGTAATACATTGCCATGTTCTGTTCAAATTTGTAGGTGCGGTATCGAGCCATAGAAGATTACAGTGGTGTCTGCTGCCCTGTGACTAAAGGTGTTAAAACATTCTTCACAACACCATGTACTGAAGAACCTAGAATTGCACTGAGTAAAGGGGATCTGATTTTAGCCACAAGAGGCTTAAAGTTAGTGGTTCTACACTTTCTCTTTTGTTAAAAGCAATATTGAGATGAGTGCTGGCATCTAATTACCTGTTATGCTTTCTTTAGACACTGGATGTATGGTGAGAAGATTCTTAACTCGGCTGTTGATGGTATGAAACAGTTATTTTCATTTTTTTTCTGTTAAAAAGTTGCAAATCAACTTTACAGCTGTCTAGCTTCTGGATAGAAACATGAGTATCATGTATTCAGTTCTCCAAATGTAGAATGACTTACTTTAATAGCATTAGCCCCTCTTCTCTTTAAAGCCACATCCGCAGTCTTTACTGTTTACATTTGGTTTACATTTTCCAAACAGCTGTGAATGCATTGCATGTATGTTTCTTGTTGGCAAAAGAGAGGAACCCAGCAGTCTCTATGTTGAAACCATCCATGCTTCTCATGGGAAGCTGGATGCCTCCGTGAGCTGGAAGTGTTTTCAAACACCAAACATAAACAAGTCACTGAAATGAGTATAATAGTAGTTCATATTGTGAAGGTTAGGAGGAGGTATCTGTGGTAGAGTCTTTTTTTTTTTTTTTTTTTTTAACTTTGCATGTGAAACGAAGTCTGGATGAAAGACTTTGTACATATTGAAAGTCTGGATGAGAACTCAAAATATCATTAGCGCTTTGGAGAACTGGGCTTTACAAATATCATGAGATTTGTTAACACTGCATAGCAAAATGCCATAAACAGGCAGGAATAACTAGCTTCATAAAGAAAGGTGGAAAAAATAATGATTAAGTAGCAGTTCTTTTAGGGGGAAAAGTAGACAACCATAATCTTAGGATGAGTCAACATTCACAAAAAGAGGAAGCATCTAGCTTCACAAATCCATGAAGTAATCCTTCCATCCCACTTAAGGTTTTCAGAAATTTGGCTGAAGTACTGACACAAGCAAACATCTTGCTACATCTCCAGAAAAGGGAAGATCAGCTGTAGAGGATTGAGTGGCAAACAATGAGAGTATTTGGAGCGCTAGAAAATTAGATCTATATGAAGAAGCTGAAAGAATTTGGGTTCCTTAACTAGAGAGGAAAAAGATAGCAGATAGCCAGGGTATGTACAAACAGACATCAGTTGCATTAAGGTTTGTTGTAGAGCAGGTTGTTAGCTGCTTCCTGTGTTTCTAAGGAGTAGAAGAGGAATTGTAAAAGATTCACATTGGGTGTGAGAAAAGATTGTCTAATAGCAAGGAAAGTGCAGTACTGGGAAGTATTGGAGATGTATGGAAACAGGTGAGAGACTCCATGCATCCTTGGACAAATAAGTTTGGGGTGACTTCTATATGCTGCCTTGGATAAGAAAACAAATCAGGTATTTTCTTGGTGTCTCTTTCAGTCCTGTGTTTATCTTAAATAG
Organism: Centrocercus urophasianus; assembly: GCF_019232065.1. Classification (NCBI taxonomy): domain Eukaryota; kingdom Metazoa; phylum Chordata; class Aves; order Galliformes; family Phasianidae; genus Centrocercus; species Centrocercus urophasianus. Next base: position 8,664,805 of record NW_024884722.1, read on the forward strand.
TGGGTTGTACTTTGTTCCAAGTTAATGTAACTTTCCGTATCTTAAGGTGGAATAAGAGATCGAGGCTGGTTCCCTAGGAAATGTGTGGAAAAATGCCAATCTGACTCTGAAACAGATCAACCAGTGGATGGAGAGAAGAAAAGCAGATAGCCTTCTCTTTTTTTTTTTTTTTTTAATAAGAAATGGAGTTTTTTACTTCGGACCATAATCCTTTACTTGAAATTTTCTGTATTACTTTGGACTTATGCAATGACTATGTTGGAGCAAGAATTTCTTTTCCTTGCAGTTGAGAGGGTTGAATATGCCTGTGCCATGGTTTGCATTCTTTTTTTGACAATAAATAACTGAAGAAGCCATTCAATGGATTGCCTTCAAGATGGATTTTTCTCATCCCAAGTGAGGTTTCTTTTCTTTCTGCTATTTAAACTGCATTCTGAGCAGCCATCTTTTAGTTGTTTGTTTTTTTTTCCCACAACTGCATCTGTTGTGGTGCTTGTTACATATCTCTCGTATTTTGCTTTCTTTGAAGCTGCCCCCTGAACAACACAAAATAAATCTCTTAATTCAAATTCAAGATTAGATTTGTTACCCGTGACTTTTAATGATGTGAATTATCCAACTCAAATAAATAATACGTTCATATTTACTTGTGGATTTAATTGTTCTTAGATCTTATAAGAACTTGCTTGTGGGCACGGAAAGGTGTATTGATTGGGAAGAAAGTATTTCAGAAGTAGTTTTCTAAACTGGAAAGACTACAGCTCTTGCAATAAGAAGTCAACTAACCTCTGCTGTCTTTGAAATAAGAGCTTTTATCCAAGGGACTGATCCATCTTAGGCTGTAAAGAAGCACTAGTTCCAAGAGAGAAAACTTCTGCAAGTCTAGTCACTAAGTGATGAATGCTTTTGCTAAAACATTTTCATGTAGTGTCTGGTATGGATTATTAGAAAGAAGACCTTTAAAAAAAAAATTACCTGTACCAGCTGAAAGATTTTGAAATGTAAAATACAGCACATGGCTTAGACTAGTTCCATATCAGAAGTTGGGAGTTTTTGTAAATGACTATTCTAAACTAACACCTGGTTTATCTCCATCTGCGTAAGTTGTCTCAAGACAGTATTAAGTGTATACAGCAATAACTACATAACAGACAAGCCAGAACTGGTACTCTGTGCTGCTGCTGTGGCTGTTTACCTCTAGCACTACCCAGGCTTTTTTGTTATTGTTTTTTAACTTCCAGCCTTCTGTGCATTACTGCTGGTGGTGAACCATAATCTTAGGTTGTTTCTGAGCTGTGGTAATAGGGAACTAGATACATTTTCAGTATTCTGCAAGCAGGTTGCTTTTCCCTCTTGAAATCACAACACTTTATTTTCTAGAAGTGCTATTCTTTAGTGGCATAGGAATATGTTACACTTCTAGTTTCCCTGTTAGCAAGGGCTGAGATGAGAATATAGCAAAAAGGTAAACTCTGTGCTGTTTTGGAATGTGAGAAGACATTACTATGAAGGCTTGTAAACTGCATGGTTTACGGTCTTAGTCTTAACTGGAATGTTTTCTGTTCTGCATCTCTGAAGTCTTAGAGCCAAAGAAAGATGACCAGAATAAACTTGTCTTCCAGCTGAGGAGCTGTTGAACTTGACTGTGCAATGACAAAACAGCTGCTATATATATATATATATATATATATATATATAGACAGTAATTAGTAGTGTAATAGAAACATGTGGATAGCACTAATGATCACAGTTGAATGTTAGCTATTGGGAGTGGTGGGGTGAAATTTTTTAAACTGGTTTGCTTATATGACTGAATGTCATTTTGTGCTTGAAGAGCATCAGAGCAGAACTGGAGCAGAATTTTGCACACCAACATTGTTCCACACTGAACCATAACATGCCCAGGAGATTTGTTCCAGAATGAGTTGATGATTGGACTTGATGATCTTAGAAGTATTTTTCTAGTCTTAATGATTCTATATTCTATTCTAAACAGTCTAAAATGGACTGTAAATTACATGTTTTTTTGTTTTACTTCTTTCATTACAGCTGCAATTTCTCTTCAAAAAGATTGAAGAGCTCTCTTTAAGCTGAAGGAAGCACTGGTTCATGAACGCTGCCAGTTGAAGGCACAACAGCATGCAGGGTTTCAACTTCTAAAGTGATCTTGGTGGGGAAGTTTCAATTGATAAAATGAACAAAGTACTTTCCAGATGCTGCAGCAGAAGCATTCAGCCTCAAGTTGATACAGATCTCAGTTGCAGTAGATTTACTGCCCCCAGCTGAGTTGCTCATCAGAGCCCGCAGCCATTTTAAGTTTATATTTCTTTTCTCTGGTTCATCTTCCATTCTCACCAGTCCAACATCAGCCAAAAGATTGAGGCATCAGCAATTTTTAAGTCATTTTGCTTTAAGGAAACATGCAGCACAGTTAGTTACATTTGTTCCAGATTCTGGGTCATTATACTCTGAAGTTATATGTGAATCATGTGGAATGTGCATATTGACACAACAGTTATGTGAAAACATCAAGGTCTTTGGACATAGACCAGAAACAGAACTGAGCTTAGACTGAAACAAGAGCCAATTATTATTAATTAAAGCTTCAGATGTTTCACAGCAAAGGCTGGTTATTTCCTGACCAACAAGCCTACCGGTTGCTTTCAAATATCTAACCAAAAACATCTTAAATACCAAGAGGAACAGGCACTAGCTGTAATAATCTGTCAGAGAAGGAGAGCTGATATAGAAAACCATCCCTCTATGTTACATTCTTAGAGTTGCATTACCTTTAAAAGAAAAAAAGCAAACTGATCCAAACTACTACAAGAACAGAAAGAAAGCATTAGAAGATCGGCTTAACTCTGTGAACCCCATAAATATTTCTAAAGATAGAGAATGACAGTACTTGCTTGCCTAAGTAGTTTTCTAAAGAAACTAATGAGGTTTATTTTGCCTTAAAATAAGGCATTGCATTTAATTTATTATAGGACAAGCTGAGCAAGAGGAATGAGCTTATCCTGAAGGCTTTGACATATACTTACTAGAAGGGAAGGAAAGCTGATCAGAGGAGCAGCATCTTGTCTTGGCCCTATCTTACTGCCTCATGCTGCTGGAGCTGCAGCCAAGCCATGACAGCTCAGGAAACAAGTTAGCTACAGCACAATGGCTGAAGGAAGCTATCAATGACCAGACAGCAGTAAGACTGCAGCTGAAATTCTGGTTGTCACAAAGAAACAAATTACCCACACAGGCTTTGGTTTGAGTTTACAGTTGCAATTTATCGCATTTTATAACCTTGAGAAGTTGAAGAGTTTGAGTTACTAGGCTCATAAGTTTGTAACTGTACTGGCTTTATAACAGCCCTTGCATTTGAGAACATGTACTAAAAAAACCAAAAATCTGAACCAGTGCCTTCTAAAGCATGAATCATGTTTGGTTTAGACACGTATTTCATTAACCATTTTATATCAGACTAATCACACTTTCATTAAAAACAACCTGCAGTGGTGCAGTCCAAGGCTAGGAGCAGGGAAATTCACTTTGTTATTGCTGAGCAGATGTTAAGCTCCTATTCATATTGTCACAGCTCAAGTTGAGACCGGTGCACTGAAGAAGTTTTACCATCCTGAGGGAAAAATGAAGTGTTTTCTTCCTGCACTTTCTTTGTGAACCACTTTGCTCCTCCCCCCAACCACAACACAACTGCATGAAAGAGTTTAGTCTGATTGCAGATTGAGCCACAGAAGTTCAGAATGGAGGTTATAGTTGGAGCAAGAAAACAGCTGCCTTGTAAAGGCTGAGGCTCTTCAGTGTGAGTGTGTGTGCTTCATTCACAGCCCAAGGAAATGGAAGTTCTAGCTCAGCCTGGAGATTCCGTGCTCAGCCCTGCAAGACTGGGCGTTGCCAGTCAGATGTAGCCGTCTTCATCTGAAAGTCATTTTTCATAGGATGCCAGAAACAATATATTTAAGTTCTCCTTGCTCCCTTCCACACAAGCTTGTGTTCTCCAGAGGTCACATAATGTTACAGATTTGTTTAGATACTCCATGAAGTATAATTTAAATGAGTCACTTATTCCTGCATACTTGAATAGAGGGCTTCAATCTGCTTCTGGAAGACTTTAACAAGCTCTGCTCTCTTTGCCTTCAGTGTTGGTGTCAAGAGTCCATTTTCTACAGAGAACAGCTCTGTGTGTATGTACAGGTCTTTAACCTATAAAAGAATACAGTTTCACAAGTGATGCTTACAGTATTACAGGGAGCATAAGCAACAGCTCTTCCCAGCCTTCTCAAGCTTAGGACAACATTTCAGTCTTAAGAGCGCTAGTAACTAAATTGCTTCTCTGATGCAGGAGTTAAACTCCTGACTGAGAGTCAACCTGTGGGAAACTTGCATTTCATTCCATAGCAATTGCATCTGTTGCCCCAAGCATCCATCTGCCTCTTGGTCAACAGACAGGTAACTAGCCAATATTTCCATGCCTATTGCATTCAGTTGTCCCAAGCAGCTGTCTTAGGTCCCATTCCAGCAAGAATACAGACTTCCCAGCCATTGTGTTAGCAATACAGGTACTTGTGACAAGCAGGATTTGAAAGTACTCACTTGTTCAAAGGACTTAAGGCCAGCTGCTTTCCCCAGTCTAACCAGATCTTCTAAAATAGCTTTCTTCACTGCCTGGAAGAGACAGGAACAGTGTGGGTAAAGCTACCATTTGGTAATTGGCTCAGGACACAATCATTGCCCAGTCAGAGAGAAGTGAGGTTGGCAAGAATATGTATTTGTAATATTTGTAATATGTGTATGTATTTCAGCATTCAACATTTCTCACATTAACACCATGACAAGGACATGCATATCTTCTCACTGGAAAAAAAGAAGTTATAGTCCTTGAAACTTCCAGGAACATCTTTATTAGTTCCATCTTCTACTTTAAGGACATTTGCATGTTTCACACAGCATTAAGCCAGATTAATTTATAAAAAGGTGGGCAAAAAATGAAGCCAAGACAATGCATGATTGGACTTCAGAATTTAAAAAATAATTTTAAAAATCTATTTATAACCCACTGAAAAGGTGAGGCCACTCACTGGATTTTTGCAGGTATCTTCATAGGAACCCTTTACACCCAGTTTTGCTGCAAATTCTGGAAGTGTCTCAGCATCAGGAACCACTATACCTATTAGACAAGACTGAAAACAAATAGAAGTAGGACAGACATGGAGTAATTGGGATTGTCTGTGTGAGAACTTGATGGTTAACAATATATACCAAGCTAGATCTACATCCCCATACATAGCAGTCAAAGTGCTCATGCAGTTTGTTCTGCACTAACCACTGCAGCAAATATTACTCACTGGTAAAATAGTAGAGCAACTGCACAGAGCTCACATGACATATTAATCCCATACAAGTATGTAATTAACCTTTACCCAACTTGCAACTTGATACCCAGATTTCTTTTTCTTTAGCGTAAAAAAGGGAAGGTTGTAGACAGGATATTTCTATTAGCATTGTGCTGTCGGGAACAAATCTTGTTCAAGCACTGGTATACTTTAATGTTTGTGCTCTGATCTTCCAGAACTCATTGTGGGAGGAATCTTGCAGGATGCTCATTCTTAATATTACTTACCCTCAGGCTTTCCCCATGTACGAAGACTTGGGCTACAGCAACACTTCTGATATAGACATTTTCTATCTTCTCTGGAGCAATGTATTCTCCTTGTGCAAGTTTAAATATATTTTTCTTCCTATCAATGATCTTCAGCGTTCCATTCTAGAAGTTAAAGGCGGAGGCCATTAGTTTCAAGTCCCTGTCTTGCTTCTCTGTGCAGAAGAAGATAATGAGTTTGTTGTAAGAAGGGCTCATCCTAGCCTGGCACCTGTTTTGGCTCTCTACAGAATAAAAGGACACTGTTTGATTTCTTCAATTAGCTCAGAACATGATTAGACAGTTCCTTGCTCTTCTCTGGCAAAAAAATGAGATACTTTGCTCTTTATTCTACATGTGACATACTCTTAACTACTGGCCTAGCAGGCATTACGCAAGATCTTGTAACCTGATTGGTCTTTGGAGCTTTGTCTGGAGTTAACATGGTGGATATTGAACAAGGTAATTTGTGAGGCTTTTATTCTGGAATTTATTTGTCCAACTTTGCAGAGTACAAGTAATAAGGAATTCACATCCAGGGGATGGTTTATTTTAAGCAATTACTCACTGGCATCCATTTCCCTACATCTCCCGTGTGAAGCCACCCATCTTTGTCAATTGCTTCTGCTGTCTTCTCGGGGTCTTTCAGATAACCCTTGAACACATTTGGTCCTTTTATGCAGACCTATAGTAAGCACAGGATACTGTTGGTCACCAAATCTTATGTTTCAGTATTTTGACACACACAGGAGATGGTACCTACCTCGCCTTCATTGTTTGAAGAGAAGTAGTTCATTTCTTCCACGTCATCTAGTTTTATGATATTACAAGCCAGTGGGGGTCCAACATGGCCTAATATTAAAACAAACAAACAAACAAAAAAAAAAAAACAAAAAAAAAACACCGAAAAACCAACAAGGATAGTTAACAGTTTCTGGATTTGTATATTCTGTAGATGGGTCTATATGATATAAAACTTGAAAGACTAGATCTTTGAATGAATTGGGAGAACTCAGGCATCCCCTACATATGAAGACTTAAGTGATAATAGATACTTAGTGGATCTATTCACTACTTTAGTAAGAATCAGTACTGTTTAATGGGGTCTGATACCAAAAGTTCAACAATGTTGCCTTTTTCAGACACTTAATGCAGGAAAAGTAGCAGCTAAGTCTCAATGCTCAGAGCCACTTACTGTCTAATCAGTCAGACCAACCATGTGCCATGCTTGCTTTCACAGACTTCCTATTAAGCATGAGTGATTGTTGCTACCAAGAATCACTTTGAAGTTTTGCAAAGAATTTCTTTGTCACTGAACTTAAAGTTTCAGTGCCACTTTCTATTGGCAGTTGTGCAAGAGTTTACATGTCTCAGCTACCATACCTGTAGTCCAGTCTCCAGGCATTGAGAAAGTACATCCAGCTGAACATTCAGTCTGGCCATAAGCTTCAAAGACCTGTGTGAGCAAAGATAAACATCCTTTGAACACCCAGCCCCCAATATGAATGAGCTCAGTTTAAACTATACCTTGCACAGGTCTCCCTCTAAAGAAGAAAGCCAAGATAATGTCATTGTATTTCAGACGTCCTGGTCTTATTGGTGTGACTAGATGTTCTTCAAGTTCAGCTATCCAGATCTTGCTCTGAGCACCTCATGCTCTGCACTCTGTTCTGAAATGTGCCACAGTGCACTTGTGCACAGACACTTGTGCACTGTCAGGATAAGCCAGAAGCACAGAAGCAACTGCCTGACTTGCTGAAGACACTTCATGTTGCTATTTGTGCTGCCCTGTTCCTCTTCCTGAAGCCTAGAGGATGTTTTTGCAGTACTGTTGTTTGATATCAATTAGCCCTGCAGAATTTTCCTCTACTGCAGATAACATTAATCAAGAAGCCTTTAAATACTGAAGACCCTGACAGCAGTCCCTCCAGGCAGTAAATGAGAGGGACTACAGCTGTGTCACTCATTATGTCCAAGTGACCATCAAAGAGATTTTCAAGGAAAAAACCTCAGCTTACCTGACAGCCCAATGCTGATCTGAGAAATTTCAGGACAGAGGGAGATATAGGGGCTGCACCTGTTACCATTATACGCACTCTTCCACCCATAGTTTCCTACAAGTGAATTAGAAGCCATCAGATCAAACTCCCAATGTTATATTGCTCAGGTTACTTACACTTGGAAGAGCTTACCTGAACTTTTTTGAAGACTAGTTTATCCAAAAGGCTGTCATTTCGAATTATGCCCTGTTTCACTTCAATCATTTTCATAGTTGCAGCAAAATTTAACAGGAATTTTTTCACTGGTGTGTTTGCACCACTTTGTATCTGCAGGAAAAAAAAACTATCTCTGAGGTCTTTACTCACAGCTTTACCTCCAGTTCTTGCTTCATTAGGAGGCACAGTGCATTACTTTGTTGCTGTAGGATTTGTCTTCATTACTGCCATGCTCTAGGAGGTGCACCAAGGGGCAGTGCTAATTTGTATTGGTGCTGTCACACTTCAGGAACAACAGGGACTAGTGATGCTTCTAGGGTAGCTTTTGTTGTTTGTTTGTTTCATTCTGAAAATAGACATAATCTTTCTCTCTGAACAGCAGCAGTCCTATCTCAGTCACAACTGTTCTTGTATTTCAGGGATCATTAAAGAGTTCTTTCTCCTAAGGAATAATTAACCTAATGGTGGTGTTATGATCTTGAATTTAAACATGTATACTTGCTTCGATGCATGAACATTAAGATAATTTAGCTAAAAGTTGCTCACATACCTTGTCATATACTCTATTGAGGAGTCTTGGTACAACTGGAAATACTGTTGGCTTCAAGGTTTTCATGTCATCCGTTAGCAATTTGATGTCTCCTTGGAAGAAGCCCACTTTTCCTCCACAGCTGTATATCACAGTCTGAAAATTGACCAGATGTTAGACAAGGATAATTCACAGCTTCATCAGCCACAATAATTTTCTATGGAAAGCTGCTTGATTTCCAGTGACCAGTAGTAGTATAGGTCTTGCAGAAATACAGAAAGCTTGGGAAAGGTTGGGAATGCTCTCCAGGACAGTCTTTTAACCTCCATTACATGTCATAGCCATTTAGATGTAACTTCTAGTAAGTATTACTTTCAACAAATTTATACATTCTACAAAGTCTTAGTAGCATGTACATAGTCTACTTACCTGTACAACTCTCTCAAACATGTGAGCCAATGGAAGATAAGATATGCTGACATCTGAACTTGTACACTCAACCGTGTCCTACAGATGAAAGAAACAGAAGCACATCAACACTCTGTATGCCTACTTGAGAAGAAAATTAATAAAATTTGGACAAATTTGAATAATTTGAAATAGATGCTTTTAAAAGACTGAAGCAACTCAAGCTCATCCATCATCTCTTCAAAATCTGCAGCTGCAACTGTGTGAAGTTTGGGACAGGATACTAAATCAGGTTTAATTTCACGTTTCAGCAAACTAAAAATATGGTAGTTTAGTTCTCCTGGCACATAGGTCTGGCTCAAGAACTCCTCAAAGATTCCTCAAAGATCAAAACAACTTGTCTGCAGTACCATTCTGCCTTGGAAACATGGGCACTTAGGAAAGCATGTGTATATTGGGAATTCATAGTTTGTATAAAATGCCCAGAATAAAGCCATTTTCATAATAGTCACATAACCTAGAGATGACTGTTAGCAATAGCTTACCTCTATGGTTCTAAGGAAGCCAGCAGCATTTGCAACAACATTTTCATGTGTCAGCATGGCACCTTTAGGGTTACCTTCGGAGAAATCAAAGTCAGCTGTGGGTCTGACTGCGCTTGCAGTCAGTTGCCTACAGTTTGCTTGGCTCAGTCATTTCAAGCTATCTTGGTATTAGGCTTTGTCACATCATACACTGTCTTAGGAAATCACAAATATGCCTCATTCTGACTGCTTTCAATTGTAGATATTACATAAAAGGAATGTCTACTGTAACACCAGAGAAATTAGGAGTAGCACAGAGAATGCTGAAACAACGTGCTTCTATAACCCCTGTGGATCAGAATACAGACACAGTTAAACAACCAGGCCCTCTTTATTTAAGGCTAAGACCTCATATGTTGTCTTACCTTATGAAAAATACATCTGGTTAGTCTCCCCTCCCTCAGATCTAAGAAGTTTTGTCTTCGTGCACTTCACTTGTACTGACAATGTCCTAAGTAGAACTGCAGTAGTGGCTTGATATGATTCTAGCTTCTTGATGTTGTTAGAATTTCATTTTTTGCACTGGGTACTAAGTGTTTTTAGCACAGAGTGTTTTAATAGAGAAGCATCAATATGCAGTCTCTTACCTGTTGTTCCGCTGGTAAAACACACAAGGCAAAGATCTTCAGGATTAGGAGGCTAGATGGAAAAAGCCACATCAGGGCAACAGTGTAAGGATTATTATGTTACTAGTCAGTATTTATATATGCTTACTAAAGGGGGATCAATCAGGAGTTCTGTTTGGAAACAGCAAGGCAAGATACAAAAAAATCCTGCCAATCTCCTTTCCTAGCAGACTGGCAAGAGGTTTTTTCAGGAACTAGTTTCTCAAGTTTAGAACTGTTCCACAGAAATACTTACAACTGGTTTTCTGATGTTGTTTCTTCCCAGCTCCTAGATTAGAGAAAATGAAACTTAAGATTGCAACATAAAAATGCGTACCAATAGTACTGGAATAGATAATTAGATTTCAAATGTGATAGTTTCAAGAATCCAAGTGAAAAATCATTTTCAGTGAGAGAAGTTGGCCTTTCTGCATTTAGTACCCATAGTTTGAAAAAGCTGACTCCTGAGATTGTGAAAAGTATGAATTTGACTATGTAGAAAGTGATCAGAGCTACTGAAGGAATTTGGAAGTACTGAATGGAGATTTTTCATTTTATTCAATGTAGTCCACATCTCTTACACTCCATATTTGTACCTCAAATCTGGAAATTAAACCTAGTATTGGTGTATCAAAGTAGTCAGTAATTTGCACATAAAATTTCAAGTAGACTCAACTGTCAGCTTAGAAGCCTGATAAATCCTGTTACAACTACAGCATAGAATCATAGAATCACCAAGGTTGGAAAATACATCCAAGATCATCCAGTTTAACTGTCCATCTATTACCAACATTTCTCCATTAAACCCCTTAGTACAACATCTAAATGTTGAACACCTTCAGGGACAGTGACTCAACCACCTCCCTGAGCAGCCTGTTCCAGTATCTGATCTCTCTTCTGGGGAAAAATTTTTTCCTAATATTCAACCTGAACCTCCCCTGGCACAACTTGAGGCCATTCCCTCTAGTCATGATATTAGTTACACAGAGAAGAGGCCAACCCCCCACCTTGCCTTTCAGGTAGCTATAGAAAGCAGTAGAGTCTCCCCTAAGCCTCCTCTTCTTTAGACTAAACAATTCCAGTTCCTTCAGCTTCTCCTCATAAAGATATGCTAAGGAAATTAGTGCATGCTGAGTGTTTACAACACTTGGGCACAACTTCGGTCAATGCTTTGAACTAATGGTTTTCGACTAATATATCAAGTTTCAAAATGACTGCTCACTGAGTTCTCAGATACAGGCGTGACAACTGGATAATGCTTACATTAAAGTGTTATTGTTGCCAGAAAAGTTCCAGATGTCTAGCTGGCAAGGTATTCCTCTGCAAGATCAAGCAGAAGTCTTCAGTCACCTACCTCAGCCTCCTGTAGTGCTAGAATTTCAACTCCCACTTTAGCTCCTCTCTCCTTCAGCTCTTTATCAAAGAGATCCATAAGAATTAGAGTCTTCAGGCATGGGGTCTTTCCTTGCTCACAGTTCTCAAGCAAGATCTGTGCCTTGTCCGGCTTGTCGCAAATCACTATGCCTATGTCAGCTACCGAAAAGAAATTACATTTCACAGTTTGTTATGAGGACATGAGATACTAGTGAATGACAACACAGCAGAACATATACTTACACTATAACATTGATTTATGCACGTGTAATTGATTTATATTCATAATATTGATAAATCCATTTCCATTTGGTTCATATGAATTCACTGGCTGGCTTGACATCGTTAGGAGGGTTTATTCTCACTAAAGCCAGCAGACTGTATAGGTCAAATCTCAGGTCTAGTCAAAGTGAAGACCTTATGCTGATGAACTGAAGATAAACGTCTTCAGTCACAATCAAAACATGTACTTATACTTTTGGTGTTACCATAAAAAACTTAGATTTGTCCTCACTGATTATTTATTTTTAGCTATCTTCTTTAAATCTAAGGAATTTCAGATTAGGTTGAAAGAGGTAGCTCAAATGCAAGTTAATGCCTCAAATTCCTTGCATAAGCAAGAGTTTTATGCAATTACAAAATTGTTAAGACAGCAGAGAAATTGGATTTGTCTGAACATGCTGGTTCCCCATTAACCTAGTGAGTCACAGCTGTGTAGTCTTAAAGCAAAACCTGTTGGCAAGATTTGCCAGCGTAACTGCTGAAGTGATTTTGCTTGGCAAATCCTGTTCATAGGTGGCAGCCTAGCTAGTTGTGACAGCAGTGAATTTTTATTTCCTCCTTACCCTGATCTTCTCTCACACTAGGGAGAGAAAGTTTGAAGTTGTATTCAAGCTCCCTCATACCAAGTTTTTTCTCATAATGGCACACTAATTGCTACTTCTGTAGAACTAAACAGATAGCTTTAGGCTACTCTCTACCCTCCACACTTTACATCCTAGAATTTTTTAAATCAGACATGCATCTAGTCTTAATTTGCATGCAAGTCTGTCTGTATTGTCTGATTGTTTGGCAAACAGTGTGGGAGTTCAAGATTGGCAAACCTCAAACAACCAACAGTTTTTGAACCCTTTGATTGCACCATGGTCCACAGATTCTAGAAGATCTTCTGTGGACTTGCACCCAAGATACTAGGAGATAGAAGAGGCAGAGTGTTTCCTCTAGGTATTAAATCATATACCCTACAAAGTGGCCTTACAGAAACAAAGTGTCTATACAACTACAGGTCAAAGCTACTCTAATTTTTGCATCAAATTCTTTGTTCTTCAGTGTTCCTAAAACAAAGCTTCTTAAAGAAATTGTTATTATAAAATAGTTGAAGTCAATGTTTACCTTTGTTAACAATATATAGAATGGCATCTGGCCCCAGGGTGTCATAGAGTGGAACAGCAACCATTGAGTAAGTGTAGCAGGCATACTCAGAAATGATCCACTGAAGAAAGAAAAAAGAGTTGAGGTATACTAGCAGCTCACAAAACAATGCCTGAAGATTTCATACAGCTTAAATAACCCATACACATTAGTAGTGGTGTTTCTATAAGCAGTGTGTCTATGAAGTTCTTACAGTATCAAAGGTTCAAGATCATCATTACATGCCCAGCACAGTATGTACCCAATCAGTAATAAGGGAACTGGGAGAGGAAAAGCCAGTTGTAATCATTCTTCATTTGGTCTCAAGCTATTTAACTAGCAAGTTGAGCAGACCCTCTTCTCCCCAGGATGTCAGAATTTTGGGGGAAATAATACCTTTTTTTTTTTGCTTACCTCTGGCCTATTCTGAGCAAAAATGCCAATAAACTGATCTGGTGATGGTTTACATCCTTTCTGCAGAAGCCCTGATCCCAGATGTTGAGCTCTATCCAAAACCTGTAAGAAAATTGCCCCCTGCTTTAGTGCTACAAGACAGCACTCCAAGTTAGATTATCTGTCATGTACAACACTCACCTGTTTGTATGTCAGCCACTGATAAGGTTGGTTGGGTTTTCTGTATCCTAAACAGTTGCCATTTCCTAATCGAAAAGTTCAAAAAAGCAGCTGTAAAGCTCAATATTGAAGCTGCATAGCAGTTCAAAACAACACTGGTAAATGGAGATTGTTTTCAGATGTCCATTTAACTGCATGGAGCATTAAGGTGTGCAGGGTCCACTGTTAAGTACTCTGCACAAACTAAAGTTATAAGGCTGTTTGCTTCATCCTGACAAGCAATACTTCCAGTGTCTGGCAATATTTTCCCATTTCATCCAGCTGAGCTTGAAATAGCTTGCAGGCTATCATGTATTTCCATGTCTGCAACCCCTGAAACCATACAGACAGGAACACACTGCTATTGTAAGCAGGCAGTAATTTAATGCTAAAAATAAATGCTTCATAAGACAAAGCAGAGGGATTTTTTTGCTCCTCCCTTCCTACCCCACCCCAAACTTAGTGTTGCTATCTTCACTGAATTCTATCACCGTAAGCTGCTGATGTTTGCTCCTGTGCAGTCTGCCAACTAATCCTACTTCCATAATGGTGGGGGAGAAACATGGTCGCTTATCACTTCACCTCACAGAAGTTTAGGAAAACTTTTTGCTAGCCTTAATTATTACTATTGGCAAGGGGCAAGACAAAAAGTTCTGGAACCATTTCATTTACTTGTGAAATGTTAAGTATCAACTAGCAGCTGCAAAGCTTACCAGAAGCATGCAGTCCTCTCTGGAAAGCTTCATACAAGGTTTTAGTATCTTCAAAGTAATAAGAAAGCAGGTTATTATCTGTCAAGAGTGCAGCTCTTCTCGCTCCTCCCTAGGAACAGAGCATAGTTATGAATTAGTGCAGAGCAGATGCAATGCTATTTGTTCCAGCCAATCGCAGCAGTCCCCTTTAAAGCATTTGAATACTATTGCATTGTTCAGGAAGTTTCATTTTCCTTCCTGGTTTTGATCTACTCAGATACTACTCGTATGCAGAGGAATTTTCTAGATTACCCAGATTAATATTCAGCTGTAGATTATTAAACAGACCTTGACTAACATTAAGCGTTACTACTTGCACAGTTACATGAAGTCTGGCATCTTGGTCTATCATTAGCCATGAAACAAATGAAAAGCATTTATAGTACAGGAAAAAGAGTCAGTGACAGCCAAGGACTTTTTGTAAAGAGCACACCTAACCCTGTTGGCAAGAGTTTCTGTCTCTTCCTCTTGGTGTCATAAGACTTCCTTTCTATGCACAATACTGCTGAGTTGCACAGCAGAGAAGGTGGTGTATAGCAGAGAGTTTCCACTGATATCCAGAGTCAAAATAGATTGGTATTTAGAGCAAGTTTGTCAGAAATAGTCCATCCCCACAAGAAGAATAAGCATTACCTCAATTCCCACTGACTGCTTGTTCAAGTCAACAGGAGGTAAAACAGGCTTTGGCCTGCTTACCACCCAGAGGAAGATGAGAGCTCCAAATGCAATAAGAGTAAACAGTGCTGGTGTTGGGAGCGGTGAGAACAAGACCTGAAGTATCCAGATCATTGTGCTGGATCAGTGCTGCCAGAGTTGAACCTGAAACAAACAAGGTTTAGTAGGTACGAGTTCGAAGCACTCACTACCTGTAAGCCAGGGTTAGTTAAGTACTTTGTTAAGCAATACTACAGATCGTTTCAGCTGTTTGCACCTAAGGACTCCTGGTACAATAATGAAGTATGCTTATGCAATGCTTTAAGCCTCTTAGGAGATCTCAAGTCACCTGTCTCTGTAAATCTTAATCCATTCTGCATCCACCTCCACAAAAAGCTGAAGTCCAATGATGTCAGGCAGGCAAGAAACAAATGTCAACTTTTTCCTATTCAAGACTAAAAATCTGCCTCATTTATATATGTACATCAGTATACATATATCTCTCAGATCAAGTATTAATTAAAAAAAAAAAAAAGCCTTTTGTTCAGATGTGAACAGTGGAAGAAAAACACAAGATTACAGTTGTCTAACAGCAGGAGGTATTGCTAAAGTACACACGGGTGTAAAGACTGTGTAGCAGTCTGCAGGAGAAGCAGTGTCTTCATGATCAGCTGCTCTTACTGGAAATACAGTCTATGCTGGGGAAGTGTTTCTCATGCTGGCAGTGTGCTCTGCATGAGATACTGTACAACTCCAAACTCTGGATTTCTGATCTCAAAACTAGGGACCTAGAAGTCAGAGGAGGCAACTGAAATCTTGCTGGGAGATACAGAAGCAGTTTTGCTGCTTGCATCTTGTGGCATCTCTTCCTTCACGGGCAGGCAGGTAAGCAGAAAACTGAGAATGTAGGATTTCCTCACAAGAGATACAAAGAGGCTACCTCAGGTTCCCCCTTAGAATCAAGTACTTTAATTTCTAAAGTGCTCTGATACGATTCAGATTGAACAGCCAATGCAAATCTAGCACAGGTGACTACATTTGATCTAAGTGAACTGACTTATCTCTCCTAGTATCTAAATAGGTGTGCAGGACATGACGCATCACACTTTACAAGGTGAATAACTGCACTCCTTCCAAGTCCTTCATGATTAATTGAGGAAATCCAGTCAGTAGATAATATGCCAGCTAGCAACTAACTACATTCCTATACAGGAATACTGCCAAGCATTTTGGAATTTGAGCTCCAGGTTTCCTTCCATTAGAAGAACCCAAGAAAGTTGAAGGTATTTTTCAAACAGTCAATAAATTCAGCCATGTCCTAAAGTCAGAATTTGGATCACCACATCCAGACTGAGCAGGGCTAGATCACCTGCATCACATTTATAGTTTTGTAGCTCTCAATTTCCAGTGACTCTGTTAATTGACAGTCCTGATGTGTTCTCTGGTGACAAACACATGCTTTGGCAGCTCATCATCTGGATAAGAAAGGTTACCTTGGAGGCTTGTTGTTGAATCCACACTACCAAAAGTACATCACCTGAAATGTACCAACTCCCTAGACCTACTTATTTTGAGTTACAACGTGCACATCAAACCCTTGATCTTCTCAGATCATCATCTCAGATACTGAAAGGTCTTCCCCCCTCAAAATGGTGCTACAGCAAGAATGGCTAAAGCTCCTGCCTCATGACTCTGCACTATCATGTCTGGCCACTGGACATACCACACCTAGCAAGTATAGCCCTATTTTTTTTCAGCACAGACTATTGCACATCTGTGCACCCTTCCTTTGACTTCTGTCAGCTAAGTCTAGGAAAAAATAATCTTCGAAAATAAAGCCTGCTGAGGAAGTTTGAATTCATGTCAAAGACTCCTAGAAGTCTGTTACTCTTATTTGGAAGATTAAGGACTTGGTAAGCTGAATTTGTTAGGCATCTACTCTTCATTTTTTGGACTTGTAACCCAATACTGCAGCAGTTAGTAAACAGCTTTCTGGAGGTGATCAAACAGTATGTAGTTTGTATGTATGTAGTCAACCACTTTTTTGTTACAGTATGAGATCTGAGGCAGCTTGGTGGAGGCATCTCCATTGCTCAACGTAAAAAGGAATTCAGTATACAAACTTTATTCCTTTAACTCAGAGCCTATTCCCAGATATCAGTGGCAGAACAAATCACATTTGAACCACTTGTATGCTGGAAGCTTAGTTCATAAGAAGATGGCAAAACTAAACCTTGGTACATCTATGCTCCATCATCTTAGAGGCATACCAGAATACTCATGTCCAATTCCTGTGGATTTTCATTCATAGCTGTATGGGAACTGTTGAGTCACAGCCTGAACCACTGATTGAGCACCTGGGGAAAGGACCCAGTCAGCCCTGGGGGTACAGGTGAAGGCAATTTATTTGTGCAACCAGAAGGGTTGGAGCCTGGCTCTACCTCTTTCAGAACTCATTTAAGGGCTGACTGTCACAGAGGAAGGATCTCTTTCTGGAGATCCCTCCCTGGTGAAACTTTCTCCCGTGAATCTAGAATCTTCTGATACAGCTGAGTAATCTTCTTCCCTTCCTTTATAGCACCTTTCTATTGTGCCAGCCCTTTTGTCATCACACCTTTGTTGTAACACCTTTCCTACTGTATTTATCTGTCCAATTGCTACAATAGTAATCAACTTTTGACATCTTTTTCCATCTTTAGATAGGCCAAAATGAGATTTGACTTGGGGTATTTCAGATGTCTCCTTCCTGGGCATGAAATTCTTTTGACCAGCATTGAGGATAGAGCTATGTGTAGGCTACTGAAAAGACTACATACCTGCATAGCTGAACAATATTGAATGAATTGTGCTCTCATGTTCTTGTTTTAATAGTACTCTAATGACTATTTCCTAGATAACAGAAAAGATTAGCTACCTCATTAACTCACATGCAAGGCAGTTTATGCCAAGATATCCAAAAAGACTGAACAATTGAGCCTGGAAAGATAAAGATAGTTGGAGTAGCCATCTCAAAGAAGCCCAGTGAGAAAATCTGATCAAGAGAAGCCTGAAGATAACTAAATACAGAAAATATTTTGTCCTCAGAAAAACCTGCTAGTAGTCTTATCCCAGCATAATCTACTCAGCATTCCTACATCCTGAATTCATCCTTGATAGGCCAAAACAAAGCAATGTTTAATTTAAAGATCCTATACCAATCTAATCTCGTAAGTCTGGGAAATACATTCATTTGCTTCTATTTTTCTGGCAACCATAATAACTAGCCTGCTTACAATACTGAAACTAGATATGCAAGAATCAAAACTTATTGTGCTTTAAACATGTACTGTTTTGTCAAAAAGCACGTATACCTGGATCTTCACATTACACACACACACACAGCTTCACTTGCCTGAAAGACTATTTTAAATGACCTTACGTTATGAAGTGACAACATTTTGCTTTTACTTTCCAACTGTTTCCACAGCTGGGCTTTAGCCACTCCTATCAAAGTACAGAGTGTTATTCAGGCTG
Source organism: Centrocercus urophasianus (assembly GCF_019232065.1). NCBI lineage: Eukaryota > Metazoa > Chordata > Aves > Galliformes > Phasianidae > Centrocercus > Centrocercus urophasianus. Next base: position 8,683,112 of record NW_024884722.1, read on the forward strand.
TGGGAAGAGACCATCAGCAAACTTGTCTGAACTTCCATAACCAGGCCAATTGTCTACAATGCCTAGAATTTATACTATAAATACCTGTGAGATCCAAAGCACTGCTGGTTAGCTACTTCTGGCATTGTCCAGAAGGCACTTAATCCTGCTGTCCTCATTGCAGAAGAGCCAGCCAGCAGAGTGGACAGAAATTTTTCTTCATGAGTCTTCTAAGCATGGAAATAAGAGAGCTCTTCCTTAAGTCCAAGCTTTGGAGCAACTACACCAGAATTCAACCCAAAACTCTGGGTCCTCTATATATGGATGATATCTGGTCCGTACAGACTGACTGGAAGTGTTACTCAGTATAGCATGCAACAGTGTCACAGCATTTCTGACCATGAGCCTGAGCTCTAACTTTTTTAACCATGTAGAAAGGTTGGAGTGCTTTAAACCCCTGAGTTTTGAGGGACTTAACTCCCTGTGACTAGAAAATGCATAGGATGTCTCAAATCACCTCTGTTGGTCCCCCCGTGCAACAGGAGGTGAGACAATTAAAGTGTACTTCAACTGTCTGGCCTGATCAGTGATCAAGGATAAGGTGCAGTGGGATCAAGAGTGCGAAGGCTTAGGCTTTCCCCATCCCTCTTTTTTATCAGAAGAGATTATAGTAAGTCCAGTCTTGAGTTTAGGACTGTGTGTTCTCATCTCTACTGTACCCCACTTTCCAAATGCCCCATACTCTCCAGGGCAATTCCTTCATTAGCTAGAAGGAATGAAGGAGCATTTTTCTCTATTCTCTCCAAGGCAGCAGGCATTGGTAAGTAACTCATTCTATGATTTCAAGCACAAAAATTTGAAGAAAGAAAATTTATCTCACAGTAGTTCTTTACAGGCAACAGATCTCTGGTCCTTGTGCTATTTTAGGGGCAAAGGTCATGCTCTGCCTATGAGATCTTCTAAGAGTATATTTTTTGTCTTAAGTTTGCTTAAGAAACACACACACACATAACACACACACTTTTGATGTAATTGTGAAATCAGCATTAGTAAGGTAACATGCTGACAATTTCCAAGCAGAAATAGAATGGAACCAACTGCTCTGAGGTCTTTATTTAGTTAACCACCATTATTTCACTGCTGACATTTGCTTTCCCACAGTGCAGCTCTTGCCTGGTCTGCAGATGTGAGCTAGTGAGTTGGAAGCATTATGTCCCATCTTTCTTCAGCTCAGCAAGAAGTGTGTGTTCTGAAGGACTTAGCATCCAGAAAGAGGCTTAAGAGCAAGACCTGAGCAGCAATTGCTGAGTGCAGCCATGTACAGACCACATCACTTATTAATCTAATGCCCCAGTAGATGTGAGACTTTAAGGACAAATCATATTGCTGACTCAGTTATGTAAAGAGAAATAAAATCCCAGAGTTAACAGCCACAGCTTTTCACAGCACCCTGTTTAGAGGCAGACATGTCTAAAGCAGAATCCACAGAGTCTCACTTTAGGAAGGCTTTGCTTTTGGAGCGTAGCAGTTTAAGTGCCCTCTGTTTGCCTGAGAAGCACTCTGCTATCAGCCGGGAAAGCACGAGGTCTCAGTCATTTACATCCCGGAAGTACAGCACTCAGACTGCGTTATGGCCTATTTCTGAACCCGCCTCATGAAACCTATTCAACTCAGGCTTTCTGTATGCTAAAATAGAAAGTTCGTTATGATAAGAAAATGTACAGTGTCTGATATTTCTGTCCCTTCATCAGGAACATCATGACACCATGATGCTGCTTTGTCAGAAAACTTCAAAAATCAAGCTTTTGTGTACATTTTATTTCAGGCTTGCTCCTTGAAAACTCCCTATCCAAAAGGTGTATCAGGCACACACAAAGACAGAACATATTCAGCTCCCTGAAGTTCTGAAGAATCATAAACATAGTTAACATAATCAGTTTTGTTACCGGTTGTTCCTACTAGATAATATAGCACAATATCCTCACCAAATACACTTGTACCAGCACTACTGGTACATTAATGGGAAATTATCTCCAAGCGTGTTCAAAGATCTAGAACAAAAGCCCAACTTAGAATTGCCCAAAGAAAACCAGAATGTAGCAGTTTACAGAGTACAGCCAACAGTAAGAATTTTTAAATATTGATGTTTTTTATGACAACTTATTACAGCAGTTGTATCACCCAGAGCAAAGAGCAAATATATATCTGAACTTAACCAAGCTTAAGATTAGCATCGATGGTGGTTCTACTGGAGCTCTCCTACCCGGTTCCTGATAAACACGTTACCTTGAACCCCTTGAGCTGAGCTCTGCATTTGCACACGGGTAATGCTGAGACTTCCGTGAGCAACCACCAGCAGGGCCATGAGCAATGAAACAAAAGTAGACCTTTAATGCTTCTGCATTTCAGAGCAAGCACAGAGGGAAAAAAAAAACAGCAATCAAAAGCACGTACCATTTCGTTGACGGGGCAGGAAGCCAACCTCTTTTCCTTAAGTAAAAGGAAGCTTTATAAGCATAATAGCAAAACAAAAACAATTAGATAGCGTTCACGTTAAAGCTACAGCTTGTTCCCTCTCCCTGGTTTAAATAAATCAACGAGCAGAAAAGCATGCTGGGAACAAAAGGGGGAAGTGAAGTGGTTAGAAAAAAATTTGCTGCGAAGGGCTGGTGGTAGTTTTGGTTTTGGTTTGGTGAGGCAAGAAGGGTAAAGTTTCTGAAGAAGCTGATGAAAAATATGATGTTTGTAATTTACCATTTCTGTCCCAATAATAACCACAATCTAGTTTCTTTTCTTCCCCCTCTACATAAAGCTGCACTTTCAATATCAGGGATTTTCTCTCTATAGCTGTATTGTGAGTTAAAGTGGGCAGGGATTTGCAGCTGTACTAGTAACAAAATGCTTTGAGTACAGTATTTTTCACCCACTGGTGTAATACTTATTGGTAGTCTGGATCCTGGTTTCTTCTCTTTTTCTCTCTAGAAGCTGCCTTGTCTTTCTAAAGTGCTTTCTGCTGTACTATAGTCACCTACGTGCAGTTCTTTGCACAAATTCACGTTGAATCATGCTTCAAACTCTACTTCCTGCTCCAACAGAGATTTGCTTTCTGCATACGCTAGGCTGCTGTTGCTTTTTTTCCCTCCTGTGCTCTGCCAACATTGCTGAAATGTTGCAGCAGGCTTTGAGGGCTGGGAAGATACTAAATTCACCTACATGCTCTCTTTAATGTCTGGACCTCAGATCTTGGAAATGGTTTTGCACATCTCAGATTGCACATCTGAAAGCTTTCCTATACCATGATTTCAGAATAATGTACACCTTGCTAGAATAAACTATAGCTAAAATGGAGTAATACAGTGTAATAGTGTGCAACATGCCCTGGACCTTGACTTGCTAAAGCATTCAGCTCTACTAATTGCTGTTGTTTTCAATGCTGCTTAAACTATACATTAATTGGGTAAAGCTAACTTACACTGTAATTGTGGCATTATTTAGCAGTGCAGATAGACCTTTAGGGAAGCTGATGATTAAATTCCTGATTTTGCCATGAGCTTTGAATGAGCATGAAAAAGAAACAGCTTGCTCTGCATGGAATTCCTATACATTTGGCTTTGTCTCCTCAGCTGCTCCTGTGGCATTTAAGTGAAGTTGTGACCTTCAGCTCTTATAGTGCCAGTCAGGCTGCTCCTACACCTGGAGGAAGGCAGTGTTCTTACAGTGAAGGCAAGGAAAGCCAGGCTTCCTGCCCAGGTACCTGCATTAACTTCTTTGAGTGCTTCTCTGAGGTGTTCCCCCTTCAGAAATCTGGCCTCAAGCAGTTACCTGCATCTTTCATATCCACTAACAAGTTAAGATGTGCAGTAAGTAGAGTATGTATAGACAAACTTTAATTTTTTGTTTTCTGTTGTTACTGTCATAAAAGGTGGGATAAAAAGAGCTTTTATAACTAATCATGAAGTCGTGGCACAATATGAGCATCAACTGTCCAAATATTCTGTCTACCTACAGCAAATAGCAAAGGATGTAAATAAATAAAGAGGAAGCATTAGCTCAGTTCATAGGTTTGTTGTAGCTTCAAGACTTGGATCTTGATAGTGTGAGTCTGTGCAAAATGTGAGCTCACTTTATTGGTAGGGTTTTTGAATTTCAGTTTTCTTAATGCTATAAAATTAATAGTTCTTTATTACTCCTTTTATTACATTTTTTACTCTTTATTACATTTTTTTTTTCCTGTCTGTTGTAAACAAATAAAATGCACAGGGAAATAAATAATCTCCCTGGGTTCCTCAGGGGATGCACTGAGCAGGATGATGGACTACGGCTTGGAAGAGCAGCACACATTTTGCCAGGTCTCACTTGCAGCTTGATTTCTGGTTAATCTCTCTGCTATCCCCTCCTCTGTTACAGCTGTAGATCTATGCACAAGCAAGAGATTGGAGAGGCCTCCATCTGTATAACTATGAAAGCTGTGTTTTAAAAATGTTTAATAATTTTTAAAAAAGGCATTATAGCTATTATTCTGTGATTTTAGTTAGGGACTAAGGTCCTGTTGTACTAAACATGGCCAAAAAGCTTGTGCATCTACCAATCTAGTGTATAGTAATATTTTAATGAACTACAAAATCTGCCTCTGGTGCTGTGGAACCAAATGATGGCTCATTTTCTGTCACTCTGTTTTCACCTACAGTCTGAATGGGAGCCTGGCACTGGTACTCTGCACACTGTATCTTTAAATAGTCAAAACTGATAAGAAAACAGCCTCAGCATGGATGGACGTCAGATTTCCAGTTCCAGTCTATGGCAACAGGGAGTGTTTAGGTGGTTGCTTTTGCTTGGGCTTTTATTATGGCTGTGATTTCTTTGTATGCCTCTGTGAGCTCAGACTTGCTCCTTCCATAACAGCCAACTCCTTGGCTGTTGGCTTTAAAAGTACACAACGTGACAAGAGCAGTGCACTTGGATCCGAGCACTGCAGCGAATTAAGGCTGTTTTACTACTTGCTGTGCTTCTCTGCAGAAGCAGGAAGGTCAGTACTTTGGAAGGTGTAAGTAAAAGAGATTTACTTACCTTTGTCCACTCAAAGGAGGGGCCAGCACAGCTGATTTGCTTCACTGCTTTACAACTCCAAGGGGGGTGTTGAAGGGTTGGTGCTTCTCCAGCTCCCGTGGCAGGACTGAGCCCCGAACCATCGGTGTGTGGCTTTAATAAACAGGCAACACTGCACCCAGGTAACCCTTGAACCTGCGTTGCAACAGGTTCAAAGGTAAAAATTATTCCTGATCAAATATAAAGAGCAATTTTGGCTGGTTAGAGATGTTAAACATACAGCTCTTGTGCAACAGCTTTCGAAGAGGGCAGCACACTGTGAAAGTGAACCCTAGTCTTGCAAGAGCTCAATTTTCAATAGGGCTCTTATTAATTGTGAGTACACATGGAGCACAGAGTAAGTGTTATTTTGCAGAGACAAGGTGCCTCCTGGATTGCATGTAGAGTTTGCAAACATATCCTTACATTTTTCCCTGTTGCTTTATGGAGGTGCTCCTTCTCTAGCATGTCTGACTGCTGAGGAATGGGTTTCCCTTGCAGCTCAAGTGGTCCACAAAGAACCATGTTCCTTTATGGCAGGAGCTCTGAGCACAGTTAGGATATACACAATAGTTATCTTACCATTATATATCTTTGCATCTAAAGATGTACAAATAATATTTACTTGCTGAACTAACAAGGGCAGTTTGATGCCCATGATGCTAGGCTGAGCCTAGTTCAACAGGGATTTATATTCATTTAACCATTTGTATTTATTTATTTTTTGTCTTCCTCCTTTTATAGAAGGTGCTGTGCTTAAAGCTGATGGAAAACAGGCTATGAGGTACTGGCACTGAGCAGCTAGGTGAAACTTTTTGGCTTCACTTCCTGAGGCTGCAACCTTTAGAAGAGGTTTGCAGCTTGGGATTTGAAAACCAAAGCTAAGTATTCCAAAGTTCTTTAATATTGTCAGGACTGGTCAAGATCACAAAGCTTTTGTTAATTTAGGTCTGGTTTGACTAGACCTGAAATTTAACTTATGCATAATGTTTGAATTATAACATATTACTACTTTTTACTTGAGATCCCAAGTATCTTTGACTGGGGTGGGAAACCTGCTCATACCAGTATATGTTAACACAAGTAGAAGCACCTGTGCCAGGAGTGCCAGAATCGGGCTCCCATCAGTGCTGCACCAGTTATCCACCTACACCTTCTGAACTGCAATATCCTCTAAGTTTTTAGAAAATGACAGTTTTGGAAAGGATAAAAGAATGAGTGGGACTGCTCCAAGCTTGCTGTAAAGAGATAATAATGGTGTTAAGGTCTCTTGGTTCTGGTCTGTGGTGCCTCCAGAATGAGAGAAACAAAACAACTGATTTAATTCTGCATGAGGTATGCAGTAGATCTTAAGGGAAAAAAAAAAAAAAAAAGAGAGAGAGAAGAAGAAAAAGAAAAGATTAGTTGGGTAGATCCTTATATTCAATGTAAGTGGGTATTGCCTCGTTGTCTTGGAAGAGCTAGAATTACTTGACACTGTGTTTCTGGCTCTAGATGTATCTTAACTTGCATACAGATGCACGATGGAAGCATACCAAGGAGACAACAAAACCAGGTATGTAAGATACCTGTATGTGCTAGGCTGTAACTTCTTTCTTCCTAGTGCATAAGATACGTATCTTTTTACCTCTTTTTAACAACAGATTAATAAGTTGTGGTGTTTTGTCACCTTTCACCCATAACGTTTCTTCCTGAAGAATGAGAACAAATAGTTTACTGCTAAAACAAGAGCTGAGAGTAGTAGGCATTTCTGAGCAGTGAGTTTGTCATCTCTGAGACGGGTAGGTTGGGCTCTTGAGTAAGTCTCAGTCTTGCTGAGTTGTTAATGGTGGTAGGCCTTTTCCTGTTTCTTTTGAAAGCAAGCGTGAGAAAACATTTACCCATGCCCTAAAAACCACCTGGGTTTATGTTCTGTATTGCAAACTTGTTTGTATGCATTATCTGTGTTCCCTGTTGTTTCTAAATGAGTGATGTCTTAGTTTGTGATCTCAGTGACTAGAACGCACGACCAGTGACATAAAAGAGGCTGTAACAGTTGTGGAAATATCACCTATGCCCCAGTTTTGAAAAGGAGGAGCTCAAGGTAGAACTAGTCAGAATTAACAAAAGCTGTTTTTCCAGGAGGTAGGAAAAAATCACCAATATTTTCATGAATGAAAATTAAATTAATTTCTCCCTCAAGACTATTCTGAAGAAAACAGATGATAAATGACAAGAAGAATTCTTTATAGACCAGCAGGGATCACAGAAATAGTATCAAGTTAAGAATTTCTTAGAAAGTAGTTTTGTAATTTAAATGGAAATCTTTGGGCAGGGTGTGATTCAAAATATTTATTCAAAATTAGTAATTTTTGACAGATGTCTGCATTTAGTGTTTTGTTTTTTTTTTTTAACTATGAGACAATCCAAATTTTCTTTGGCTGACTTTTATAGGTGATAGAAAGCTCAATACTTTGCTTCCTTGGTTTAAATTAATTTTCTCTGCTTATCTGAAGTATGACTAGTCACATCACCATTTCTTTCAAATATCGCTCAAGCAATTTAATCATTTACCCTTGGTGCAAACTTGGCACTTGAGTGATGAAGAACATATGCCAAGAGGAAATAAAATTTGCAAGGAGTGTGCGTGCCAGCTTGCTTACAGCTCTGCTACCAACAGTGGGATTTGCAAGAATACTGTAGATACCATAGAGTATCCCTGAATGCTGATCAAAAGTGATTCTTGCTGAGGTGTGCAACCAACCCAAGCTGTAAAGACTGGAGCTAAAGGTCATTACTACACAAAGCTGGAGTTTAGTCACTCTTCCAGGTAAAATATAAGAAATCTTTTTTTATTGGTCTTGTGAAATTTACTCAGATGCGATAGTCTATCAAGTGATAAACATGAAACAAACTCTAACCCTTCAGTCTAAACAATGTTCCTGACATTTGTTAAGTTTGGTGACAGTATTTTAAAAGTCATTCTTACTGTGTTAATAGTTCTGTGTAAAAGGGATGGATACATAATGAATTAATGACTGCTTATGTCTGAATGTTTCCTATTACCCTGGTGCCTGAGATCAGCCACGGTCTTGTTTTATTTTCTAGTACTGATGCTGTGTGATACTGAAGGATCTCACTGAAATTGCGATTTTCATGTCGCTGTGACAATCTTGCACTCTCTTTTCTTCATGTAGAGCTCCAGTGGCATATCCCAAAAACTGTTAATGGTTTTAGAGCCAGACCAGTGGCACTTATGATAACTGTAGATGTTAAATAAATATGCAGAAATATGAATATTAAATAAATATGAGTCACTGTGGAGGAACTGGAACTATTGGATTTGTGCCTTGACTTGCAGACTCTGAGAATTCCACGTAGCTCTATTTGGTATTAAAATCTGTACCATGAGATTAACTCTTCTTAGCTTAGACCTGAAAAATATTTGGTATATATTGCTTTTATTCCATTTAATGGGAATCATAGATGGAAAAAGGAGGGAAACCTAACTGCATAATCTCCAGCGCAGTAATACCATGCTTATCTCAAAAGCATTAAACGCTGCATATTGCATGTTAACTCCAGAGATCATCCTGCATACATTCTGCCTGGCTGAATGGTTGGAACAGCAAGGCTGTGATGAAAGTCTGTGGACAGATAGAGTTATCAGGTCTTTTCTTCCTTTAACGGTTAAAGATATAATGGGGACTGCTCAAACATAAAGTGGGCAAACACAGTGGATACTGATGAGCTCACATCCAGCTGGTAGCAATAGCTGAAGGTTTCCTGGTATTAACACCTGATGAAAATGAAAATCGCCTTGTACAGTTGAGGTTTTGATGATATTTTGAAGCTCAACACAGGTTTGTTATGGCCACCCAGACCTTGGTTTCTGCATCAACTTCTTTAGACCTTTAACTCAAATCTTGAGAAATAATCCAAGAAATGAAGTTTCAGATTCATTTGTTCAGCTCTTCTCATAGTTTGGCTCTGTTACTTTGCCTAGTAATCTACCTCTAAAAATTGCTGCATTTAACCTCCTCTACTGCTAGGATAAAGCATGGCCAAGAGAAGCAGGCATGACAGTTTAAGAACAGAGACTTTGCCAAGTGACTATGAAGTAAAATAAAGAAGGAAATTGTTCTTAGTGACTTTAGACTTCGAACGTTATTAGTCCATAGATTCAAAGGTAGTAATATCTGATGTATAATATTTAGACGAGGAAAGTTTAAAGACCACTTGGAATGCCTCTACGTGTCACAGTGATGTAACTTATTGAATCAAATGAGGTATAGGTAGGTACGAAGATTCCATAGAATCACAGAATATCCTGAATTGGATCACTGAGGAACATAGAATCATCAAATGGCATAGATTGGAAGAGACCTTTAAAGATCATGCAGATCCAGCCCCCCTACCATGAGAAGGGCTGCCATCCACCAGATCAGACTGCCCAGGATCACATCCAATCTGGCCTCATATCTCCAGAAGTATGGCATCCACAGCTTCTCTAGGCAGCCTGCGCCAGCTCCTCACAACCCTCTGAGTAAAAAAATTGCTTCCCAACACTCAACCTAAATTTCCCTTCTTTTATTTTAAAGACATTCCCCTTGTCTTGTTACTGTCAGACTGTGTAAGAAGTTGGTCCTCCTCCTGCTTGTAAGCTCCCTTCAAGTACTGGAAGGCTGCAACGAGGTCTCCCAGGAGCCTTCTCTTCTCCAGACTGAACAAGCCCACTCACTTGGACTTTCTTTATAGGAGAGGTGCTCCAGCCCTTTGTTCATCTTTGTGGCCCTCCTCTGGACCCACTCCAACAGCTCTGGATTGAGTCCAACTCCTGGCTCTGCTAAGGACCATCCAAAATTCAAAACCTTTGTCTGAGAGCACTGTCCAAACACTCCTTGAACTCCAGCAGCTCGGTACATTGACCACTGCCATCTGGTATTGGCATGACCTTTAATTTCCAAGATAATTATGTATTTCTTTAGAAATCTGTTGAAATGGATCATTGGAGCTAAATTTTAGAAGGATTTTTCATATCCTTGTTGCACAAGATCACAAAAGGAGACATTGCTTTAAACCGTGTAGCTAAACTTTAATTAAGCCTTCCTTTTTTGAAAGTACTTTTCTTGTACTTGTATTTTGGTACCTAAAACGAGATTCAGAAATTTAGGGATAATAATTGAGGTTGTTTCAATAGCCCATGGTGTTTTTCACGATTTTACAGGTGAAGAACAGCTGTATTCAACTTTGTGTCCGTTGAAGCTATTGATCTTGAAGACATAGTTTGTTTGAATAAAAATAGGTGTGCATTGGTGTTTAAAGAAGTTCGTCAATAAAAAAATGTAGTGATATTCAAACTTAAGCAATCAGTACTTCCTATGAAGGAGTTGTAACCCCTGGGTCATGTTTAGTTAGGGTTTGGAATGAGGTGAGTAAATGACCTTGTCTACCTGATTAATCCATGTACAACGGATGAGTGTGTGACATGCCCTAATGTGGATCTGTGGCATTTGTACTGCAATCACAATAGTTGACTTTTCAAGAAAACTTTTCTTAGAAAATTTCAGGCCCAATTGGGCCTGATGCCCATGTTTTTTTCTGCTGCCTATTCCAGGGAAGCTCAGTCATATTTTATTTGTGTTACATATTCTGTTTTAGAGCATGTGGGCTATTTCACATGAATCAAAATAAAGTAAGACTCTCACAACCATTAAATTATGTTGGATTTGCTCCTGATGTCCAATGAAAGGCAGGCAGTGCTAAGAACCTTATTAAAAAGAAGAAAACAACTTACAGAAAGAGGAGGAAAGTACAGGATAAGCAGAATGCGGGAGAATGGAAAATAAATGCATGTTGGCTGTAAAAAAGCAACCTATTCTGCCTTGGTAGTTTCGTGACCTTTGTCACTGATGGTATTGGACTACTTGTGAGCTCTTGATTGTGTAAAAGTTTGAAGGTCAGAAAAATGATATGGGCAGGAAAAAAAAGTCAGTTGGGTGTTTGGAGCAGCAATTGGTAGCTCCTTTTTGAGGGACACAGATGATACCCTGAGCAACACTTAGGGCCCTGAGTGCCACCTACTGCTTCTGGACCATTTGCTGGTACGTGGAGGTGTTTACCTAGGTTGCCTGGGGATTTGAAACTTCCTTATCTGTTCTGATTAAGCCAAAATCCTTGGTTAATTAGGATTATTTATTTAAAATCTGGTGACAGCCAAAGAAGCTGAACCTGCAGAATAAAAAGAGGAATGGGAGGTATGTGTCTCAGGTTCAAATGTACTGCAACTTGGAAACAACATGGTCTTAGTGTGCCCTTCAATACCAACTTTACCCTGCCTTTTGCTTATACTGATTCTGTCTGTGATGCAAAGAAGCCTCTTAGTGTCTTCATCTGTCATGTTCAGCAGGCAAATATTTCAGCTCTTTTAGGCCAGATTGTCCAGAAGCAGCTGAGTGGACTGTGACATCCTGTGGTTTGCTTTTTTCCCAGTCCAGTGATTCTGGGCTTCTTCTACTTGAGCGTGATGCTTGGACCAATGGCTTCTCAATCTCAGTGGGAAGTGCTGCAGTGGGGGGAAGGTTTTGTCTAATAGCTGGCCTGGCTGCATCCATCACCCTTGGCAAGATGCAGCTTGACTGCTGCTTTCGTGTATATGCTGAAATATTGTGTTCCTTTTACAAGCTTTTCTGGAGAGATGCATCTGGAAGCTGTTCTCAGGAGCTAGGAGGAATTCACGTGGATATCTGTCTCCTCTGATACATTTCTTTTGCCTCTGAGCTCACAGATTACTGTGGTGGACATCTCTGAGCATGATGTTAAAATATTTTCTTAGTAAAAATACTAACATCCTTCTACTGTTGAGTCTTTCTGCTTACTTTCTTCTAAGTTTGAGATCACATATCTAAACTGAAAGATAACAAGTCTTTTCCCACTGTTAAAGTTTGAGATTGATGCATTCTGAAGTACAAAGTTTCTGGTTGCTGAAATTATGTCTAGCATTCATAGGCAGACATTAAAATTTAAGTTATGCTTTTATACCCAAAATATCACAACCCAAATTAGATACGTATTTTTAAACCTTTAGCCTTTTAAAAACCTTTGAAATCGTCTGGCTTCCTAGTAAAGTTTGCATGTACATTAAAAAAAGTAATAATAAAATAAACAAGGCTTAGTCAAGTTAGATGATGATTAAGTTAAACAACATTTGTGAGCTAACTTCCTGGTCTGTTTCCAAGTCAAGGGGAAAAGCCTTGAGTGAGAACAGTGAGAATAGTAGGAAGACAAAACTGTATTTTAAGGGGGGAAAAAAAAGAGGGAAAGAAGAGGAGCGACCTTTCCCTCTCAAAAGCTTTTCACTTCTACTGGAGAAGGTTAGAACTCCAGTTGAAATGCTCTGGTCTGTGATTTTTCCATCTCCAAATGTGAAGTACTGCCCTATTATTCAGCTTTTCATGCAATGAGGGGTTACAGACTTACCTTGGGGTAAGTCTGTTCTCATCACAGTGCAGGTTCCCTCAGTGTAGGTTGAACTTTTAACCTGGGCTGCAGTTTGTGTGCTTCATCTTGTTGGGAAAAGGGAAGGGAGGAACAAATTTTCACCGGAAATGGCGTCACTGGCTCTAAATTCATCCTGAGGATCTGCTGCTCGTCTGCAACGGCCAAAGACACCTCAGTGCTGCTGCACGTAGTTGCTGCAATGAGCTGAGAAATGTGGGGTGAGGAGGATGTGGGGACTGCAGCTTCTGTACGTACCCAGCCCCAGCTTGCTGTGTGTGAATGCGGTGCTCCCACCACTTCTCGCTGCTTTTGATGTGCAACACTTGGGCCTTGAGCCAGATCTGGAAGCTTATTGCTTATGCTATGAAACTGTTGTTTTCTGTTAGGAAGTGGGAGGGAAGGGGATTTGTTTCTCTGTCATTTGTAACAAGTAACAGGCGGAAAGCACTTAATAGTAGGTCCGGGCAAGATTTTGCTCTTCGGCTACCTTGAGATCTGGAGATGTCAGTGGCTGCAGGCTGGGCTTCATACAAAGAGCTGACTTCTCTCTGGGGTGCTTCCTACAAAGCAGTTTCTAGAAACAATCAGTGCTAGAGCAAACCTAACAAGCAAGAAGGCAGATACAGCTGAGTGGAATTTGCATTATTTTAATTCCAGTCTTGGTGCTCTCCAGCTGAGTTTGTTTTGTTTTGTTTGCTTCCTAAAATGACTTGCCACAGTTGATACAAATCTGATAAATGCTTTAATTGACTATCAGCAGGCTGTCTGCAGCTATATGTGCATACAACCCAGGACAGTGCTTCAGGCTCTCCTCTTGCTGCCTGCAGTTCGAGTGTGAGGCAGTGATTTCATCCACAGCACAGTGCACAGTTAAGGTTCATTGCTGTACTGTGGGATCTTCCTGTTCTCTAGGCCACCAAGAGCCCCTGAGTGTGCCTCTCCTTTGGCACACATAGCTTGCTCCTTCCTTAACTTCTCAGATCTAACACCTGTCATAGTATGGCTTGTCCCAGGGGTGTGCCTTGAGCTTTGCTTATCCAGCTGTATGTAGCTCTAAATGAATTGGCTAAGACTGCAGTCACAACGTTTTGGCTGGCTCTATAAAAATCCAAAGAATGTGCTTCCCAGTAGAATTATTCAAGAGTAAGGTGAGTGCTAGGAAATATTCCTGTAACAGCACATCTCTGCTTATAACTGCTAAAATCCAGCTTGAAACCTTCCTGGAGGCAGTTACCTCATCCAAGAAGAGCCAGTGTCTGTATCATGTAATGTAATCTGTCTCTCTGATTGCACTAGTGTGCCGTAAATGCTGTACAATCTATAAATGTCAAAGCATCATCATCCGTGAGAAATGGATCATTAGTTAAATCAATGAACATTTGGCAGATCAGATCAGTGCTTTGTGAAGACTAAAAACTACTTGGCCATAACAAGCAGTATCTGCCCCATACACTGCATAGACTGCTCAAAAATGTTTTGTCCCACGGTAACACCTTCTTCTGCATGCTGTGATTCCAAACCTACTCATGTTTCAGCAGGTGAGGAGCACAGGTGATTGAGTCTTCCTCCTGATAGCAGCCACATACCATACTTCATTTTAAACACCCACATACTGTTGTAATACCTTTGGTGTAAGTAGTATCATTAATTATTTCATATGAATGTCATACTTCCAGATCCTAGTTTGTTGTCCAAATGCACAAGAGGTGGTCTCAAACACAAAGGTAAAGCAGAAACTAATGTAAAAGGTGTTCAGCTTCACCCTCTCAGCAAAGCTGGAGGGAGAACACAGGGTGCTGGAGATCTTGCAGGTGCTGGGAACAGCAAGTCTTTCTTCGCTTTCCTTTATTTCTGTTCCATCCAAAGCTGGTGCACACTGGTGCTTTTAATTTTTTTTTCTTTCTTCAGGTTAAGTTTTTGCAAGAAGTCGCATTAGGAAATACCTCTGTAACACCTAGCTAGATTTCATCTCATTTGAATACTCTTTATCTCTTCATTTTGCAATATATATATTTTTTTTTAAATGAACAACAACAACAAAAAACCTTATGATGTTTGTCTGGCGTGGTGAAGTATATCCAACCAGTACTGTTGATGGCTTCACTTATTTCTGTGCAGTCACCAGTGTGGTATATACTGTTAGTACTATTACTACTTCATTATTTAGAAAAAAAATAGCATCCCCGTTGTTACTGGATCATCTTTTTTTCATGTGGGTCCGATGCTATTTGCATTCTTCCAGTCTTGCAGTAAGTCAACATAGTCTTCAAAAATATGTACCAGTATAAATTGATTCTTAGCTCTTTATATGGCATTTTATCCAGTCCATATGCTTCACAATTTGTTGTACTTGATAGTGGTCATTTATCTGATGTTTATTTCTGCTCTTTCCAAATGTCCAGACATAAATAGTTCTCACAAGAGTTAGGGTTTCTCTTCATCCTTTTTCTTTTACTCATCTTCAGTCCCAAAAAGCAAATGATAGCATAATAGCAAAGTGATAGCATGATAGTAAGCGCAAGGCAAAAATGATGTGTGGAAGTGGATATTCTAGAAAATACATTCATCATACATACAACCATAAAAATCTTAGCATCTATTAAGCTTTGTACAAGAGAACAAACCGCACCAGAGAGATCAGAAGAGATAAAAAATATCATTAAAGCCTTAATCCTATGGCAACACAGAGTTGTTACCATCAGCTATGCATCTTTGCCCAAATGAATAAAGCAAGCAACAGTTTTTTGATTTCAAGTTATTTTGTTGTAATTTTTGTGTTTTCAGTCACTCACCTCTTTCAATACAGTATCACTGTTGTTTCTGTAATCTCCTTAGCACTGCTGCTAGCTTCTTGCGCATTGCTTCTCAGTTGCTTACTCACCCATCTTTTATACTGACAGCTACACCCTCACATAATAATAACTTGTTTTTATGCAGTGCATTCACCTTAGTGATTTACCCAACCTACTCATAAGATTGCAAACCAGAAAACACTCCTTCACTCCTTTCACAGGACCCTGCCTGCCAGCAGGCTCTCTAGACTGTTAGTGGGATGTTTTATGTGATTACAAGATTGCCTCCAGTATGGCTTCTAAGATCTGGAGCAAACTAGTGAAGAATTTCAGTCTGAATTTTTATTTTTTTTCCCATTAGATTACACCGATTGGGAAAGGATTTTCTGAATGAAGTCACTTTTACAGTAATGGTTCTTCAACAATTTCTGTATACTTTTTGGGTATTGAAACTTCTTTAATGAAAGTTTGGTACTCAGAGTTAAAATACGGTTTACAGCAGTGTGTCAAAGGTAAATAACTGTTCATCGAAAGGACTTGTGTGATTTTTGGTGTCAGTGGTTTGTGGCTCACAGGGGGGTGTTGCTGCAGTGTTTTAATGAGGGTGTAATAAGTTCTTAGAAAGGATGCCCAAGAGCCACTAACGCAGCTGTGCCTGTTCCTGCTCTCGGTTATATTGCAGGGAGTGATGTGCCATTCTCTGCACTGTCACAAGATTGCTGCAAATGGTTTCATGGGTCATGCTTCTAGGGAAGAATGGTTAACTTTCACCTTTCGGTGGTTTTGTTTGCTTGATTGCTTTCATTCCTTAGCAACATTTTCCCAAGTAAATTGATTTCACTTTTTTTTTTTTTTTTTTTTTTAATCAGAGGTTGCTTAGGGACAAAATTGTTCAACACTTTGAGTTACTGGACATACATTTTGGTAGAGACATATAAAGGGGGAAAAGAAGTTCTATTGCTGATTGATGGGGGTTAGATAACACATAATTCTCTGTTGTTACTTCTATTTGTCATCTGTTGCATTCTCTACCTATTCTGCAAGTTCCTTCCTTTCAGTGTGGCCTCTTCTAAAAACAACATCAGGCCAAAGCCATTGAAATTGCAAGTATTATTCTAATAATGCAAAGAATGCCAGTATTTTGATAGAAGGAAATTAGACAAATATCTGTGGGTTGAAAATGTGGGAATTATTTCCCTGTTGTATCCTACCTTAGGATAACAGTAGTAAACCTCAGCCCTGCCAGGGGGAATAAGGTGATGTGGGCATTTTCATTTGCCCAACAACTGAAGACATTGGCTCAGTTCATTGCTGAAGGTTCAAACTTGCCACCAGATGACTGAGTCACAGATCCAGGATTTATAAGAAAGCTGTGTTGGCTGATCTCTGTATGTGGCTGACTGTTGTTCTTGAGCAGAGAAGAGTGGACAGTCATCTGCAATTTAAGCTAGATCTGGTAATTTTTCAGCTGTGCAGTAACTGGTTTAGCTAACAGTCAAAGGTTTATGATGGAACTTGCTCATGATATTATGAAGTACAAAAACAACCCTAAGCTGTAAGCTGTGAATAGAACCAAACTGATTTGTGAGACAAAATCCAGAACCAAGTGACAACTGGGATGAGTGAAGATTACAGAACGATTCAGAGTTGCACTACAAAGTAACTTTTGCTTTTTATTTTATGATACAAAAAACCTGTCGTCTTGTCATCATCCCTAGATACATTTTTTGGCCTTCTGGTTGTGATATCCCATTGTTTATGTGATCAGATAGCAACACTGCACAACATCCTTCTCAGCCACTTATATCAAAATTATCTTTCATCCATTACAGTTAAAAGAACTACATAAAAGTCTGGAGCATTTGGCTGGAATTGTGCTGTGCTACTCGGACACTCACCTGAAGCTGCTGTGTAGGGGTAAGCAGATAAAATATGTATCTGTGCAAAACCAGCTTAGATAACGTTTGTTAAGGTCAGATACAATATAGAAGATGTGTTCCTGCAGCAGGAGAACTTCAAGTACGTACTGTCTGCTACTAAAAGTTCCAGTTCAAATACAGTTTTCCTTTATCATCTGGATTTGGCATTGTTAATTATACAACATTATTAAATAAGATGGAAAATGAGTATGACCAGTTATTCTATTGAGTGTTATATGTCCAGTTGATATTGTTTAACTAAGTGAATGGCATAATTTCTGCTCCTAGTTACATGAGCATTTCAAAGACAAAGCAACCTGTCTCTCCAGCTGGAAGATGTTGAATTACACATGCTCTGTGCACATGCAGTCGTTTAGCTGTAGGTGCTTAACTGTACTACTTAAACTGAAGGTTTAGTCATCCTAGGTTTCCTTTGTCATCAACAGGAAAGAATAGACATCTGCACAGAGGTCAACTGCATCTGGTTTGCCTTGTGGATGGACCCACAGCTCTCTAGTTGTATAAGGGAATGAGATCATGTATTCCAGTTTTCCTAGTATGCATCAGCAGGAATGCATTAAGGGAGCAAACCAAGGTTAAATCAGTTTGATTTCATCAGGTTGTAACTCAGCATTTCTTACCTGGGAATGTAAAGCTGAGTGTAATGCATAGCATTTCTCTGATACTACGGAGAACTGAAATGGGATAGTGTTGAGCCTCTTGCTTGTTTCCTTTGACCAATTTTCTTTTTTAGCTGTAAAGAAATGTTTTCTGGTTTGTGATGGTTGATATTCATGTGGGTAATAAACACTTGGCCAAAGGTTGACTCCCTGTGGACTTTCCAAAACTGTGGGTTTGGTCCTTGTTGTTAGATGTTTAAAGCAGGACTTATACATGGATCTTGCAGAAAGCATGTGATGCTTTACTAACAGGAAATGTTCTTCTCTGGGCCAGGATGCAGCTGAGGCAGTGCGTTGTTAGTACTGAAAACTGTTTGGTGATAAACAGTGCAACCATCCTCTTTGCCATTTGCTTTTGTTGTGTGTACATATTACATTACTTTACACTCTTCAGTAGCACAGTGCAGGTCAGAACGTTCAGCAAGGATTACTCTGTGACAAAAACTGATGCAATTCCAACATAAATGATTCTGTAATTCCTCTATGAGGAATTTGAATCTATCTATTCCATCTTTAAGTCTATAATGAGAATGTTATGCTTCTTCTATGATCTTCATCCAAAATACCTAGTATCTTAAAAAGGCAAATCATTGACTGAGCAAAAAACTGAATTTAAATGGTTATGCGATTCAGTTGTCAGAATATCTCCTATTAGGATGTCTGTACTCAGGACTGTTTCATAGCATTCTGCATAGGAGCTCTGTAGGAATCTATTAAGTGCTCAGGTTTTGAGAGCTGTGATCAGTGAAGATCTTCTTAGACTCCAAACTTCCTATATCATCTTTAAAATACATAGATATTTTCTTCAGCTGTGTTCCCTTAGAAAGACATAGAATTCTGCAGTAGATGTAATGTAGATGCAGTTCTGCAATTCAGCAATAGATCCCCAGCACAGGCCACAGAGTCTAGGTAAATTATACCTAAGACAGACTTTTGACAGACTTGTTGCTGGCATGGTACTTGGCCACAACACCGTGCTGGTAGCATGTGCTGCTTTCCATTTGCTTGGTGCATCCTAACAACCTGCAGGAGAAGGATGTCAGTCTACTTACTGTAAATTAGCACTTTGCTCATTTACCTGGGAGGAGGGATGTGTTCACATGTGAAGCCTGGAGCATAATAACCTCTGACCTAGGTCACTCCCATGCATTACACTGTGGGACTGTACATTGAGTACTTTGAGAGAACAGTGCAGATCGAAACAGCAACTTTGTCCTCCCTGTACTTCCCCAGAGAAACACTAATCATAAAATATGAGTAGAATTGAAAGATCAAAAAGAAGGCAGAAAAATCCTGATGAAGGCGCACTTATCTACCTGTTTAGCACCAAGACAAAATAAATCATTGGTAAAGAAGGCAGAAACTGTACAGTTGCAACAAAAGGGGTTGCAGTTAGAAAACCCCAGGTTGTTGAAGCTAGAGTTGGGCCTATGAAGAGTATTGGGTGAGGTATGTATTCCTGCCAGCATGCTGATCTCATGAGTGAAGCACAGAAGGAGTCTGCACTGCTTCCCCATGGCTTTTCCAGGAGCAGAGCACTGCTCTGTGACTCAGCTCTTTGTGTCAGGCTGAGACTATTTCTGCTTAAGAGCACTGGTCAGTGCATACTGTAATGAGGTGGTCTGTACACCCTCCAGACACCAGACTAATAGAAATAAAGCATGGACCTGTGACGGATGTGTCTGTTCTCTGGGGAGTGTCTATTCTCTGTGGCAGTTACTTCAGGACCCTCGGGTGCTTTGATAGATGTTTTCAATAATGTTGGACATCAAGACTAGAATGTTTTTCTTGAGTAGTTGGGTATGTGTGTGAGGTCAGGCTTTGTTACTATTACTTTTACACATTGAAAAAATCTGTGAGTTTTATTTTTCCTCTCAGAAGTTTGGAGAAAAAAAAACAGTGAATTGACTTGAAAATTCCCCTAGAGGAAGAAATATCCTCTTCTGTATTTTTTAGTAACAGGGAAGTATTCTCTTGCAAAACGGGGAAATGCTAAATTTCAAGATACTGATGGAGTTCTGGGATTTTAACACAGCATTGCCAAAATTGCACTCCCTCAAAAAGAAAAAAAAAAAAAAAAGTTCTAATAAATTACAACTTTAAAAAAAAAACCAACAGATTTCTGAAAATAAGTTTTCCTCCACAAAAGGCGAGTGGGAGAGAAGAGGAGAAGATGAATGAAGCTATTTTTGTCTCTGTCTTGTTTGCAAATGTTTTTGTGCTGGTTAAAGTTGCTACTCACTGTCACTCAAGGAAATGCTTTCTCTTTCACTTGATTTGGTTTGATATTCTGGCAGAAATCATTTTTCTTTGCTGCAAAGAGAAGCCTTCTGCTGCCAGTCTCTTGCATGAGGCTCTATACTCATCTTGCATTGCATCCAGACGGTTTGCTTGCAAGAATGAATAATGGATGAATTGTTGGTGGCAATGTTTAGCTGCCACCAAAATAATTCCTTTTCAATCAACAGAATCAATTGGCCTTCAGCACATCGTACACTTTTACCTATTCAGTAGTAGCCCAGTGAATTTCCAGGGGCAAGTGTGTGATTAAATTCTGTACGCAAATGTTTGCCTTGCAGTGACAAACCATTTAATTAAATCCAGGTAATACTAGTACCAATCAATAGCTCTGTTTGTTCTGTGTCAAACTGGAACTGTGTCTGCTTCTTCACCTCCTCTCTCTACTTGCAATCTTTGGTTATGATCTACAGCTCTTCAGATATCAAGTCTGCTATGCAAGAAGTTAAACAGTTCTGCTCAGTGGGAAACTCTTCTTTTCTGTCCAGCATTTTAATTTCAGTAGCAATTAAGTAATCTATTTTTTTTTATTGTGTGCTCGTTGATCAGTAAATCAACAAATAAACTAATGAATTAAATGTCTCACGAATTCTCACTGAAGTGTGGTGCGAGTTTTGCTCACTTATAGGAGAGTTATTACCACAAATAGGCTGTGCTTTTCACTTAACAGACAGCAGGTGCTTTGTGGACTCTGGCATGTGCATGAGCTTGTTCACTGCTCTAATGCAGCTGTTTCAGAGAAGGGAAATAGCTGCCAGACAACCCACCGTGACAATGATACATGGTTTAGAGAGGAAGTGAAGATGATTAATAGCCAGTTGAATCTAGATGTCATGTTGGTTAGGCAAGTAATAAACCAGTCACCGCTTAATTGGTTTGGTGTTTTGGACAGACTACAGTTACTTCATCTGATATGCAATCAAAGAATCATAGAATTATTAAAGTTGGAAAAGAACTCTAAGATCATCTTGTCCAACCATCCACCTATCACTGACATTGCCTGAAGTGGCAGAGTTCTTCCATATCATTAATCAATGCTCTTCCTTCTCATTACAAATGTTCTTTTAAATTTAATTTAAATTAAATATTAATTAATCTCGTTGTGTGTGAAAAGCTTTCAAATAAGCTAAAAATTTAAAATACCTAAAAAGTCACATCCTGCCTTGTTACAGCCAAATCCCCCTCCCTCCACTCCATATGCTCAGATTATCAAATTTTATTCCTTTCAGTGTGTCTGTATTTCATTATGTAGTAATCTATGATAGAATCTGATCAGGATGCAAGCCTACAGCTTTGTATTTTGCAAGATAGCTGTGGTTACCACCGTTACTGCAGGGGACCTTAAGATGCAGTATGTACCTACTCTGTTGTTTCAATGCTGTGGCTGATGGTTTCTGTCAGAGAGAGCCTTTTGAAGTGGATGAGTCTTTTGTCTGGTCCCGTGCAGCCAGTATTAAATTATCCTGGATGGAATGGTTTGTTTTCTTTCAAAATTATTTCCTGCATCAGCTAGTTACAATTTAAACTAGAATGAGAAAGAACTGTATCTTTAGCATCATATGCAGATTCTGCAAAAATGCACCAGCAGAAGGGCCAAAGCATGATCAAACTGTGGGATGTCATGAAAAGACTAGTAATACAAAATAGACTGGTCAGTCCCTTCCCTGCCATGAAATCCGGCCATCAGAACAGAATTACTGGAATCTGACACTACATTATTTGCTATGTTTCTTAGCCCCGGATGATAAACTAACACAATCCTTGTAGAGGTTCCAGTAGGCATGTTGAGATCTTACACAGCATCTCTGGAGGTGTTCAAGTTCAGATTGAATGGGGTTTTGGGCAACCTGATCTAGCGGGAGGAATCTCTGCCTATGGCACTCTGATATTTGATGAGTAAACTGCAAAATGACATCAATCGCTTGGAGGGATTGGTGCAGAAAGGGCAAAGCAGTTGTTGGCAGAGAGAAGGAAGACAGATGCGATTTGTCATCAGTGCTACCTGATTCCTTCAATTAAGGCTCTGTACAGATGTTTTGCTAACCAAAATATTTCTCTCGTTTTCTTGACTGTAAGTAATACAAGCTAATTTTGGATGCAAAGGAAGAAGGGGAGTAGCAGGGAAGAAATGCAAAGTCAATATTGGTCAGTGTGATGAATGGTGAATACCTTGAATCATGTTCTTTGGTATTTATTAAAGTTTGGAAAAAGCTTTCAGTAACTTCTGCCTATTTCCAAAATAATGAAACATTGGACAAATGAAAGAGACGATGAACAAGAAATACAAATCACAAAAAAACTATCCTTTTTTTTCCTCCTTTTCAACTTCACTAGATTGTAGTTTATTGCTTAAACACTGGTGGAGCTGCAAAGTTTGGTTCTCTGTTTTCTTCTCAGACATAGATCCATTAACTTTATTTCTCCCTCCATCAACCACAAAGCAAGTGGCTTTTGGGAAGAGAGCACTGAAACTAATGGAGAAAAGGCATCTTAACTCCTGGTTTTATGCTTAGTCTTCTGGTCTGAATCATCTCTAAAGTAGGCTGAAGTTGGTCTTATACCCCTCCTGTAGTATATCTAATAAGAATAGTTGGTTTTTCATTGTTGATTTTGCTGAAGGTAGAAACTGCTGATGATGCCTATATGGTGTCTGGCAGCCAGCTCATCCACAATGGGATCAACTGCACTGAAGAAATAGCTGTGATGCCTTTGAAATTCCTGATGGCTGTGATTTCTTGTGAGATATGCTCCATGCCCGGAGAGCTGAGACTGTGTTATTGGCATTTGCACAAGTAAACAGACTGGGTCTGGTTGCTGGTGAGCCAGAGGTGGAGGTCTGGGTGCAGCAGAGGGTAAGAAATTGCTACCCACTGAAGCATAATGATACACCTATTGCAAGTGTGAGGTAGAACCTGTTGGTGTAAGATTCCAAGTGATTAACCTTTGAATTTTACCTTCTGTTTGCTATTGGTGCTCGTGGGTCGTTATTGTAGATTACCAGATAGATAATTAATTGTATATCACAACCTTTACATTTGTTCTCTTGATTTTCTGTATGCATGGGTTATCTCTTTCTAAGACAAATGAAACAAATACAAAATTGGCAAGTTTTCTGATTTCATAACTCATACTCAGATATCAGATCAGGCCACTTATTTTTCCTTGATGACTATTTTTGTTATTCAAGTAACATTCCCTGTGTCTAGGTTGAGTTGGAGTCGGACTTGCTACCCTGCTATGATCTGCTGGCTTCATCCCTTTGCTTCAGTTTTTCTCAGTTTGTAGAGGGAGGATTAAGTTTTTCAGATTAGTTACTGTTTTTGGAGTATTTTGAAGTTTTCCTTAAAAGCTGCTGTAGAAGTGTTGGGCATTGAGGCAATGAAATGTGCTCAGAATACCCATATCAGGGCTGAATAATCAGTGTGTAAATATATACTGCAGAGCAAACATTTCACAGCAACAAGACCTCTGCTCTAGCATTAGACATTGGCTTTATCACTCACCAAGGAGTAGGATCAGTGTTCCCCATTCCCATCACTCAGTACCGCATCATCTGGATATTGCACTGCTGAGTGTGCTTATGGAAAAGGATAGAGTGATTTAAACCTGCAGGATCTTCTCAAAACATATTTCAGGGCCATGTTACTGACAAGTCCATGCTATCTATTGTGAGTTAATCATCTCTTTAAAATTAGGTCACCTTGACACACGTCCTGAATCTTTCTGTTGATGTATGCCATTGTGAGAAGAAAAATATTGATGTTATTTTCTGAATAGAAGAGCAGGTGAGCATAAGCAGGGAAGGAAGGCTAACTTACAGCAGAATGGGATCCCTACCAGTGGTGTTTTGTGACACAGTCTGTAAATCTCCACAAGGAGCCAGTCTGTGGGAGGAGGCTGTTAATGTGCATGAAACCACACGCAGAGAGAATTTAGCAGGAGAGGAGGCACAGGCTGCTCTGTGTGGAACCAGCCTGGGAAGGCTGGAGACCCAGTTGCACCAACAGAAAAGCTGTTTGCATTCCAGGGGGCTTTGTATAGGGGCATTTAACAGCAACTATCTCAGAATTCAGAACTGGAGCACGTCTTACACAATTGCTTTTGAAGGATAGAATAAAAATTAAGTGTATTGGAAAGCGTGCTGATCTACAGGCTGTAGGGTACAGTGCAGCTCTGACAGCTCAGGATGTCTCTTACTTTAGCGCCTTGCTGTGCTGAGTATAGGGCTTCCAGGCTGGAAAGAAGCTGCAGATGGCATGCTTGCTGCTATGTACTCCTGAACATTTTGTTAGGTATGACTCACTCTTTTATTGGCAATTTCTCTTGGACCTTCTTATTTCTTATTTGCATATGCAGCGACTACCAAAGGCCATCACAGCTAATGGTGTTTACCGTTCACAAGTGAGAATTGTGACCTATATATAATGACCAAAGTATTGTGTAAATGTCACTGTGCTAGCACTATTATGCTGCAACCTGTGTTATTTTGATACCTGTGTGTGTTCTCTGGCTCTTCTGATTCTTGCCATGACCTTGGTGGCCTTATGTGTCATCTTTACAATGACTAAACGTGATAAACATGTAAAATCTCTTACTCCTTTGGAATTTGTTCACATAGGAGGAATTGGGACAAATTGTAACCGTTGGGTAAATCTGCTTCTAAACAGAATATCTGTGTTCACTGTAACTAACCTCCCTTTCCCTGCATCTCCATGAATGGCCTTGAGTTTCACATGCAGATGCAGAGATCTAGGCAAGCACCTTCATGCTCTAACAGCTGAAAAAGATGTGGAGTTACAGTTCATCTGAAATTAAGAAGCTTATCAAGTATTAGCTTGCACTAAAACCATTTGCAACACACGTATTTTTGAATTTTGGAAAAGAAATATTATTTAGCTCAGTAAATATTATTAAGAAAGGTTAAGAAAAATGTAAGTGAAGTATAGTACATTTTTTGAGCAAGGTTTTTAGTATGGACAACTTGTGCTACCTTAAATAACAGTAACAAAGTCGCTTCTAGAGATGAAACCTATTCATATGGTACTGTATTCTGGGACAGGTCTTCTAACAGTCACCTCTGGGGGCTGTATTATTATAGTTACTGTTATTTATCAAGAAACAATTCTTGTAGAGTGACAGTGATCCAAACTTGGACTGGTGACAGGGCCCTTTGCCCATCCTGCACCCACAGCCAGCTGCCTGGGTGGACCACATTCAGTGCAGTGCTGTAACCACGGGGAGGTATGTATGCCCAGAGGCTCCATCCCACGGTGGGCAGGGAGAAAGCCTGGGAATTTGGAGGCACACTGCAATCATGCAAGGTTTGTTCCACTGAAAAAGTTATTGCATAATCAGGAAGAAAATTAATCATCCTCTCAAGGGTGCTCAGCTCAAGGGTTTCTGCACAATATAGCCACGACTGGAGGAGGAGAGTGGCTGCTGCAAAGGGCAAGCAAAAGAAACAAGCTTTGGAGAAGTCATGCTGTTAATCTTGTGTGGCAAATGAGAATTTGAAGAGATGAAGCTGCTGGGTAGAAGGTTTTGAAATTTGGGGTGTTATTGGGAAGAGGGAAAAGAGAGCAAACGGAGGAGAAGCAGCTGCGGGGTCTCTGATGAAAATATTGAATGATTCACAAGATGTACAATAGCTCTGCTCTGCCTAGTGCCTTTGTGCCACCAAGACTTGCCTCACAGTAACAGTTCTTTGAACCGTCGTTCGAATCGGACAATACTGTCAAGAGAGTGCCCTCTGTTGTACGTAATGACTAAATGCACTCCTTCAGAGCTGACAGTTTGGGCTGGCAGGGTGGATGCTGTCTGCTAGAATCTCAACCTCAACCAGCTTTGTTCTCCATTTTTATGAATACATCTCTATTTTATAAATATATTGAAATTACACCAAGAGGAGCAAATAGAGAACCAGCTATGTATTATCTTTGTAATTATTTCAAAAAGCACAATGAGCTGAAGAAACTTAATATAATTATGTGGGAACTTTCGTATTTAGAGTGGTGGTTTCTGTGTAATAAAATGATGCTCACAGAGGGCTGTTCCTCTTTTCAAAAACAGTTCAATCCGTTATGGAACGTGGAGTTTAGAATACCAAAGAAAGCAAAAGAAAAGCTAACATAGGGACATAGGGATGCTGCTTGAAGATGTTTGTGACCCTTTTGGTTCCCACTTCTGAGGAGGCTATTTTGCAGAAATCCAACATCTCTTTACAGCCTGAAGCCAGTGAGGGGTTGAGGTAGCATCACTGTGTTCACCATGCTTCAAGTTAGAAAGTTCCTTCAGAATTGGAGAGGAGAGAAAATTACTTCTATATGGCAGCTTGGAAAGGGCGTAACTGTAGTAACAGCTGTAGTAATTCTTCTTGCTGTCACCATTAGGATACCAAAAGTTTCATGGAAAATGCCTAGAAATATTTCTTACCTGACATGTTCAGATGTTTTGCTGAGTATTGTTTTAGCAGTTACAGAAAGTAAGATACCTACCATTACTTGCTGGAAAGTTGTTTCATGCCCTGATATGTCCTGCTCTTCAGTAATCATTGTTTCCCTTCCTATTGATTTCTCCTTAGATACAGGAACTAGCACCTGGACCTTGCTGTATCTGACACCATCTGTCTCTAAGGATGCATCCTAAAGCTCACTACCTTGTTTTCCAGCCTCAGACATGCTTACTTCACATCCATACAATGGATGTTCAGAGCTAAGCCTGTCCAGTCACAAGGCTGCCTGGTTCCAAGAGCATCATACCTACTGCAGCATGTGCTGAGCTCTACTTCACCCATCCAATCGGTGGTGAGAAACAGGAAAGAAACATCAGGTAATTCCTAGGACTTCTGAACTATTGTTTCATAGAAGGCACTATTTTCTGCCATTGCTGACTACTAGGTTGGTTTTTTAGCACTGAGGGGCTCTACAGATCAAGGTGAAGTGTTCATGGCCTTGGCAGACCAGGCCTGAAGGGAAGTCTGATACAACACTGAGGATGATAAGGTATGGGGATGCTGAAGGGAAATTTGGCAGTGAAAAATGCAGAGTCTGAATATCCTTATGTTCTGTGTAGAAACAAATACTATTGGCATCACAGCTCTGTAAGAGGAGGCATCAGTAAAATACATAGCCGTTTTATTTTCCCTAGTTTAAAATGTTTGCATGGATCTGGGAGGGGCACAGCTGCTTTGGGGCTCTCCAATACTAGAGACACAAGGCTCGTGGAATGGTTTATTTATCTGGTGAAACAGTGCACAAGGATTGTTGGTGACTTTAATTTTTCTCCTGTAAAATAAACATCTTTAGTAAAGAAGTCCCAGTCCAGGATTGGGAAATGTTAAGAAACGCAGCTAAGCTGAGTTTTATAATAAAATGGCACAAAAGCAAATCGCGAAGAACAGGTGGAAGATAACATCTGCAAAAGAAAAAAAAAAAGACTAAATGTGAGTACTCACCATCAGCTGCCTTTCATGTTTTTTTCCCACCCTTACCAAAATACTACATGCCTTTATGTGGCTCTGTCACTGTACCAGGTTTTGGCAAACAAGCTTTGAAAAGGCTGTCAGACAAGCTCCAAATAGAATTGCTTTCCAAGCATCTCTGTTAACCCAGCAAAGCATGTTTGTTCCTTTTTGGGAAGAGTGCGTGGAAAGAAGAGAAATTACTGTTCAGTATCGAAAGTTACTGATACAATTTCATTGTCTAGGTTGAAGGAAGTGCCTACAGGAGGAAAGCAAAGAGAGGTAAGATTTGATCTTCAAATGTTTCCTTCTGTCAAAATTATAAAATTTACCAAATCTTTCTTTGAGCTATGGAGTTTACTTTGACAGAGCCACTCAGGATGCATATTTGGGATTGATATAATCATTGTTTTATTTTGCTGCTTACCTGAGAGCATGTAAAATCTGGATAAACCTTTGTCTGTAAAGTAAAATAAGAGAAAAAGATAACATTTGAATGGCATGTTTTAAATAGGGCGAAGTGCACTAACGTGCTCTATGAAAGCAGATAATTTGGCCACATTTGGAAATTCTGGGTATTTTTTCCTCTTGGTTTTACTCTCCGAAGTTGTAAAAGAATCCTCTCAGTTCTTTAATTTTATAAAATTAGTGGTGTTTGAAGTGGTGCAACCTTCCGGTTGTCAATAATGTCGCTCCATATGTATCTGTAATTTATGTTGGCTAACAGGATGGTGTGGATGTGGTTGTGAAACCAGTATGAAAGGCTTTAGTGAAAGCATGATTTAGGCACAGCTTGTTCCGAGGACTTGTATCCAAAGCTGATTCTGCGGGATCTGCAGAACCAAACTAGATCAGGGAGAAATTCCTGCTGCCAGGGGGCAGCAGCTGGAAGTAAATTATTTTGCTTTGTAATGGGAAGGATTGATGGCTGTTCACATCAGGAGTGACAGGCACGTAGGGTTGACCTGCTGGATTTCTGGTTACTGTGAAGAACCCACTGTAAGTGCAAAGAAAGCCTCAGTGCTGCTTTCCTGTTGCTACTAAGCCTGGCTTCTCTCCCACTCACATGCATCCCATCAGAGATTGTCTGGGCTGTTGCTGAGGTCAAATTTGGGTGATCAGGATTTACATTGCTAACTTCCTGTGGAAATGGTTTGGTCACTTATCATTAATACCAGATGGGTGCATCTACTCACTTTGAAAATGAAGAGAGTTTCACTGAGTGTATGGGAGCTGCTGAATCACGGCCTGAACCTCTGCTTGATCACCTGAGGCGAGCAAGGAGTCAGTCATGGGAGCACAGGTGAATTGTCTTCACCTGTGCTGCTGGAAGGGATGGAGCCTGGTTCCACCTCTCCTAGACCTATTTAAGAGCTGACTCTTAAAGGATCTCTTCTGGAAATCCCTCCTCTGGAGTTTTGCAGCAAGCTCAGGACGCGGGTAAGCATTCTATCTATTCTCATTTTGTTATTGTAACCCGTTTAACCAAACTGTCTGGTTTATTTCATAATTATAACATCTCTATATTCTTTATACAACTGAGCCAATCTGTCACAACCCCCAACATAGAGGTTCGCTGCTCCCCAAAGGGAGCACCACCCCAGGAACCCGGCCACTTACTGCGCACAGAGATCTCCGCCACTAAAACACCTCCGGTTTGTTCCATGCGCTGCTTTCGTTTGTCGCATGTCTAAGGGATCAAAGAGAAAGCCATGTATACCCCACAAAATTAATATACCTATGTGCACATCCAAATCCAATTCTCACGTTTTCGATCAAGTAAATGAAGTCTGTATCAATTTTGCTGGGTGTTTTCTAGGGACCATTTTTTATTTTTCTGTAGTCACTGGGGTTTTTTGGTGCTCAAGGAGAACTTTTGCTGTGTATTGGATGAGGATTTTGGTGTGTATAGTGGCTGCCAGTGGGCTGCTCTTCCCATGCAGTTTCAAACAAGCCTCCTGTCAAGGAGAGGAAAGGGGTAGCTGAGCTCCATCTATTTAACCTATGACCTCTGTGAAGACTTCTGTTGTTGTTTATTGTAATTGTAATTATTCTTCATTGAATATGAAGAGGAAGTACCAAATCCCTTCCATTCAGATCATCATCTATCCAGATCTAACATCTCTTGTTACAGCTGACAAGGTCTTTATCGGAGTACTGTGTGATGTTTTCTTTTCACCCTGATATGCGACTGGATAAGAAGTTTAAAAAAGCCTTTTTTAAAGGACAAAATCTAATCCTGTATTTTTTTTTCTTTTGCCTTTGAAACTTGAAATTTCTAATAATGTATTTTTATCAGACCTGTGGCTTCTGCACAAGCCAGTGTCCCCCGTTTAGTGCTGGTACTGGGTAATAGGCCGCTATCTTATAGTGGCACCAGTAGTGAGGAGGGGTTTAGAAAGAAGAATTGTTATGAACAATTGAACAATTATGAACAAGTATGTTTTCTCTTCTTCAGCAAAAAAATCTTTGTTGCTGATACAGCTGTCTGAGTATTTGGGGCTTTCATTTCAGATGAAATAAAATTCAACTTCACTTTATGGCAATGACATAATCATGGGCTAAGAGAAGGAATAATGAAGCCCTGACTTCCTGAAGGAGGTAGAAAAGTCTTTAAAGAAAGATAGCCTAGTAACCCTTGCATCAGTTGGTGTGATTGGTACATGATCCTAATGCAAAATAGCATGCCTGCATAGCATCTTCCCTCTCATTCTCACCTAAGGCTGCAGAAACCTGCTCTATGATCCCAGTGTTCCTGCTCCAATGACCGCTTATGTATTTCCTGCAGAGGAAGACAGCTCCAATAACAGTAACTTGCTGTGGGGTAGCAGAGATGAACTTTCTCTAGGAAGAAGGTCTGGGAGGTTTTATTTGAGCAGAGGCAAGCTCTGAACTAGGTTGCCCTCAGCATTGAAATATATGGTGCAGTGGCAAGTGTTCTACTTTCTCATATTTTTTTAGGCTTTTGTTTAGCTATAGCTGTCTGCCAAACAGGAGCAGTGGTCTGCAATGTTGACAAAAACTGAGGTTTTAAAATGACTGCATTATTTCTCAATACCTCCAAACAAATTGCTCAATGCTGCACGCAGTGCCCGTGGCATGATAGGGATCAGGGTGCACAGCCCACCACTCGGGTTAATGCATAGTGATGGCTCTATCTAATGCCTGCTCCTCACCTGGCGTGCCCCCGGATCACCCTCTGTCTGAAATTAGCTCTGTGTGTTTCCCTTGGCGGGAAGCCTTACCACCGGGCAGGAGAACTTCTCGCTGTCGCACACGTGCGTCTCGCAGTGCAGCCAGACCTTGGACAGCTTGGGGATGTTTTGGAAGCGGAAAGCGTTAAACTGAAACGTCGCACGGTTTGTTTTCCCATTCTCGTGGACGATAATGGAGAAGTCCGAGGCACACCTGTATTGTATGTGGAGAAATGTCAGATCTTGACTTGTGAATTGTGTCCTCAGGTCACGGTCTGGTGAAGGCATTTCCCCAGCTTTGGGCCACTTCCTACTTTTGTGTGCTTGGGAAACAGTAGGGCAGCTCCCCAGGCCCACCAGCACCTACCCCTTGGTGATCAGAGGCCAGTGCACCTGGTAGAAGTACTCTGAGGAGGGTGTTGCCCAGCAGTTGTTGAGAACAACTTTGAACCTGGGGAGGCAAAAGCATCAAATCAGCGCACAGCATCCCGATTACCAATTTATTGTCATCCCTTTCTTCACATACCTGTCACTTAAGCCCTTAGCTTCCACGCCAGCAAATATGTCAGAACCAATTTCTGATGTTTCAACGACAAAAGGGGCTTCTTTTATACTTGAAAACTTGGCATTCTTTGGGGGGGAAAAAAAAAAAAGAGAGAGAAAAAAGCATCATACATTACAAGCACCATGCAAAACAGAGGCATATGGCAACTTCAGACAGGTCTAGAGAGGTGGGCTCCAGAAGCCTGGATATTTACCACCTGCGAGCTCCAAAATCTGTGTTTAGTAGTAGGACTATTGCAATTTTGGTGATGTCTGGCTTGTAATAGCAATAAGTGGCAGAATTTGCTGCTGATTGGGATGTGCAGAATGAGAGCATGTGTGGGAAGTGGGCCTTAGGCTGCTGCCCTTGTGAACTGCTGGGAGAAGTGGGTAGGAGTGGGGCACTGAAGATGACTGTATGGAGTGGGAATGGGGCTGGTCACATTGAGGGTGTGTAAATGAAGTAGCTGTGCTTTTTCTATCTGCTTTGGTGCTTTAGAGTGTGCTTAGATGGGAAAAGATCAGGAGCAGCATGAAGTAGCTGTGGGGAGGAGAGGAATGCTACAAAAGATCAGCCTGATATCCAGGGACAGAAGCTGGAAGCAAAATTCCAGCAGGATCTCTGGGGAACATGAAATGTCTGCCAGATGAGAGGACAAGGAAGCAGGCTGCAAGGGACATGCAGAGCTTTTCTAGTCTTACAGAGACAATGTCATAGTGGCTGTGTCTGTAGGTGCATGCTACTGCTCTTTGAGTGAGGCTACCAACAAGTTTTGCTTTTTTCTTTATAAAACTTGTCAGCATGTTAGAAATGTACCAGTCAGCAGAAAAAAGCTGCCACACATGGAGGAATTGGACGAACAGTTGGCCTGTGTCTTCTCTGTTCAGTTTAAGTCACATCCCTGTTAATCACTGGAAACAAGGACCTGTACAAACCACGCTGTAATGATCTGCTGTGGGCTGGTAATGTGCTCCGTGACATGCAGAAGTCAGGAGCAGCAGCCCTTTTTTCTTGCTGAAGTTTGTGGTAAGTGAAGGCAAAAAGCTGAGTGACAAAGAACACTTACAGAGTAGAAGTTGAGGGATAACTGACTTTCAAATGAGCCAGAGCTCCCATTCTTCACATGGACGGTGGCCACCCTAGGGATGTAAAAACCACATGGCTCTGTATGAGTGAAACCTGGGATTTATAAAGGAGTGAGCCTCACTGCCAGACCAAGGCTTACCTTTGGTCGAAGGCAGCCTGGTTCACCAAGTAGTTGGCATTGTACGTGCAGGTGAATGAGTAATTCACAGGCTGGCTCTTCACGATCACTGTGGAGTCATTGGAAACGATGGAGTTGTAGAAGTGATA
The DNA here is from genome assembly GCF_019232065.1 of Centrocercus urophasianus. NCBI lineage: Eukaryota > Metazoa > Chordata > Aves > Galliformes > Phasianidae > Centrocercus > Centrocercus urophasianus. The sequence continues at coordinate 8,715,894 of NW_024884722.1, forward strand.
AACAGGGTTCTTAAACTGTAGGTGGGAAAACAGAAACATGTATGCAACAGTGACCATTTGAGGCACCAGGCGACCTGGCATGTTGAAATATGAGGATTCAACTTTGTGACAAAACAGCATTCCTAAAGAAACATGGTTTTGTAGCTTTTCATACTCTGTGTATGTATACAAGTGGGTGACAGGCACACAGGCTAATAGCACTAAACCTGTGTGCATTTTGCCAGTAGATGCAGAGCGTGACTATTTAATTCCTTCTTCTTTTATATCTACAAAGAGACCCTACCCAAATTGCCCTCTCTTCATCAGTACTTAAAGCCCACTGGAACCAAAAGGACTCTTTCAAGTGAATCCAGCCAATTCCTGAACCCTGCTCAGGCTGAGCTTTGGTCAGAAACATTGGTCTGAAAGTCTTACCTCTGACTGCGTCCCACAGTATGATTTATTTTTAGGTGACAGGTCTGGAATTGTGAACTGGTAATATCCTGAATCATGGACCCCATTGTAACAAATGCCTCCAAGTGCCAGCTGATTGACCTCCCATCCATAAGGACACTCCGGAATTTTTGTAATGATGGTTCTAGGATAGCAGTATACCAGAATTACATCTGAAAGGAAAACAGTATGCCTAGAGTGACATTCAGGAGTGCCTTTCTTTCAAAAAAGACAAGTCTGCACATCTGCTTTCCACGGGGATTTAAATCCTGTGGGTTGGAACATCTGCTGGAACGTCTCCTAATGTTAGCAGCAGGGGAATGGGAACAGTGTGTGCTACGCAGAACTGACCTCAGGGTTGTTAAATTCAGTCCTCCCTGAATGAGTTTTGACCTTGCTTTCTAATAAACACAGAACTTCATGCACGTTTTTTTAGCTTTCTGGAGCAGCTGATTAAGGAACAAAGACACTGAGGTGAAGAACTGCTGCACTGAAATGTCATGTTGGATTACAGAGCTGCAGAGCTGGCAGCTGTTGGTGGAATGACACTGGCACTGTAAAGATAATATCAGCAAAGTTGTTTGTTAGGCTGCAATAGATTTGCATTTTTTTGTAGCAGTGTTTGATCTAGAGGGGCACACAAGTTTTACAATTTCCATGTTAGAAGGTAAGAACTGAGAAGCTTAGCCCTGTTAACAGTAATAGCTAATAGCACTGCAGTTTGTTTCCTTGAGTGGTTACTGCTATAGCAATAACAAATATTGAACTTTGTACCTGAGACTAATTGCTTTGTCATGTCAGAAGATTTGAGCCTTTTTCAAAGAGAATCAGGCAGCGTGAATTTGAGGACGTGATGTGAATTCAAACATAAATACTGACTAAGCACTAGTGAACTGAAAATTGGGAAAGAATGCCAATTACTGCCTTAAAAAACACTCTGCCCAGAACTGCTTGTCTATTTTAAAACTTCCAACACTCTCATCTTTATGATAAAAGCCTGACTCTTCAGCCTTCCTGTGCTTGCAGGAGTTTGGGGAATACACAGGAGTTCGGGAATTTATGTGCGGAAAATCATGTAGGGACCTTGCTAGGTTACTTCTTTCAAATCAACAAATGCAGACTTGTTCTGCTTGTGTTGGTGGTCAGAGATGGTGACTTCACAACTGTGGAAGGTCCTTAGCTCTGAGAAACTCCTTGTGCAAGAGAGGGCACTGAAATTGGTAGAGAGAGGGCCAAATACTTAAAATATACCATGAAGTTACTGGCAGTAGCATACGCTGGTCTTTTATTATATACAAAAATGCCACACATTCGGTGCAAAGACTCTCTGTTGAGGCATATTCCAACACTTTCTTAAAGTATGTTTCTTAATTTTAGTGAATTCTACATTGAAGTTTTGTCTGGCACCAGATCATTTGAGCATCTAGGCAGAAATCAGAGTGTAATTAGGGCCTCGGCTTCAATGATGATCATTATGTTTTTAAATATAGCAGTGGTGTTCAGAAGCTCAGCCCAGCTCGCTCACTCAGCACCAGTCATCAGACTGCAGTCAGGAGGGCTAAAACCCAGCTCAGGCAGCAGAGGTCAGCAGCACTAACTGTGGCTATTTTGGCCAATTTCTAATTGCTGCTCTTTCATTTGCCATCTTACATCTGAATTCTATTCATGCTTAACTTTATTGCACTGTGGTTATTACAGAGTTAAGCATCCTAACTCTATAGGGAGGTAGAACCTTAGTAGTGCATGCTTTGCTATGCTAGCTAGAAATAAATTGATAAAAGAAATATGAGGGTTAACTCTCCAGAACCTACAGTTTAACTCTAAAGGGAAAAAAAAAAAAAAGAAAAAACAAACAGCTTTAAATGGAAAACAACACTTTGGCAGATAAAATACAAGAAAAGAGCTTGGGAGACTTGAGTAATTCTACCTGCTTTGTTTGGAGTGCAGGGCCCGGCAAAAGCTTGAGCCAAGATGATCATCAGATAAATAGTAACAGCCACCATTTCTTGCAATGACCTGAGGACACAGGGAAAAAAGATGAATTTGTCTTCTCAACTGGAAGACATGAAACTGTTAAACTGACTACTATTTAAACTTGTCAGTCTTGCAGAGAGAAATAAATAAGATTGCTGATATTGTCAGCCAATTTCATTGCATCAAAAAGACATGAATTTCCAAGACACTGTTATCGATGGATCACTACTAGACAGTTCTACTATTTCAGTTTAGAGCTGATTTAAAGTTACTCTAGGATATTTTTGTTCTTTCAAAGAATCTAAACCTGAAACGTTAGTATAACTAAAGGAAACTGAAACAATGAGAACTGAAAAAAGAGACAATAAAAATTACTAGAAGAAATACTATGCAACTAACATACATACTGTGTTGAATAATGTAATGCAAAAATTATTCTGTGTTGATGTCTATCCTGATGTATATAATCTTAACTTCTTGTTAACTTTTTTAATTGTTACAATTTCTGTTCCGAAAACTGTAAGTTTAGCAGTAATTATTCAGTGTGGCTGTTGTTTCCATCTCCACTGCAGGCCTCAGCCCTGCCAGCTGGTTCCTGGGAGCAGAAACATGCTTCAGCACAGAGCACCCCACAGGGCTGGGGCTGGGACTGCTGTGCTCCTATTTTTGCCCTTAGAGACACTCTCCAGCATCTGCCCTCATATCTGCATTACTGAGCACAGTGTCAAAATTAAGCAGTATATTTTAGGTAAAGAAGAAAGTCCTGCCCATTAAGTATTCCCACGAAAAGAAATCAATTTCAGCATTTTCACTCATCCTCTTTCTAAATACATTTATAAAAAGCACACGCACGACATTTCAGAGGCAACCCCTCCTAATTATAATCCTATGCATTCTGCTGTAAATGAAGTACAATACCTACAAGAGAGGAGGGGATTAAGTATTTCAGATTTTCATTGCGGTCTTATTCCAGTAGCTGCTTTGCCGGCTCTTCCCAAGATGTCCTCTTTCAAATGAACCCAGCTGGTGTTATCTCCGCTTTATATAAGCAATCTTGTAAAAGGAGCCCATCTCTGGTTAAATCTCAGCCTGCCAGTATTGTCCTTGTGGGAGGAAAAAAAAAGTTATAGAAAAGCAATTCCCTTCCCTTAGATGGGACTGTGTTGCTGCTATTTGAGTTCTTTAGTCTGTGGTGTTTGTTTTTAGCAGATCTTGGAAATAACAGAAACCTGCTGAAGGTGTATGACTGACATAATTTCTCTCTTTTCCAAGTTTCTTATGAAAATGTAGAATTTCTACAGTGACAAAATCACAGCTGCCTTAGAGAACTCAATGAAAAGATATTTATAGGAATTAGATGTTTGTCTTAAAATGAGTTATTGACAAGGTCAATGTTTTGTGCCATGAGGATGGACAGAAGTAATTTCAGCATCATATGCCACCGTTGGAATTATCTCATGCTTATTTTTCCTAGAAGCTCACAGCTGAGTCTAGGTGAGATCTTTCTTATTTCCATTGTACTATATAGTTACACCACACCATGGTAAGTGTATTTAGGACTGTAAAATATACATTAAATATCACATTATGTAAGTGTATATTTATCACACTTCTATATTAAACATCACATTATTTTACAGCGTAAAATTCACTGCTGTACAGAGCATTCAAACGAGTTTGCCTTCACTATGACACATGCTGTGTGTTTGCCACATGACAGTCATAGTAGATTTTCATGTGACCCATAGCATCCTGTTTGTGGTGACAGACCTAGGAAAAGGACTTGAGTGTGATGCTGCTGTTTTGCAGAACTAAAGAAAAATGACAAGTCGTAAAAATGACAAGTGATGGATCCAGTCCTGTGGCTCCTCTGAGCTGAGTTTAGTGGCCCCTTCTGTGAAGTTTTCCATTTGAGAAGAGTTTAATTCTGCCTCATTTCTGGCAGAATTTAATGTGAGTCTTCTTCCAAGTGGCTTTTGGGTTAGGGGGGGTCTTGCATTAGAACGGGTTTTGCAGGAAGGAGTGGAACAGAAGAGCACAGCAGCTCTGATCTTAAACTGAAATATTGAACTATGCGGGTTCAGTTCTCCTGTGGGTGCTCCATATAGAGAAGAACCAGTGAGATGTATGGGCCCACCTCCATGAGAGCATTCGCTGCCCTAAATCCAGACCATGAGGAGTCTTAGCTAATGCCACGGAGCTTGCAACAAGGCTATAGATACAGTGCATTTTGTAAGGGATGCTAATTCTTGCCCAGCAATGATGGTGTGAAGGTGAATCTACAAAGATGTGAAAATATTAATACATAATTGGAGTGACTTCTAATTCTGGCAAACTTATTTGAAGCCCTAAAGAAAGCTTAAAAAGCCAGTAAAAGTCTGTGTTTTGTTTCAGATAATGAACTTGAACATGGATCTGAAGCATCAGAAGGATTGCATCTTGTTAAATAGGCTGCTCCCTCTGTACTGGTGGGTCAGGTTCCACAAGCCATCACATACCGGTTTAATGAGATTACTTAAAGAGGTACAAACAGATAAACACTCTTGGTTAGAGTTTGTTTTTATTTTAATTGAATTAAAGAATAATCCACTGAACAAGAACAGAAGCTCATAAATTGTTTGATTTGCTGTAGCTAGGGATTATCCTTATTAGGAATTCTAAAATAAGGAAAATTTAACTCAATGTATCTGTTTTATAGTCTTACCCCCAATCTTTCTGCAGGCACCGAAGCCCAAATTCAATTTCTAACTCCCAGCTATGGCTGAATATAGACAGTGTAAGTGTTCATTTATTTTTTGTGTGTGTGTGTGCGTGTACCTGTGCATTTTGATTAAAACTAGGAACTGGGAGCTGGTAAGGTATTTTGAACCACTCTGCTAGCAAGCCTTCACAGACCAGGAACAAGGCAAAGGTTTACTTGCAACTCTGTACATGAAAAAGGCCTCATGTGCAAACTGATTCTTCAAGCTCAGGAGATCAGCTTCAGCCTTGGGGTTGGATTGGATTTTGTGGGTCTTGCAGGACTAATTTGGAGCATGAAATATTTGGCTAAACTTGATGATGATTAGTGTAAATATTTTGCTAAAAACGATGCAACTTCACCACAATACTAATAGCTGAAATACAGATTGTCTTTGTTATTTTATTATTTTAATCAAATGATGCAATTAAATAATCACTGATGTAATGCTACAGGTTCCAGTGGAATTATTTCAAGCTAGATCTAATCTTGTAACTTTTGAAAGAAAACAAATCTCTCATTATCTTCTCACAGAAAAGCAATCTCCGTGTACATAATACTCCTTTTAGGTGAAAGGTAGAAAACAGACTAAAATCTATGAAACGAATTTGGCAAAAGTGCCATCTGGTCTACAGCAATTTACATTTGCATGAGAAAAAAGCACAAAATGTACCCAAACTGAACAGCATTGGATACCTGCTCTGATCAAAGGTGACGGCTTGGGGAAGGGTTAGGTTTCTCTCAGTAATTGAATCACAGAGAAAGGAAAGCCATTAAATTTGCAAAGGAGGCCATTGAGGTTTGTTGCATTTCCCTGACTCTTTCCAAGCCCATTGAATAATCTCAGCAATCTAAGTGTCTCTGAAGATTTTGTCAAAGAGCAAATGAAGGCCTTATTGTGAATTTTGCCTACAAGGGCAGCTTGTCTCTTTAGTTTCGTTCCTCTGGTTGTGATTGAAAGCTGTGCGAATATCTACTGTCTGGTTCTTACATGGAGAAATTGAGGTTTTGCTCTTAGAATCTGCAAACTTATTGTGACATTCAGTTTTTATTGTTTTGGAAAAGACAGTGAACTTGAAGAACTTATTTTTATGGAAGGACTTCATTGGGTAATGAGAAGCAGTGGAGGTGTTTCACTGACTCTAGGAGTGAAACCTGATGACTAGAAGTTGCCATGTGCTGTAAAAGTGCCATAGTGTTTCCAATCATGCACCAAAACCTGGCATTCTTAGTTGCATCTGATATAAGGGGTGCCTTTACAATACAAGTGTGGAGATGTGCTCACTGGGTCCAGAAGCACAGGGGATATATTTGTACTGTGCTTGATACGACTTAAAGGGTTCTGTTATGGAATCACGCAACTGAGTTGCTACAGTCAAACCTGTTCTGGATCCTAAGTCTAGAGTGGGCTGTGCTTTGCAGACTTGTTGCCTTGACTTGTAAGTACCTTACGGATTTCAGCATTGTTTTCCATTTTATAGAATAAATACCTGCCCAGTAGTTAGTCAGTTGTGGCATGTGGCTGGTCACTCATTTTAGCACAGGATGTTTCAGCCTTAATGAGCAGATGATAGAACTGTGCTCACACATAACAGAGCACCTGGCACCCATCTGTACCCCATACCCATACATCCTCAGGTAGCTCACATTCTTCAATAACTGCCCAAAATCAAGGCAGAAGCAGATGAAGTCAGAGGAAAACATAATTGTGGGGGAAAGAGACATAAAAAATCAGAAATACAGTTTTGGAGCATTGGAAGTGATGGCTTCCTGCTCTAAATTGCCTTGTGTATCACCTGTATAACTACGCAATGCTGATTCATAACTTCTGAACTATCATCTGCAGCCATATGCTAAGCGAGCAGCACTGCTGCTGGGACACACAGCACCTGGGGTGTGGCTGAGCATACACTCAGCTGAGGAACCATTCCCTTCACATTTCTGATGTCCAGTGCGTTCCTATTGATGTTCACAGCCGGAAATCTTACAGCTTGCAGAGCTGCGGTTGAGGAAATAATCGTGTATATTTGAATGCTTGTTGCTGATTAGCTTTGCCAGCAAATTCAAAGTAATATTCTTCAGAAGCTTGTCCATCTAAGTTTTCTCTTGAATTCTCTACTGTTGGAAAAAATCATTGATTTCCAGCTGAGTTTCCTTCACGCCAAAACACTTCAGGTAAGTGTCTTGTTTTACCTATTTCCTTATGGGCTGTCCCAGAGCCAACTATTTGCTTAGGTTAAGGGCTTTGGGCTTGATTTAATGAGGGCATGAGACATGCAAAGCAGGTCATGTGAGACTGCTACTGATGACTTACACTGGTCACGTGAGACCACAGCCACCCTTGGACTGCTTGCTTCTTCTGGAGATGCCTAAACTTGCAAGATGCTCGATTCCCTTGCTTTAACCAGGCATGCAGTGCATTCATTGGAGCTGTAAGGAGGCCAAGATTTCTGCAACTGTGCCACAGGACCTGTAGAGACTCGTGATCTTTCGGAGCAGGACCTGGAGGATACCCAAGGGCATCTCCAAAGGGGCTGAATGTTGTGTGAGGGCATCCGGATTGAGAGCTAGGCATGTTGCTCTGCTTGGCTTCATGTTTATTTTTTGTCTGCCTTGGAAGCTGAAGGACCCTGCGTGCTTTCCTGTACGCGTGCCTGATCCTGCTCTAGTTGGCACAGTGCTCTCAGCATTTTGATTGAGTGGCCAAAGCTAACTCCTATGTGGAAGTCAGGGTATTTCAGGAAAAAAGCAGCATTAAACTCGATGAGCTGGAAGTGCAAGGACTCTAATCACCAGGCCTGTCTTATCCAGTGATGTTGTAAAGAAAGAGTGGCTTTGGCTTCTGCACTCAACTGTAATTGGTGCTGCTCTGTCTCTCTGTATACGGCAGAGCAGAACTGCAGGGAATTTCTGTTGAGCGTAAGGTTAAATATTTTTCAGAGGAATAACGTTGTTTGGGGATTAGCATTCTGGAATCACCTGAATTTGGCCTGCATGGCTTTTGAAGTTTCTAAGTGCTTTTTTGGATCTCAACCGTGCCATGCTGTATAACACCTTGTAAGCCTTTCAGCTCATGTTATCTCAACAACAGGTCTTGATCTCTAGTTGGTGTTGGAGGTGGGGAAGGTTTTTTAGTGGAAGGTGAGAAAGAAGGTAGAATTGACTCTTTGTGTCTCTCATTCGTTTAATTCTCTCAGGTTGGCAGTGTGCTCTGACACAGTAACCGTTGCTCCTCATGTTCCAGTAATACTTTTTTTTTTCCTGGACACTAGTGTTGGGAGGATTGCAGCAGTATCATGTCGCTGAGTGTGGGCTGGGTTACAATGCTGCAGCTTTGAGACGCTCTATTAGTAGCTGTTTGTTCTTCTGACTGGTTCCAGGCCATGATGGCCATAAATAACGCTGCTCACCATGTCTACGCGCTTGGCTACAGAAGGGCTGAAAAACAGTGAGGAATTAAAAAATAATAATAATAATAATGTTACAGACAAATCAACCCTAACTTGAAAGCGTCTGTGTCCACTCAGGCCCCCTGCAACACCTCTAGCCATAACTGAGCTGCAGAGACTACCTCCAGCTTCCTGCAGTGGTCTCAGCCAGCTGAATTACGAAGCTGCTTGGTGGGATCTGGATATGATTGCATACATAAAGGACGAGCAAAAACTGGGTTCTAGAAATGGATTAGCACCTATTCATGTGCGACCCTATTCATGTGGTGGAAAGCTACCTTTACACTTTGAGTGCCTTTTACCCTCATTTATTCCTACAGTTTCTGAGCCTGTGTGCTTTCTAAATCCCAGCTGCAATCTAAAACTACGAGTTTTCATCATGCTCACCAACAGGAACTCTTAAAACAAGAGTACAAATAGCGTGTTTACAATTACCGTGTTATTTTTCCTTTGAGGATGACCATTCATATGTATAGAAACATGGACTGTCCACGTAATCTGTTTACATTTCCTATCCTTTGAAGAATTAAGAGTCAGTCATTTTCTATAGGAATTAATCTTTATCTGTCGTGCTGCCCTCTCAAATCCGACACAAAACCTCTGCTCTTCTCTCAATAACAGCAGCTGATTAGAATCACAGTTCTGGTTTCCTGAGCTACAAAATTCTGCTAGTTTGCTTGTAGGCTGACTTTTTTAGCACATCGTCTCCATTATAACAGCATTGTCCCCATTTTTAAGAGTTTGTGATTTTTCAGGAGGCCGATAGCATTATGCTTGGAGACAGTCTCTCTTACAAGGAATTATAAGGTTTCTTACACGGCTTTAAGAGCTATATGTATAAAAACTACCTGTATTAATTAGCTTGTTACTTATTGTGAACATAGTACGATTATCTCTATTTTGCGGATAGAACTGAGCTACAGAAAGGCAACGCCCACTGCAGGGCTCTTGATGAGGCCATACTGCTTTTATTTTCCCCCTGACGTTCAAACTGTAAATAGCTTGGAGAAGGAGCTAGCCAAGCAAGCTGGTTGGATAAGAAAAGCCTTCTGTGCAGCTGCAGGAGCCTTGCCTTGACTGTTAGGCCATGACATCTGGAACAGAGGGCTCCTGGCTTATCTCAAAAGCTATTTTGCCACCTAAAGAACCAAATCGCCCTTCTTGCCAGTTTACTATTCAAACTGGGACTTAAAGCTTTTCAATGATGAATTGATGAGTTATGTTGTGTTGTCAGCTGAGCGTCCTGGTGGATTTGCCCCCTCAAATGTCAAGGAAAGTTCTTCCTAATTTGACGAGTCTTTAATGCATTCAGCCTCCAAATAAGATGCTTTCTGGGATTTCCTATTGATAGCAGACCAGATTTCAGACCACATATAAGATATAATTTTCTTGAAATTGCACCCAACACATTTATGATGATGATATGCATTGAGATGTTTTCTCCCATTCATCGTGCCGTATGGTAGTAGAGAGATGTTACTGTCTCTTTGTGGTGAGGATGAAGCAGAGCAATAGAATAGAGACTTGAGGCACTCAGGTTGGAATTCATGTATTTTTTTCTTTATGATTAAACTAGCTGACTGCTTAAAATTAGGATTTTTAGGAGGATAGTTGGAATACCGAATGCAAGAGATGATTTTGTTGCTACCCACATAAAACTCTTCAGTGATTTTCACGGATTTCCTCTGATAGCCAAGATTGATGAAGATGTCACCTTTTCTTTTTCTCCTAATGGGCTATAGCTGATGCTGCTTTGATTGACTGAAAATCAATTAGACCATTTTGTATGATGATCTTAAGTATATTATCCACTAGCTTTTGAAATGATTATTTCAGTCTTCTAGTGTGGTTCACGGAATGATTAACACAATTGGGCAAATTATGTATTCAACAGAAAAACATATTTCAATCCAAGCTGGCTGAACAGAGCACTGTGGTGATCTGTAAAATGTTTGCACTTACAACACACCAGAGACATTCAAGTAATATTTCCTACAAACTGTTCCACTAAACATGACACTGAAGTTCTCTTCTATGAGAATCCCTGAAGAATATAATAATCTGATTTCTTCCAAGCGGTTCATAGAGTTGCACTCCTCCAAGTACTGATTTCTCCAGGACAGGTTGTGCTGGAAACTCCAGATTTATTAGGCTGCTAATGTTGCAGGAGCATCTGCTGTTGGTTGTTTATTCTAGGATTAGCTAAAATGAGAAGTTGACCCCGTGTTCCTGGCCTAATTTAAAAGCAAAAACACAGTTTACTGATTCTGTACATTTTTCTGTAAAAAATGTGGTCTTTAAAGTCAAAGCTAAGAAGATATCTTTCTTGAGTCAGGTCTTAAATGATCTTGAAATGAAAGTGTCTGGGACAACTAACATATATGAGCAATAACTCCTGAGCAGTTTCCAAGGTAAGTCCTTGACATGCTATGTTTCACAACTGGAGAATATTAAGAGTTTTAAAGATCAAGAAGATGTTAAAGCCTTTTAAATGCCTGAAAACAGCTGGATAAAGTCAATGAGTGACAAAAGGACAAACCTGTCATTTGTTGCCTGTACTAAAAGCAAATGAAATTCAGTGGTTACTCTTTGCATTTTTGAATGATCTTCATATCTGAAAAACGTGTGGAAAAAAAAAAGTGAATGGTGAATCATTCTTAACATTGAGTGGGGAAGGTCCATTACAGATACTGTGAGTGTCTGAAGTTTAAAATGCTGAAATTAAGATCTTGAAAGAGGATCTGTTAAAGCTTTTTTGTTTTCTCAGTGAGCTTCTGTAAAAACGTACCAGAATTAATGGTTACTTTTGCAAATGTAAGCTGTTTTCAAACTTCTCTGATACCTCTGGCAAGAAACTCTTTGAAAAATAAAATAATGAAGTTGAAGTATCTGCACCTTATATCTAAGTGTGTGTGTGTGTGTGTGTGTGTGTGTGTGTTGGGGGGAGTGCAGTATTTTGGCACGTGTGAAGTCACAGGTTCACGAATATAAAATGTTGCAAAGACAGCATTTTCTATATTTGCAGTGTCCTCCTTTCCAGGTTTTCAGAGACCATTATAGGGATGTAACTCCAGACACCAGTTGGCCAGGAGGTGGTGTTAGTGGTGTACTGTAAACAACACGTGATGGCAAAGCAAAGTGACTAAGTCCTATTAAATCTGGTGAAGGTGTCTTACCCTCACCTGAGTGTTGTTCCATCCCTTGAACTTTTCATTGGCCTATTCTGATTATTTGCATTATCTGTAGAGACAATTATTTAGTGTTGCTGTTTCAACACGGCAAGCAAGTCACAATATAAAGACAAATGTGATTTCCTTGAATCATTGGGGATACATTAATTAACTAGTAACGTACATAATTTATTACCTGGTAATTTAAATTAGGCTTGATCAAGGCCTACATCACTCTGGATGTGAGAAAAGTTTGGTCATCCAGATCTTTCTGAATATTGGTACTTGTCTGGTCTCCAATTCTTGACATGCCTACACTACGCTTCTGTGTGAGGTTCCGTTTGTAAGCCTTTCCTTCCAGCACACTCTCACTTTGTGCAGGGTTTCAGCAGTGATTTCCCCTTGCTCTCCTGCCTCTGCTTATCTCTCTGTAAATTGGCCATCAGTGAAGCCAGGCTCTGCAGCTTGGGAGACATTGGTTGGCGGACAGATGATCAACTAACATGGCTCCTTGGCACCAGACTGTTGCTGGGTATGGGTTTGCACTTTATCAACTATTTTAGTCACTGCCATTTGAAGATGGAAATAAAGGCTCTTGTGTGGCCTGTGCTACTGCACAATTGTAGCCAGCCTGGATCCCTTAGTCTTTGTCTAACTATGCTCTCATGGAGTGAAAGCCATCTACAGCCTGAGTTTTGCTGCTCAGAAATCATAGGTGCTCAGAGGGGAAAGAAAGTGCACCCTGATATTTCATTACTATGAAAAATATTTCATTACTATGATATTTCATTACTATTATTATTACTATCAGGGAAATTTCCCTGGTGTGGAAGGAAACCTGCCCCGATCTTCTCTGATGCAGACCAGTTCTTGCCTCACATTTTGCACAGGATGCATGAAATGGGGCAGCCCCTCTTGCCCTCTTATCTCTACATCAAAGTTGGGAGCATCCTGACTAGTGGACAAGATAATTCTTGTATGGTGAAATGCCTTTGTAATAGTTTCTTAGTGCTATATATAGCCATGTAATCTGCAATAATTATTATCTTTTCGATTTAACATACTGGACACAGTGTCCTAGGCCTGGGAAAAGAGCCATGAGACTCAAAGGCCGCTGAGATCAATCACGCCAATGGTTTATTTATGTGGTTGGCTACTGTGATAGTGACAGCTTTTTCTTCTTAGCCAGTATGCTCTAACTTTGAAAAGACATAGCTATTCTATTAAAATCTTCAACTTTATTGCCCAAAATTTTAATTCTATTGAGACTCGATGCTGAAATATCTTTAAAAAAGAACAAATAAACAAAACCAATAAACAGAAATCTTGATCTAGGTGATTTAGATGGCTAATATCTATCTTCAAACAAGTTATTTAGAAATCACAATGTGATGTTCAGGATTACAAAACTGATAGTCCTCTTGCCATCATTATTCAGCATTGGAAGCTTCTCCATTTATATTTGCCAAATAAATTTTTTGAGTTTCATGGACAACAGCTTTTTTTTTTTTTTTTTTTAAATCTTTCAGAAAGTACTTTTTTCGGTGGAGCTACTTTGTATGCAGAGAGGCTGCTTTACAATGAGGCTACAGAGCCTGCCATTTATTTTTCAAATCGTTCTTCATCCTGTAAGTACAGAGAGCCTCCAGAATTTCTGAGGTCAATTGCTCTGAGAATACTGGCAGAGAGGGCCATTTTGAAAAGCACTGAATACTCCAAAGGGAACCTACAGCCCTTGTGGTGTTCTAAAATGAGAACTGCTAAGGAAGCAATGTTTTGTTCCATGGGGAGAATATATCTCATGGATATATCAGTATTTTCATAGAGTCGTTATTTCAACTTTTCATCCAAATTCTGCACCAAATGAATGTGGAAATATATATTACAGTGTTCTTTAGGATGGAAATTCTGAATTCTGATCAGTTGTGCTTACAAAGCTGGAAGCACTGCTTGTTTTGGAAAAAAAAAAAAATCTGTCCCTTTTGTCCCACCCCCAGAAGTCTTTGAAGCAGGTATCTTTTATCCCAGGAATTATATAAACTGAAACTTTTACTTTGGAAGGATGAAGGGAAATGCCTGCTTATTCAAGAAATGTGTTTTTGAGGACTGGTCTTAAAGATATTGATAAGGCATGAGAACATGAGGGGGATTGTATACAATTGAGTCCAGCAAAGGACACTTAGCTTAGAATTGGGTTTGAGCATGTGAGAATACGGGAAAGCAGGAAAAAAAAGCAAGTGTGATTTGAGTGTGTATATATGGAATCATGAGGAAAACAGTGATAGAATTCAGGAAATATTTAATCAGTCATTTAACTATGTCTGCAGCTGACACTTGGTAAATAAGTGACTACTCAAGGTAAGAATGCCAGAACAGGAAGGTTTTTAACAAGCTCCTGACTTACGTTACATGGACCTTGTAGTCTCATGCCTTTTTGAAATATGATTGTAAGCAATTGCTTGGGTTTCATGGCATCGTGTTTTGTTACAGTACTGTATGAAAACATCATATTATTTTTATCAGGCTGACTTTGAATTGAGAAATCTGTTGATCATAATTTTGTTTGTTACAGGTAGCCAGTGATAACTTCAGGAAATTGCCATCCTTACTCCTGCTGGGATTTCTGTTGTTATAGTGATAGATGATGTTTTTCAAACATTGTTTTGAAAAAAAATTCTGGGGTTATCATTAATATATAATTATGATAATGAATTGTGATGGCTTCAGTTTGCCTTCCTGTAATGCCAATGGAAGATCTGTGCATATCCAAAATAAGATAAGAGTTGTTATGTGTCCTTTACAGTAATTACAGTAATCAGAGACCTGTTAGGATACCATTATTCCCTTATAGCCTTTGGACTGACTATTTTAATAGTCCATGTTCAAGAACAATACTTCCTCTTATTTTAGTGAGTAAGGACTTGAGCTGGAAAATGAATGCGCTTGTGCAGTGGTGGAAACCGTGTCCAGTTACCCAAAAATACCAGCTTCATGGCATGGCAGCATTTGTTTTCTTCCACAGATGTGCTGAATGTGGAAAAAATATTTCTGAGAAATTGGAAGAAACTCAGGAAATAAAGAATATTTTGCCTTAACAGGCCACATGTATTGAACTATGTAAATGCCTGAGTAACACCATGCTTATGTTTTGCAATCTTCTATCATTTTGTTTTTTTCATTTTGATCTTCTTTGAATTCCCATACTTACTGAACAGAACACGGAGTTCTCTTGGTGTTTTTTTTTGTTTTGTTTTTGTTTTTTTGTGTGTTATTATATTGGTTTTGTCCCCTTTGTGGAGTATATGTGTACATATTTATACAAAAATATATTATAATTTTGGAAGATGGAATGAGTCCATTTTGTTCATTTCCTTCTCATTGATGATGTAAAAGATTACAGGATTGGCATGAATGCTGCATTTGGCCCTTGTGACACTTCAGTCACAGTTAAACAGATTCTGTCGTACAAAATGCAAAGAAAAGGAAAGTACAGAGCCTGGCTTAGGGAAGGGTTTAAGATTTATGTACGCATGAAGAATTAGGGTGTCAAAGCATGCTGGATAATTCTGGGATGGCCTGGTAAGCTGCAAGGCAGAACTGAATTCAGCAATTGCATGCAGATCCTGTCTGATCCAGAAATTGCAGCTGTAGAAAATTGTAGAAAAGGAATATGGTTTCCTTTAATCATCGTGGAAGGCTCTAAGAGGCAGAGGTGAAGGAGAAAGGGGCAGGGTGGTCAGTCCAGGCACTAATTAGAGTCAAGGTCTGTTGAGGAAGTTAATGAGTTTCTAAATAGCCAACTAGGAGCCAGAAGAGAGCAGAAAAATAGCCTCTGCATCCTGTTCTTGTTTATGCCCTGCCGTAAGAGAGACCTTTAGGAGAGCTAGACAAAGTAAATACTTGCATCTAGTGTGAAAACTTTTTCCTAACACAACATGAAGGAAAATTTAAGCATATTTTTAGTCTGTTGAGATTGGTGACGATTCACATGCGTACCCCTTGTGCCATGCTGCAGTGCTCAGGATAGAATATTTTGACTGCTCTGAGCTGTTCTGGTCTCTCTGACCCTGCATTTGGCTATGCTTCTGAAAGAGTCTGGCATGACTGCTCTTGTTTGCATTTCTCCCCCATCTTTGTATGCCAGATAGCTTTTGCCATCTTCCTGACCTTGCTGGACAAACATTGCACTGACACAGCTTTTGCATAGCATACACTTGTTTTCGAAAAACATCAAAAGGCAAAAGAAATACAAGCAGGTAAGTGAAGGTAAATGAGTTAGAAAAAAAAGAAATAAGATTGGGACGTCAAATCAGCACAAGCACCAGAAAAACTGCATGAATAGTTCTTGTACAATGTAGGGAAGATACGTTGTTCTGAATCAGGACCTAAGTGCATGCCTGCCTGCGTGCGTGTGTTCAGCTGTGGGTGTAAGTGCACCCATTAGCTTGGCACCCACCTGCGGATGTCTGAATCAACACTGCAGCAACAGTGGATTTACTCAATCGGGTTCTCAGCTTTAGAAGGGTCTAGGCTTTCTGAACAACTTGCACAGTGGACCTGACTTCATCAGTTTTGTGCCCTGCAGGACTGTGTGCTATTCACATCTAGTAGATATTAAATAGTGTATACGGGTTAAGAAAAATATTTGATCGGCTATAAGGTTCTCTTCCATTTTTACAACCTTACTGCCTGATGGATCTTCATCAGGAAAGACCAGTGCATTTCTTTCAAGTTTGAAATGTTTGTCATTCCTGTGGTAGCTCACTTCTGACTCATGTCCTTTAATGACCAGAAAAGTAACATTAATATAGCAACAAGCAATTTCAAACCCCAGAATCTATTTGTCCCACACTATCAATTGAGTGTGATTCCAGGCCTATAATTAACTCTGCAGTATTTGGAAGCATGTTGTATTCACCACCTGCCTTCCTTGTGCTGGATTTCTACTCCCTATATTATTCCTATGGAACTGAGCAAGACTGAAAGACAAGGCTTAAAATGGAGAAGTTTCTTGATCAAAATCAAACGCCTCATGTGATGTGGTTGCTTATCTTCTACTCCTCTTGTTGAAACAACCAACAGTGGTGGCTTAGGTTTTATCATCCTAGCACTGTAGGCATTAACTTTTTCCAAACACATTTGCCCTCCACCTTCTTTCTGGAAAAATTCTCTCCCACCTGTAAAACTGAGAGCTGTTGATTCATTTGTGGATTTTGCTCTGCTGTTATGTAATAGCTGTTTTTAGTCTGAGAGGATACTGCTTTAGTTGTGTCATGTTCATCATCCTCTTGTAACCAATTTTGATTTTGGCTCAGAAACTTGGTAAATAGACAGAATGCCTCAGCCCCGGTACCTATACAAACTGGTTATCCAAAAAGGTAGCTGACTGTATGGACTTCAAAATTATTCCCTTCAAACAGGCAAATGAAAGGGAATTACCAATGAGTCATGTGCTATTTGCAGGTTATTGCTATCTAGAACCTGGTGCCAAGGAAACTGATTTATGCTCTGTTATTACTGTGTTATTCTTGCATTGCTTAACAGACTGATTCCAAACATAAATACATTGAGTAGTCCATGGGTTAGGATAAAACCAGTTACGTTCAGGTATACCGACGTACTAGCCCTATCGTGGGAAATCAGAAGTCACATGTTGTTTCTCTGGATTTTGTGAATTCTTCATTGACATTCTTTTGGTAGCATTTTTATGCAATTTTTTTTTTTTTTTTTTTTTTTTTTTTTTGGCTGCTTCCCATTTGATGGCAACCTTGAAGGAGTGACTTGAACAGAACGCTTTGGACTCGTTTTGTAACTCGCCGTGCTCACAGGGGTCTTTTGTGCATTTTTGAGCCCTGGGTGTATTTGAAGGTAGTTCAAACTTTTTGGAGGTCATAATTTCATCTCGACTCTCCCATCAAGATTCAGCAGTTAAGGTATGTTCATTCTTGTATTAGCTATGGTTTTTTAAGTTGTAGAAAACAGAATCAACTTATGTTCCATGGCTGAGCCTCTGTGTTATATAGAACATATTCCCATTTCTTATGTTCAGCAATGAAGGCGCTCTGGGAACATTGTTGTAAGTGATGCACATCCAGTTGAATGATTTCTGCAGTGCCTTGGACCTTTCCTAAAGCTCATCTGGTGATTTGTAGAATGGTTTCTGTAAAAGAACTTCGAGGCTCTTCTGATTCAATTTGAGAGTGCTCACAATAAATGCCCTGCTGCTTTTATCAATCCTGAGACAGTACTGGTAGAGTTTTGCCATTTAGGAGCAAGTTCTGCCATTTGTTTTACAGAAAAGTAGCCAGCAACTCATGCAATCTTGCACTCATCAACATCTTTGGCTTTATGTTAACTTAAAGACATTCCATGCAATTTCTTTTTAGTGGTCTCTAGAGGCTTTTTTCATGTTTGCAGTCACTCTCTGGGCTGCATTCAAACAGTGCTACAGGGACAGATAGCAACCGTTGGGCAGAAACCAACTGGGTGATCACAGGCACAGCATATTGCCCTGTGCCTTTGGCTGCCCTTCAGCCTCTGTCTTGTATTTTTAGCTTGCAGTCTCTTTAGTGGAAGAATTGTCTCTTCTTACTATATTTGTAGCACATCAAGTACTATGGATGGATCTGTGGTTACATCCACTCCTCCTCTGGTCTGTAGTAAAAAGTAAATATTCAAAAGCTATTCTTTAATAGTGATTAATGAAGACCTGTATTTCTGAGCACATACATGGCAAGGCTTCCTTGTTTAAGGGAATTTCCTTAAGCTGCCTTCTGGCTTGGATGTCTTTGTCACACAACAGGTGCTTCAAATCACTAATCTCCTGCAGTCCAAGCTGGTATTTATTACTGTTCAATGTCAGATCCTCTTACCTGGTAAAGCAGAGCATACCACATAGCCTGCAAGTTGTGTTGGTGAGCATATTTAATTATGTATCATCAGATTACCTATAATTAGCTCCATCTCGACTAGATCTTTGGAGATCTTCAGTGGGAGGCTAATATCTGCTTCAGGGACTGAAAC
The DNA here is from genome assembly GCF_019232065.1 of Centrocercus urophasianus. Taxonomy (NCBI): domain Eukaryota; kingdom Metazoa; phylum Chordata; class Aves; order Galliformes; family Phasianidae; genus Centrocercus; species Centrocercus urophasianus. The sequence continues at coordinate 8,734,682 of NW_024884722.1, forward strand.
AGCCCTCCAGGGAAGATGGGAGCCCAGTTGCGAAGTATTGCTGGAATAGGTTTGAGCCTTTGAAGTTCAGTTTCAAGTTGTTTAAAGTTTCATATTTTCAAGTCTAGCTTTGACTTCCTAGAGCTGGTCTAATGGGTAAATACAAATATCTCAGGGCTTTATGCTAGCCCTGTGCATCTGTACACATTTTATTGCTTCCTTTGTATTGTACTGCCAAGGCTTACCAATTGGGATGGGGCTTTCCCTGCCCAGCACTAGACGTCAGTGGTTTGCCTATATTTGGGCTAGCCTTCTCAAGCTAATTTTGGGCTCAGTTCAGAGAAGGAGGCTCCTTCAGAGGCTGTTAGAACGATGCATCTGAATGTTCGAGTCATCTACTTTGAGATCAGATGAACTGTGCCCTAGAAATGAATGTTTCTTTCCAGACTGAGGTACACATATAGATGCCAAAGCTTAGCTGGATGAAACTCACCCAGTACATTTGGCCTTCACTCTAGGTCAGCTTTTTATTAGCCTCTCAGTAATCTCTCAGTATTAGTAGGACTAAGTAGGACTTAGGTCGATTTTTCTATATGTTAGGAGGTGCAGAGAAAGTAGATAGAAAGCAGAGAGTGGCAAATCATTTGCATAACTTGTTTGGACCTAGGTGTCCATTCCAGTTTTGCACTATTAATGCTTTAAAGCAAACAAAAATCCACCAAAACAAGCAAACAAACAAAAAAACTAAAATAATCATCCCTTCTGAGTGTACCAAAGCAACACCTGTACTTATGGGCTGTTTGGTCCCTTTTAGATCTAGCACAGGCCAGGTAAAGAGAATCACAACTCCCTTTGGGCTACAGCTATGGTTACAATACTGTGTTTACAACATATGCAGTATTATCCCAGATGATTACCCTCCTCTAATTTAAGAACCCACAATGTTTTTCTTTGTTGTAACTTCAGACTTTCTCACCTGATTAGCACCAAATCTATTCCACTCATCTGAATATCTACTAATCATACCATTAGCAGCGACTGGATTTCCCCGAGTAATATAATGATCAAATTTATTTTAGGGGTGCATTTGAAAAAGACTGAAAATTGAATTTGCTGTTCTGGAGGTATCTACATACTTCTCCCAAAACTGACAACGCTGCATCAGGATCACTTTTGTGAGTTGAAAATCCAAGTGAAATGTGTAGGAAAAGTAGGAATAAGGAGATACAACTGAGGCTGAGAATGAACGCCAAGAATACAGAAATACAGTCTGGAAAGCTAAACTGAGATATATTTACGAGGTTACATAAAAGCAAAAAGAGAAGATTCCATAATGAAAATGTAAAGTAAAGAAAAAAGTTGGAAATTCACTACCTAACAGGGAAACAGATCAGATAGCAGATGATAAGAAAGTACAATTATTCAAGGCTTCCAAATGAAAGCTAGTTACGTCCAAAAGTTTAGTAAATGAATTCCATGTTTATGGTAGGAGAAACAGAAAGAACAGGTTGAAGAATATTTTAATGCATATATACAGAGAAAACCAGAGTTTAAAAAATCTGCATTAGAATATTCAGCGAATTAGCAAAAACACTCAGTGAATTGTTGGAATTGTTATCTGGGGTCATTGAAAATGGAAAGGCATAACACACTTCAGCCTTCTCCACATTGTTCATGAGCAGATTTTCATCTGCACTGAAAAGTGAAGAGTGAAACTATTTCTTCCTTCCTCTTATCCATGCATAGATTTCTTTCTTACTGCCTATTATGGTCCTTGCAGTTTGAATCTTAATCATTATACATATCCAGGGGCTGAAATGGTAATTTTGAAGACCTGCTGGGAATATTTAGACATGCTGGTGTAAAAATGTGGGATGTGGGAACTCCTTGTAGCCTTTCTGCCCCACTTCCTCTCTGTGGAAACTGCTGGTCTGAAGCATGGCACAGCAGCAACAACTGGCTGATCCCATTTACTGTGCAGGTGTCTGCAGATACATATCTACTGCAGTAATTTACTGTTACATTTATGTCGAATGCTTAGAGATTTTCGTTCTTCCCATGTATGACCCATGTAGGCCTGGCTGTTAAGGGAACTGAAACCATTTCATGCATAATGAGCAAGCTGGAAGTGAATTTCCAATTTTGCGCCATGGCTGCTGTAGTTCTGATCCTCACAGGACCCTTCAGCACCAGCAAGATTCACCTGCAGGAAGAGAACTGATCAGCCGAACAAATGCTGAAGGGCCAGGTCTTGAATTTTAAACAATATTATCTACTTCTGCTTTTCTGCCCCAAAACAGCCCTGCACAGCTGAGCGTACTGGATGTACTGTCATGTGTATGTGCAGTGCTGTCGCTATCTAAAGAGAACAGAAACAAGTCAGTATGCACTCACAGATTTGTCCAAAGATTTCTTAAAGAGAGAACTGCAACGCATGCCTACTCAGAAATATTGTAGGGAGACCTGAAAGATACATTTGGGTGTGTGATCTTCTATCTCAAGATCTTTCTCAAGATGCACTATGCCAGAGAGGATGTTGCACAATGTGCAGCCTAGCCAAGGGTCCTGGCATGCTTTGGAGAATGAAAGCAGGAAGTATCTGAATTACATCTCTCCTGAAGCAGAATGACATCACTGTCAAAGTGAGCTGATCCTCCAACTCCATAAGGCAATGCTGCAATATTTGTAGGCCAACATCATTTTTCAGCCAGTGATTGGGTTGAAAATACTTCTCATTTTGGATGAAACCTGATTTGAATTGCAAGAAATATTCCCATAAAGGCTAACTTTATGTGAAACTTGCCATCTTTCACACAAAAATACCTTACCAATGCAAAACACTATTAAAACCTGTTAAGAATCTTTTAGAATTGGTTGGCTCATAGATGTGACTGCAACACGTTAAAGTTAGTGTGTGGAATTGATCTTAAAACTCATCTTGGTTGCAGTTGAAATAGCCACAAGTATTTTTTCAGCATGGAGATATGAGATGTGGAGACTGTAGCTTCCAGAGAGTATTGGAATAGGTGAACTGTGCAAAACTGTCTAGCATTGTTGCCATCATTCTCACCCGAGGCCTTTGATTTTTCAACTAAGCTCAAACTGTCTAGAGTAAAAATAGTAGCTTATTAAATATGTGCTGAAAACTCCTTTCATTGCACTGCTGCAATAGTGCTGCTGCAGAAAGTGTCTTTGGCATCTGAAATTTCACGCTATTTTCTTCTTGTGTATTTTTTCCCTCCGTACCTTTATTTGTCACAGGTTTTCTGTCATGAGGATTTTGTCTAGACATCTCCAACATATTGTCATGACTCCGGAACAAAGAATAATAACTAAAAATTGATTTAAAAACTAAATGACTAAAAAAAATTACTGATAACGAGACTCACTGAGCACAAATACGCATTGACATCAACAAAATGATGGGAGACAGGAATGCACTCTGTTAGGAGGCTGGTACGAGATGAAATATTTAGGTAAAACTGGAAAAATACATATCTTAAAGAAAAAGATATCAACACACTGAGCACGTATTTTTCATTGCCAAACATTGTCCAAACCCATTATTACATTTGAGCAATTAAGCCCTGCTTATTTCTCTTGGCTACTGAGGGTGTGAAGCTGTAAGGATTGCAGGGGCAATGTGGTGGGTGTTTGTTAAACAAGTGTCAGTGGATCAGACATGTCTCTGTCAGAAATTGCCATTCAGCAGTCGTAAGGGCTTCTCTAAATAACAATTGTCTTTCCCAACATCCTACCAGGTAGGTAAGCATTTGTCCATTTCAGAGATAACAATAATTATAAACATGTTAATGCTTTACGGCTGTATGGTATCACATGGGAATCATAAACTGTATAAATAAGAACATAATTCCCATATTGTGTCAAAGCAGCTGCATAGAGGTTATAGACTAAGGGGTGTATGAGGCATTAGCCAGCAATGGTTCCTTTATAGGAGAACCTACAGGAGTCAGACAGTCACCAACCTGAACTTAATATCACTCATGGCAGATGTTCACCACACCTTTGTCACATGCAGAAACCTCACAGCTGGCTTCAGTAAACCAACAAGATCATATTCACATAAAATATATCTTAGGGACAGCTTCTTGATGCATGTAAACAAGTACATTTTGCTTCCAATTAATTTCATGTATAAGTCTGTATTAAAGCATGTTCTGCTATTCTAACTTTGAAACCTAAAATAGACTTTTAGAAGTCTCATCCTGAAACATATTTATCTTGACAGCCATAGCTTAAGAGCATTTGAGAAGAAGCTGTGATGAATTAAACACCAGTTCATTACAACTCTTGGTTTATTTCCAAGAAAGCATCCAGTTTGGGAATTCTTTATGACATTTTTGGTAGCACTAATGTTTTGGGAATGGGGCTACATGTTGATTTACATAGAAATGGTTGCTTAGCATTTTCTATTGATCAACTGCTTGTGAAGCCAGTGCAATGATGTGTTCTGCTTCAATCTTCTGGCCTGAGATGACCACATAAGCTCTCCACCCTATTTGGGTGTTGTAAGAATAGCTCTATATTCTCGTATATTCAGGCACAGTAATGGGAGCCACATAAATGCCTCACCAAGGCAGATAAAATAGCAGGAGGCAGAGATAATCCCTGGCATGTCTCCTGGGTACCTCCCCTCTACATATGAATCATGTTTCATCCAGGCAGATCTGATTTATACCCCTATCTATGACCAAACATTTGGCAGCACCAGTCAGATGTGGTAAGACACTGTCTATTTTGTCTTTTTATACAGTGCTCGGGCAGAGGGAGGGGTGGGAAATTCATGGTTTGCAGGTCTCCTGCAATAGGCAAAGTGAACTGAATTGCTTGTGGTAGAGCAGCTTAATTTTTCCATTATTTATTTTATTTATTTTTGGAATTGTGACCTGCTTTACAGTCATCTTTTTTTTGTGTATTCCATTATTGTTACTTTTTAATCCAGGAAGGAAAATCCAGTTAGAAATAAATCTATGGAATGGTATCTATCTGCTAGTTCCAAGCAATACAAATGGGATATTGTACATGACAAACAACTCTGGAGCAACCTGTACAAAGAAGCATTAAAAAAATGTAGTGAGGAAGTTTAAAAGGAATTCAGAATATAGTAAGTAAATCCTTCATGAAATTTTCCCAGATTTCTCTGTATTCATAGACACTTAGTTTGTATGCAGCAGTATATAGAGATAAAATGGCACTTTGCAAATAATAGTGGTGTGATTTTTGCTTGGGAGGAAAGAAGTCTATATGCCATTATACTGTCCTCCAAACTGTAGGTGGTAGAAACCACTTAGGAAAGTATTTCATTAAGAAAAAATAATAAAATTATGTTCCTGAGTGACATAATTTTGGTGTTTTCAAGCATGGCTGACTTGGGTGTAAACTGCAGCAAAACAGATCTGAGAGAACACCTTGTTCAAGAGGAATATCTTTTGATGATTAATCTGCTTTAAAGGGCTTTGACAAATGCAGTTTAGTTTTGTTTAGGGAAAAAATACTCCTGTACTAGATCTGAGAAAGCTGCAAGACCCTGGCACCACCAAGACAGGCTCACCTACCAAACTTGAAGCATGTGAACAGCAAGTGAAAGAATGGGAGCATGGGAGGAGTGAGGCCCAAGAGACCACAGTGCACAACAATATGTTTGCTAATGATCTGTTTGCTTTAGAGCAAAAGTTTATTATTGCAGTCAATAAAGGTATGAGTTGAATTACACACACATTTTGTGTCAGTGTTGGCCAAAGTTTGTATTAACAGGGTTTTAAAGGCAAAAGTTTTAAGATGAAGTACAACTTTTTGGCAGACTGTTCGTAAAGGCTTGCAAATGGACTATCTGCTTACGAGCCACTGAAATTCAGAGCATCTCTTGAGATGCATTTAGCATGGAAAAAGACTTCCTGCAGGTAGAATTTGCCTTCTGGCACTGCTTTGGTTGTTACTCAAGATCCTGTCTGTGCCATGTTGGTGTTTGTGTTAAGTTGTGCAACTGCTTCTTAATGCCTGTTACGAAAGGATGCATAGATTACAGCTCCATGTGGTATCCTGCACAAATCACTACTGATAATGTGAGCATGGTTACAAAGGTTACTCTCAGTGGAATTAATTTTACACTCATTAATATCATCTCTACATAAGCCAAATGCTTGATTAATACAGAAGGCTGATAGAAGTTAAAAGAGACCTCGGGAAGCATGCAGCTGTAGTCATCCTATAACATGGTACACATGTGATGAAATTCTGTTTAGGAGTTTAACCTATGGCGTTTGTGCTGCCATGATTTTCCCCAAGGGTCTCATGCTAAATTGGCTAAAACACAGTAACATATAGACACCAGAAAAGACACCAGAAGTCAAGTTACAGGGTGGGTTTGCTTGTTTGCTTGTCTGTTTGTTTGTTTGGGAGAAGGTGCATTTTATACATCACCCAATGTGTTAGCTTTTTTCTTGTATTTAATCTGATTTTATTTAGGCCAAGCTGGTATCTGTACTGATGAAAGAGAGTCTGAAGATGTCTTGGCAGTTGCACTAAAGACAGGAGTTAGCCTGGAATGGTGAAGATTGAAGACACTTGAAATTAGGGGGAGAATTTAGTTTAAGAAAAGCAAAGCAAGTATTTAAATCTAAATCAGAAGTACTCTAAAAGGATTGTGATTGCAATGTTGCCAGCTATTAAAACACTTAATTTTGTTCCATTAAGATGTCTGAATTATTAATTTGAAGCCTGATAGCAGACTCCAAAAGTTAGATTTAAGGCATTTCTTCACTGGAGTGCCCTATCAGCACATATAATCTGGTGTGGTCCTCTGCAAATGCACACTTTGCTTTGCATGGAACTTTTTCAATTCTGAACATCAGCTGGCTGTGTGAAGATAAGATGTGGCACACCTGTATTCAGAAACCATCCTATATAGATGTCTCCTGTAGAGAAAGATGGAAGAGAGAAGGGGAGAGAGTGTGTTGTGCTACTGACCACAAAGTTACAAAATGGCATTCAGGTTCTTTGATCATTCATTGTTCTACTTCCAGATTTTGCAAGTACAGAGATACAGATAACTTTCTCTCCAGATCAATATGACCTGGGCTATGTGAAATTTAACAAGGCCCAGGTTAGAAAATAAGTCATGTTTCAAAATATGTTGGCTCTAATTTTGAGGGTTTGAGGGTTAATCGTGAATAGATAACTATGCTACAGGTTGAAATATTGTTAAAGTATGGTACCTAAGACATTTGTAGCTGCAACTTGTGTCCTTAGTGTAAAAACAAAAAAAAATGAGATTTTACTCCATCTTTCATAATTCTGGGATTATTGATGGTGCATCCTGGCCCAGATGCACTAATGATCTACCAGAGGAGCTAAAAATGAACAAGGAATGTCCAAAAATGTCTGGATGATCCCATGATGTAGGCTGGAGCAGAGGCTGCTTTTTTTTTTTGCCCAAAAATTCTCTTGGAAAGCTGTTCCAGAAATTACTTTTTAACTGTGTAGAAGCCTCTTCCAGTTTGTGATCTGGCCAGTGCTTACTCATTTTCTCAGTTGTGCCAACGTTGCCTCATAGTTCACAGAAGCATTCTTCCCTGTCTACTGTTTTTCCTGAGGAATTTCTAGAAAGGAGCCTCCTTCTCCATCACTGCTGCTTTAGAGTTGATCACCATAGAGTTAGCCCTGCTCTGTACCTGTTACTGTGGAAAGTCATCTGCTTAGAAGAATGGCAGCTGCACTGGACATGGTACTGTACATAAAGTTTTATACCTTCCCCAATAATGTCACTTTTCAAATAATGCAGGAATATATTCTGGTTGTGTTGGAAATACTGTGGGAAATGCTTTCTCACGTGGCACCACATTGGTGGCTTACACTCATGGTGTGGTCAACTTAAAGCCCAAGGTGGCTTGCTTTTTTTAGTTGGTTGGTTGGTTGGTTGGTTTTTGCCATTTCTAACTGATGGCAATGAAAACTTGTAGGCAATTTATGTCAGTTTTTGGTGCACTCTAGCATTTCATCCATTTTCTATTGTTCTGGTCACTATGAACATCCAGTTTTTCCTGTGTAACATTTTCATCTCCATTTTATTGGCAGTGCTTCCCAGTAGTTTTTCTTGTTGTTGTTGTTTAATTCATTAACTTGATTATCACATTTTAAACGTATGCATGTAAGAAATGGTGAATGTTAGCAATCTGGAAAAACAAATCTGAGAGGTGAAAATGCTCAGAAAGTTCTTTCATGAGCAAAGCTGGAAAAAGCTTGAGTGGAGGAGCTTAGTTTTTCTGCAAGATGCTGGGGTAACTCTCACTACATGTGAACAAAAACCCTGCAAAACCTAATTCTGTTTTGCCTCTGCTTTTGAGAGAAACAAGAGAAAAGAGCAGTAACAATAAACTATGTATATATGGTCCTAAATCTGGCAGTCCTGTGGAGTGACTTGATCCTAACCCCACAAACAGCTTGATGGAACCACCCTGTAATGCTGCACGCCATATAATTTTCCTGAAGCAATGGCTGTCCATGTACAAATACAAAGCTGGAACATATGTAATGTCCTTTCATAAAGTGCAAAGTTGAGAATTGCAAAAACATCATCTATTTGCAAGAGAAAATACTATTTTCAAGAACTTGCTATTCCAAGAACAGTCTAGGATATATGCATAAAAGATCTGTTCTGTCACAGAAGTATAAGGAGCTTGGAAAATTATTAGTTTATGCTTCAAACAGTTAAAAATAAACACACATACACAAACAAACAAAAAAAATCACTCTCCAACCTAAGCAGAATTTCATCCTGCTGTGAGCTGAATATCTGTTATCTAATCACTGAAAAGTTCCAGAACTTTAACAAGGATATTTGCTGCAGTTCCCAGATTCAAGAGACACATAAGTGGGAGTAGGAAAAAAAAGCTTTTGTTTGGGAAACACGCTGTGGGAAAATTGCTCAACGTGATTTGAGTGTCAGAATTGAAATGTAACAACTGGTATAGCCAGATTAGTCTAAAGAAAAAAACCAAAGGCTTTCTGAAATAAAATTCCTTTTGTCAGGGTACTTAGTCAGTTTTGTGGCGCTGAAACAGAAAGTATAGCTTATCTTTTGTTTATGGTCTACTTAAGTAATCACATAGAAAAATGCAAAGTAATAGATATGTATGTGATCAACCGAAGCCTAGCGATCTTGTATTTTTTTGGTGAGACTGATGTTAAAAAAAAAAGTCTGAACAATTATGGGAAGTTTTAGTTCTTATTTTGCAGAAGCAAAACCAGCAAACCCATTTTGTTGCCTGGGTAAATTGGGTGGGGGTTTGTGAGGAGCCTGCATTTGGGAGATGGCTCCATTCATTGCAGGTAATCAAACAAGAGATGGGAAAATACTGGGGTTGTGACACCTTCATTGGAATATGGAATCCTAGAATGTCCGAGTTAGAAGGAACCTACAGGATCACTGTGTAAGGTCAGACCTCTCCAGGTGTTTGCAAAAGACATCCCAGCAATTCTGATAGTGTCACACCAAGCATTTGTGCCTTTCACAGCAGAAGTATTAAGCCTCTTCCAGCAGCCACAGAGCAGCACCCACAACTTGCACCTTGCTGGTGCAGTCCCACTGCCTCTCTCAGACCTTGTGATGTGTGAACAATCTGGGGATTGTGTCCAATACCAGCTCCATGCTGGGGGACACTAATACCCCTACTAAAGTGAAGGAGTGAGACATGGTGTATTTGAAACCTTGTGTAATAATCTGTTGTATAGGTTTTTCTGTACTGAAGACACATCTGTGTTCATGACTTCCAATATCCACATTCCTGGGGGTTGAAAGATGTGGAAAGTGTTTCTAAAGTCGACAGCTGCAGAACAGAGCCAACCTGAGCAGTGAAAATCACCTCATCAAGAGATACTGATGAAAAGCTAGTCTGACATTTCATGATAATTAGTGGTTGTGTTATTCTTATAGCAATTTGCCAGCCCTCAAGGATGAGTCACAGTGAGTTTGATAAGATCACAATTTTGTGATTTATTTATGCTATGTCTTCTTTTCCCCCCCAAAAATGGTCCATGCTCCCCTCAACTCTCCGATTTATTTCCATTTCTTCGTTGTTTCTTTGGAGGGATAGAAAGCAGAACTGCATCCTTGGAAAGGCACTGAATGGAGCTGGATTCTATGATCCTTATGGGTACCTTCCACCTTAGGATATTCTATCATTCTGTGAAATGAGAGGCAACTGACCTTCTCTTGGACTTCTGTGGAGATCAGGCAACAAATAAAAGTCCTGTGGGCTTGATATAAAGCTGTTAGTGGAGCTTGAAATACCTGCAAACACGAAACTCTATTTATCCTTTTTATAGCCAATGTCTTTCACACATACTTAATGACTTAGAAATGCATATATTTTTTTAATTAATCCCATAGTATTTAGGCCAATCTATAACAAACTAGTGTTTCATTTTTGTTGTTTTTCAGATAAAGTCAACTCTTAAATACAACCAACTTTGCAAATATTCTCAACAAACAGAAACAGAGAACTGAACTACTTTTTAAAAAATGCACCCCTTATTTATCATAGGTACAGGAAAGTTTGTACTGTTTTGCTAGAAAGCTGCTTAAGGTCTGGGGGGAAGGAGGGGAATCTTACTCCAAATTCTGCCACTTAGCATCCCTAAATTAAAAATGCTGGCAAATTCATTTGGATACTTAAGATTTTCTGAACTGTATGTAATACAAGTATGCGTGTTATTGCTTGATAAATGAATGGTGCTATGTTGTCTGTAAGTTGAAAACTTAGTTATACTGGTTTTAATCCAACAATGCTTTCTGTTAGAACAAAAACCATTTTTGTAATGACACGAGTTATAAAATCGAGGGAAAAGCAGGGAGCACCTTGGGCTGAAACGCCTTTATCTTTTCAAGTAGCAAATATGATATTTGAATGAGAAGAAATTACAGAAACACAATGTGCTGTATTACACAGGAGACAGCCACTGTACTCTTAATGAATTTTGTACTGGTTCTCAAGATAAGGGAGACGAAATAGATGAGAAGAAATCATTTCTCCTGAAAGGAGATATAAAGTATAGCCAAGCCACTTCTACATACACTCTTATCAATCTATTTCATGGCCATTTGGCAGTCTCAAATGCTCTCGGTATATTTTATACCAAAGAAAATGCTGCTGACACTGAGTCCTGTGACTGCCAAATTGCAAATTCATTATTGTTCACAGTCCCGTGAGGTCAAGCTCGGTCACTGCAAATAAAGGATCTTTGTCTGTATCTGTTCTCCCTCCTCATGCAGTTTTTGGTTTCCTAATTTTTGTAGCGTTCCCTTGGGCTGAAAGTTTCTTTTTAAAGAGGATGCAGTGTACTCTTTTGTAAAGATGTCTCCGCTCTAGGAGTGACATCATGGGAATTGCTGAAAGTGAGCTGGGAGCACGGAGCAGGGGCAGCCACCACGTACAAAGCAGCTCCCTCTGCCCTACACCCCCTCCTCCCTACAGCATCTTCCAGCAAACAGGTGCTTTGCTGCGCTCCGTTGGATGCTTCATGAGGAATGTGAACATAGGAAAAACTGATCATTAATTGACAAAACATGAACCCTTTCGGCTCGTTCTCATTTGCAGGCTGCCATGCACGGGGTGGTATGTAGCTTATTCACAGAGTGCCAGGGGTCTGCTGGTTTGCCATCAAATGCAAATTCCCTCGCTGGCCTCACTGGCAGAGAAACACCTCAGTGTAAGAAGTTTAAAAAGATGCACTGCAAAACTCAGGCATGCTCCCGCTCCCACTGAGATCAGTGGCAAGCCCACATCGACTTCAATGGAAGCCAGGTAGGGTCCCTGTTTTCTGGAAGCGAGACCTAGTAGTATTTAAGTTTTCTGGCACACATACAGCTCTCAAAGATTGTTCCCTCAGGGCATTCCAATCTTTTCCTCATTTTCCCTGATTCCATGGCAACACAACATCAGTACCAAGCACAGAATACTGAATGAGATTTTACCACTAAGCCTGAGGATTTATACAAGTGTATCCTGCAAAAGGATCTTGCTGAACTGCAATTGCCATTGAACTAATTCTTTATCCTTTTCAGATGAGTGACAAAACTATCTCTGGATTTATATTACTATAAGCCAAGAATTTGCTAAGGTTAGAAAAACAAAAGCACTGCTTTAAAATCATACCAGAAACAACCTTTTTTTTTAATTACAATCACTATGTGTGAGTAAAACACTGCATCTATTTACTACTCCTTTCAAATCAGCCTAGAGAACTGCCTAAGCAGCTTTCTCATAAACACTAGCATATGTTCTCCAAACTAGTATAAAATGATGATAAAACCAGTATTGTTTTACTTACATCAAACAAATAACCATTTTTGCAACATAAAAAAAAGTGTGCAATGGAACAACAAGTTAAAAGATCTGTATTCACTCCATCTGTTTGGAGGGATGTGATGTAGACCAGCACTTCACTCTCCATAGCTGGGAGCTTACTCTGAGTTACAACACAGCACGCTGAAACTAAATGCACTGTTTGATCTCATATTTTGACAAGTGGAATCTGTGCAGAAAGGGAGAAAATGAAAGCAATTCTATACCTAGAGAAGGTAAAATTGTGTGTAAGTGATACTAACAGTCCTTTACAACGGAAAGTACCTATTAGTAGAGTCCCAAGTAAAAATACAAATGCAGTGAAGCAATAACATGATTAAATGATGCTAATTAGAATTTTAACCTTTACATTTAATGCATTTTCTTCAACACAGTATTTCTTGCCATCTCTGTCTCACTCGATTTTCTTGCAATCCGGTTGCTGAATCGTTTCCTCCAATGTAATTTTTAGATCAGCTTTGCCTGTTCAGGCACAGCTCCGGGTTTCCCCATGGCCACGTGGTCTCATCCAAGATGCTACAATCAGAGTGAGGGCTGCAGGTTACATCAGGATATTGGCTGCCACTCTGATGAGCTCCTTTTGCAAAAACAGATACAAAAACAGGCAGCATAGCACTGAATTGCCCTTTCAATACTGTTCAGCATTCTTTCTTTCAATGTGTGCTTTTCCCACCTAGTACAAACTCCCCCCAGGACCCAGTATGGGCTGCAAAGCAGTTACAAATTCATTTAGCTTCCACAGACACAACAGAAAGCAGACTCTGATTTCTTCCTCATTGACTTCCACTAAAGCAGCTCATGAAACATTGGTGCAAAGTCAAATGCTTGGTTATGAGGCTGGTCAGTGAGAAGTTGGCAATTCACAAGTGGCCACAAAACACGACCTTTGGAAGACCAAAGCTTGGAAGTGGGTGCCTGGCACTGTTTGAACTGGCTCTCCTTCATGAGAACTGACACAGACACTAATCAGATCTGGAATTCTTGGCCTAGATGATGAGAAAACTGGGAGAAAACTCCAGAATGTGAATGTGCTGTAAGAAATACAATTAGGGACTGTCCTTTCTCTATACAAAATACAAGATTTTAGGAAATGGTGCTTTTCTGTATGCTGTTCACAAGCACTGCTCTGTATGTTATGCAGAAATACAATCTTCTCACAAGAGCTGTGTGTTTCAATAGATCACATTATTAAAGCATGATGTGAAAAGCAGTTGTAAACTCCAAAGCCTGCCTTACAACAAACAGAGCACCTTTGCTTGCTAAAGAAGTCCTAAATCTCTTCTGGGCCGTAAGCTGCAGAATGCACTTAGGAAAGCATCAGCTCTTTTGTTTTGAAAAGAATACTAAATATTCTCCTGGATATGGGAGAAACAGGAAAATGGGGAAGTTCATTAACGCATGTAGTTTGGGTTTCTGTCAAGTCTCATGCACTTTCAGTGTGACAAGCATGATTAGTTCTTGTTTGTAGTAAGGTCAAAATGGCATCTAGAATCATAGAATCATAAAATGGCTTGGGTTGCAGGGACCCCACCGATCATCACACTCCAACCCCCCTGCCACAGGCAGGGCCACCAACTTCCAGATCTGGCACTGGACCAGGCTGCCCAGGGCCCTGTTCAATCTGGTTTTGAACACCTCCAGTGATGGGGCATCCACAGCTCTCTGGGCAGCCTGTTCCAGCACCTCACCACTCTCTCTGTAAAGAAATTACCCCTGACATCCAACCTTCCCCCCTTGATCTTGAAGCACTTGCTGTTCCACATCCAGCTAGATACAAAATCCAGCCAATGAGACATTTGCCCTTTCCCTCAACTCTGATCATATCTTCAACCCTTCTTCCTTACCAAATTCAAACTCCTCCTCTCCAGACCAGAGCCAATTCCTCCTGACTTATGTTTCTACACTAATGAGCAGCACGCTCATC